>NC_088781.1:22346439-22671022 GCF_958450345.1 Calliphora vicina | reverse complement strand
CTGATGTATTGTTTTACGAGAAATAAAAAATTATTACCACCACAAATGCATTTCTTTCTAAATTAGAATCTCGTTTTACGCGAATTTGATTTACATGATATTTTTTTGGGCCCAACAAACCGCGTAAATGGAGGCCTACCTGTACTTGATTTAATTATGAAATAATTGAAACCAGTTCAATATGTGACAAATATTTGAATTGAAACGGTTTAAAAAATAGTTTTTTCTGTGTATATACTTTGTGCGCAAATTTTGAAGATATTTAGATAAAATTTGGTACATAAAATTATTTCGGCCTAAGGACGAAGTCCTTACATACAATACAAATGTTTTCCCGATAGTTTTATACATACGAAAATCATGTCATCTAATTTTGTGATGATAGGTCCTTAATTAGTCCCATATAAGCTCCCATATAAGGCCCGCTGCCGAAAATCACTTCGAAGAGTATAAATCTCATAAAAACGTTGGTATACACATAAAATTCAACGCAAATAACTTTCATATAGACATAAATAACAAGAACTAATTTCATGGCGATCGGTCTATAATTATTATTAGCTCCCATATAAGACGCTCTTCCGAAAATCACTTTAACGAAAATTAATTATTAAAATTTTAAAAGAAAAAAAGTTTTTCCTCATTTACACAGCGTAGGGTATTATATTGTCGAGCTTGATCTACCATACTTTCATACTTGTTTTTTAATACTTATATAATTTTCGACACAGGCGATTTAAGTTTTTGGGACTACCGAAATGTACTAAATGTATAAGTGCATTGGTAGGCAAAAAGAGGCATTTAATTTGTGTGCTCTTTTGGGTAAAAAATAAAATATCCACAACAACATCAAGAAACTGAATAAATTGTGTGTATTTTTACGCTCTTTTGTTCACATTCGGGTTGTTTGACGAAAATCATCGTAACCTGAACAATATGAACGCCTACCATGGTATAAATGTTTTCTCTATTATTAACACCTATGCGTATGAGTAATATACTAATATGTAGAAATAATTAATAATCATACGCTAAGTAATACCGATATCTAGCTTAACAACAATATTAAAAATAAAAATAAAATAAAAATATGTATGTTTAAACATATGTATGTAAATCAATTACTAGACTTTTCCTGTCATAGTTAAGCTCTTGTCCTAAATATTGTATATATGCATACAAAGACCCTCTAACAAACCTAAAATACATCCTAACTACTGTTCTATCAACTGAAAGTTTAAATTTCTTTTAAATACTTTGCTCCAAACAATTTTATACCATTTATGCACATAAAAACTATTAAAATTAATTATTGCAGATATCTTCTTTTTTTTTGTTGCTGGCTATCTTTACTACATTTACAAGGCATAAAAGCAGGACAGATGAAAAGTTTTTAAAACATTTTTTTCATTTTCTTGTCTTTTAGAGCAAAAATCGATAAAAATCTAAATAACGAAATATTTGAGAATATAATGAACAAACTTAAGGCTTAAGGAACAAGCACAAGTTTTAATAAAAATCTAATTTATTATTTACTTAGAGACATGCAGAGCAACTGCAGATGTATACAGAGAAAGAAAAATATTTTTATAAATATCTTAAAATTTAATTAATTTATAGCCCTGTCGAAATGAAGTTACTCAATAATTGAATAAATTTTAATTCAATATGGAAATAAACTAGTATTAAATTATTTGTGAGAATCTAGACTTTAGAAATATAGGATCGTTGTTGTGCTTAGTTCCATTTGAATTTCCTACAAATAATATTTATTTCCCATTGCTAATGACTCCCAAAATAAACACAGAAAATACTTTCCTATTTTCAACAAATTGTGGCAAAATTACAGTGAAAAATATGTTGTTTATTTACCGCAACACATTTGTTTATATGTATTATATAATATATTTTGTTTATATTTTTATTTAGATAAAAAAAAGTAATGAAAATATAAACAGAAATATTTTGTAGATAATATGATACAAGTAAATCTATACCACAAAACACCTTCATTAGTGTGGGAGGGAGAATTCTATTTCCTTTTATCAGGCCTGAATTTTATATATTTTATATGAAATACTTACATAGATACTCATGTGAATGTGTACATTAGGATGGCCCCATTTCTATGCAGCAAAAATAGGGTGTTGATATTTACAACTATAATGAATGATTAGTTTAATTTGCAAGACTATTTTCTAAAACGTTGTGTTGGCTTCTGTATTTGTTTAGCTGGGTCAAGTATAAAAATTTCCTTTTTTAAGATTTTTATGACTTTTTTCATATTTCTCACAAAGGAAATATATGAAATATTAGTATCATGAGAAAAATCTTTGAAAGTCGATTTCAATGTCTTATCTTAATTCTCGCTTATATCATTTAAGATTTATTAAAATTTGGCATAGAACATTTGATACTTCTTTTCTGTCAAGCGGCGCACATTGGTTGAAGAGTGGCCGAAATTCATTTTTTTCATGTTCGCCGATGTGGATAATTGTTTGGTATTTTGTTGTCAGATATCTGAGTATAATAATTCCGTAATATTTGGCTGATATATTTATTATTTGTTTGGACAGACTAGCTCGAAGTTTATCTATGTTCGCTTGTTTAAAATGGCATGCAAATTTACTGTATATTCAATCTTTTGGTACAATCACAGTAAACTTACCATTTAACCTTGTTGTATATTTTCGTAAATTACAATTGTCATAGATGAGATTTGCATTAAAAAAAGTTGGAAAAAGTGCCATATAAAAAATTTCGTAGAACAAAATATAAACAACATCAAAATTTCAATGTTCATCAACTTCTGTGGACTGCATCTTTTTAGCGCTGTGGAGCGCTGTTTAACGAAAGATGCCAAATTACAGCTTGAAGTCTCAGCTAAAAGTTAAAAAAAAAAATTCAGCTGCTCCTACCTGATCATTTCCAAAAACAACATTAAAAACTATAAAGTAAAAAAAAATAATTTTCGTCCATGTGTGTTGTTGTTGCCATATTATGGCTGGTACTACATGCCTGTAACTGTGCATAAGATTCTGGTGCGTGGTAGCAAAATTATAGCAAAAGCTATTATCCCAATCTAAAGGCCCTTATTCAAAGATTTCGTTTTTATTTTTTACATTTTAATTGATTATTTGTATCAGGTATGCTGTCCAAGGAAGCGAGGAATAAAAACCATAGAGCCTATAGATGTCTTTATTAGCCACTAATAAAGATGTAATGCATAATCTCTTATTGTCTTCAGACGCATTTATAAAATTATTAAAGGACTATGCATAAATTATTTATTCATGTTTTTTGTATTTGTTTTTTCTATGGGAGATGGGCGTAAAAGTGGGCGGATCATGTATATATTTTCAGGAGCTCATTCTACAATTATAATATTTAGTTTTTGTGAAAATTGAGTTGATGAATTAAAAATCAAGGAAGTAATGACACTTTTTCAATACAAGTTGTATAGGAAGTGGGCGTAAAAGAGGGCGGATATTTTTTCAAATTTCACACAAATGATTCTGAGTATTTAAAAATGTTATGTGCCAAAAAACAATGCCGTAGGTCAAAATTTAATTTTCACTTTGTATGGGAGGTGGGTGTAAAAGTGGGCGGATAATTTTGATTTTTCCATTTTTTCTTGATTCAAACAAAAACTGCCTATGTGCTAACTTTCATTGTCCTTCAACAATTTCTTCTATTTTTAGCCGCTTGTTCTATGAACTTCAACCAATGTGCGGCGCATCCAGTGAGATAGCCTAATTCAGGTACGCCAAATAGAGTTGTGCTAACCGTTTTTTAGGTTAGCTCTTATTTTCGAGATATACTGTTATTTCGAAAATGGAGGAGGTTGCACAACAAATATTCGCGTAACTCACAAACTGTTTAGCTTATTTAATAAAATAAAAAAACCGAAATTGCACAATGAAATTACCTTTAAGCATGATGGAAACCTTTTTAAATCAGCGCAATCGTTATAGAAATATAATTTTTTTGGTAAAAAAACAATATTTTTTTATAAAAATTTCTAAATTTTAGGTTCTTAAAATGGCATCAAAAATTAGCAATACACGCATAGAAATCAAAGTTTCAAACAAAACAAGCCTTAAATGATTCAAATCTGTCAACATGTTTTGATTTTGTAGAAAAAATAACAGCATCGCTGCATTATAATTAATTGATCTGATGACTTCCTCTATATTTCTCCTACATTTTTACTTTATCTGACTTTCATATTATCTTTTCATCTCTATTTTAATTTTTTGAAACGTTTTTTAACAATATTTGGAATATTTGTCGTAGAACCAAAATTTATATACTATATATTTTGGGTCCTTATAAAATTCATAGACAATCTTGCTAAGTGTGTCCTTGTCTATGCCTGTCTGTTGTCCCTTTTATTTTGGTGCCATCCTAATGGACATATATACTTATGCATTTAGTTTATAACGTTACGTGAGCAAACTTGAAAAACATTTACTTTTTTACAACCACCATCACCATAAAAAGGGTGTGTACTAAGATTATCTGTGGCTGATATAGAAATACAGGGTGTACTAAAGAAAAATTTGTTGTTTTGTGTGCAAAATATCATTATGTGCTTAAAAAAGTAGTGATTTTAATGACTAACATTTATAGTCGTTCTGTAGAATTTTAACTACGTACATGTCTGCAAAACCTGAACAAATTATTACACAAAAAATCTTATTTGGTAGAAGTTGAAGACCTTTCAAATTCTAAACAGATGCAAACAACATAACGTGGTAAATACTTCATCTAAAAACCCGCACAAAATTTATATTTTAAATAATTTAAATGCATTATTTATTATTTAGAAGACTTTAGCTTAGTTTAGGTTCTTGGTTCTATCAAAAACTGATATCATTACGATGATGAACCATGGGATCTTCAATCGGCACTCGTTGTTTACTTAACGAATCATATAGATTCTCTGATTAATGAATCGAAGTATTTATTAATGCTCTGCGGTCACTAGTGTAAATCAACAACATAACTTCTGCTCCGTATAAGAAAGTACTATTTCTACACTATGATAGAACCAAATCTAATTTGGACTCCTTCGCCTTAATTACTATGATACGGACGCTTTAATTAAATGATTGGTGTTACCGACGATACCAGCTAGATACCAGCCTAGTACTGATACCAGCTAGATACCAGACTGTATCTGATTACTGAGATAAATCGAAAATATTCAAGGAGTCCTTAACCAACATAGTTAATTTTACCTGTACATAATCCCTAGATCCAATCATGGATCAGAGCTACCTCCTCTTATCACTGAACCACTCGAACCAATTCTCCTAATCCGAGATCATACATAAGCCCAAAGAAGACACCCACCATTTCAGTGTTGAAAGTAATGTTTTCATTGCCATTTATATCAGCGCTGCAGCGGTATCGTTACACTACTTGCCTTCTGGGTTTGACATTATCAAAGTAAGAGATATCGTATTTCTTGTTGCTGCGATAGATTCACAGAATGATCGTACTAAATTCGTAGGATATATTCCTTTGCGTTTCCTATAGCGGCAACAAACACTGCATTTCAACACTGAATAATCTCCAAGATATATGAATCGAGACTTTTGGCATATCTCACTCCAAAGCTAGCTTACATTCCGTTTCACATTGTTTGCTATTACCTTGATATACATAAATGCAAAATGAGCATATTAAATCCATAGTAGCGGCTTCAAACTGTCTTTGATCAGGACAACCATCTTACCAAATCCATAGGAACCCTTCCTTTTTATTTTTCATAGAGACTACAAGGAGTACTTGTTTAGAATCTACAATTTTTGCATTGGAAATTCTGGGCTTTACTAATGAATAATCTCCAAGATATCATCCAGTGTAGATAGTCAAGCTGGTGTTTTTTTAAACTATAGAGGCCTAAGGGTATCTCACACCACCGTGAGCCTTCATCATGTACATAATTTAACCAACGATGCTACATCAGTTTTAACAGGACCGGATATGAACCAGCGTCATCGCACTGAGGTGGAGTGGTAATGTTCTCTTTGCGAACTTTGTTGAACATCCCAACAAATTTATACTTCACGATATCTTGATTTACTTTGGATGTGAATCCGACGCTGATATTTCTATGATAGCCCGAACCAGGATTGCATTGACTTCAGTACCATTTGGTTCCCAGTTTTTGTATCCTCCTTTTTGACTTTTTGAATAAAACACTGGTTGTTGGATAAAAAAACATTTTATTGTCCAACGTTTCTTCATTTTCTCTATCCTTCCGAATTGCCGAGGTTATCAAAATAGGAATTGAATGACATATTCATCCCGGGAAACCCACTGTCTTGACTACTATTTGGTCTTTGGTGTATTCTAGTGGATTTACGTCTCGTCCGCGGTTACGAAGTGGTGCTAAAAATCTGCCAAATTGCTGTTCAACAACGCAAAATATTCTTGAGAATTTGTCACTCGATTGCACAATCGTAATCGATTGAGCCAAGTGAGATGCATATGGCTTCCATAATTTTTCGCACTTTAAATATCCGGTCGGTGACTAACAGACGCTTGTTGACACTAGAAGAGTTGACTTTCTGTAAAGAGGCTGGAAATGCAAATAGTCACGGACATATTGACCCGCCCTTGTATATTCTGGGTCCTCATTGGAATCTAAGATGATCAAGCTATGACCGTCCGTCTGTCTGTTGAAAACACGGTAGAGCCCAAACGTAAGGAGTTAGCTTGCTTATTTTCCAGAACTACTCTCTGTGGATAAGGTTTTTTTTTTGACAATGGGCAACAGCATGATTCATGATTTCATCTAGTCCTCATTCAAAAGTTTTAAGTACTCTTTATCCCTAGTCCCCGTACAAGGTCCCCTTCAGAAAATGTCTTGAACATTCATAATTTTCTTATGATAAATAATATCGTGACATAATGGGACATAAATAAGTTTTATATGAACCTATCAACTTTTGTGAGGATCGGTCCATATAACCCCTATATCAGAAATACATTTTTTGTCAATAAATATAATGATAAATCATTCTATCAAATTCTGATCGAACTATAACTGATACAAGTCTCCATAGAAGGCCAAAACTACTTATTGATGGTGGTTAAACAAGCTTCAGCACAGCTGAATATAACACTTTTACTTGTGCTTTATATACTTTGTTAGTTAGACGGAATTTACTTTACGCTAAATACAACTATACGTAAAATTCATTATTTTTTATAATAAAGATTTTCACTTATGTTTTGCTACATATTTCTGTAACTAAAAATCCTAATTTACTAAAGATTTTTGTCATGAAAATGTTGCATTGTTTAATGTTTCCTTTTCATTCTTAAACTGTGGTGTAAGTTACTGTTTAATACATGAATACCGAGAAAATTTGATTCAAGAAAAACAAAATTGTAAATTGTTGTAACAAAACTTTATTACCATGTCATGCATAAATCATTGACACATTTGTATTCTACACTTGACTTTATATGAATGTATACAGTTTTTGTTGTTTAGCGTGAATGCTGCTGTGAATGGTGAATGACGAATTACAGCAGTAGCAACAACAACAATAACAATAACAAGAATACATCAATAGAGTCCTTAAACATTCTAGTGTATGAATGAATATCCTTCAATGACTGAATGAATGAATGTCTAAATGAATGAATTTATTTATGTTTGTCTGATTGTTATAGAGAGTGAATAGTTTGAGGGAATCCCTTGGCATGCTTGAATTGTTTAGTTGTGGGTTAAGCTGTTAAGGATAGATTTTTTTACAAGTACCCTACACTAAATAAAGCTTAGTTTTGGAAATATTTGTAACAATTTTACAGCATATTAACAGCCCCAAAAATGTTGTTTATAATTTGGATTCAAATGTGGATGTGAATGTTCTCAAATTAATTTTTAAAACTTTATGCTAAACACGAGTAGTCCTTTTTAAAGCCGTTCTAGACCACTTGTGGTATAATTGTATAAACTATGTCCCTTTTGTTTGGGTTTTTTCTTTGTTTCAGCCATGTTCTTATTTAATTTATTCCCATTGATTTTATGTTTTGTATTTCATTGTAGTTACTCATCCTGGGTTTATGAGTGAGTATTTTTATTATTTTTTTGTTTTGCTAAAGAAACTTTTTCATTGTATTAAATGGGCTTCATTTTATTTGTTTAAGTTGAAAACAATTTGCAAAAGGTAAATTTGCCATTTTTTTCTCTCACAAAATCCATTTTCTAGCCATGTTGATGTTAATTTGAGTCTTTTGTGTTTTTATTTTAGGTAAAATAACTCCAACATACAAACGATTTGCTGAAAAATAAAAGGATAAAACTACGTTTCATTAGTTTAGTTTTTGTTCTGTTTCGTTTGTTTTGTATCCTGTATCCTGTTAACAAGTTTATTTATAATTTCAGCTGAAACTTTAGTTAATTAAAGGTTAATGTTTTGTGAATATTAAATGAGATTTTAAAGGATTAGTTTTACGAAATAAACTTCGGTAGAAAATTTTTTGCTGTTTAGAGAAAGGGTTAATGTTAGTAATAAGCTTAAATGTGAACACATTTATTAAAGTTACTTAAAGAAAATTTATTTACTAAAGACTTTAAGACAATTATGAAGCAATGATAGGGAGTTTAAGTGCTTAAGGGAGCAGATGTTTTGAAGCGGAAGTATGAAACCAAAACTACGTGGTTTAGAAGTTTAAGGTTACTTTAAAATATGTTTATCTCAAAGTTTTACAATATAAATTTATTGAAATTATAGAGCACTATTTACCGACTTATAGCCAATTTTGTATTTTACTGGATTTTCATATAAAAAATCGATTTTTGGATTAAAATATAAGTGATCACAGATGATCGTCCTTTTTCCATTTGGAGCACTATTTACCGACTTATAGCCAATTTTGTATTTTATTTGATTTTCATATCAAAAATCTATTTTTGGGTGCAAATGCAAGTGATCACAGATGATCGTCCTTTTTCCATTTGGACCACTATTTACCGACTTATAGCCAATTTTATGTTTTACTTGATTTTCAAATAAAATAATCGATTTTTGGGTGAAAATGCAAGTGATCACAGATGATCGTCCTTTTTCCATTTGGACCACTATTTACCGACTTATAGCCAATTTTATGTTTAATTTGATTTTCATATAAAAAATCGATTTTTGGGTGAAAATGCAAGTGATCACAGATGATCGTACTTTTTCCATTTGGACCACTATTTACCGACTTATAGCCAATTTTATGTTTAACTTGATTTTCAAATAAAATAATCGATTTTTGGGTGAAAATGCAAGTGATCACAGATGATCGTCCTTTTTCCATTTGGACCACTATTTACCGACTTATAGCCAATTTTATGTTTAATTTGATTTTCATATAAAAAATCGATTTTTGGGTGAAAATGCAAGTGATCACAGATGATCGTACTTTTTCCATTTGGACCACTATTTACCGACTTATAGCCAATTTTGTGTTTAATTTGATTTTCATATAAAAAATCGATTTTTGGGTGAAAATGTAAGTGATCACAGATGATCGTCCTTTTTCCATTTGGACCACTATTTACCGACTTATAGCCAATTTTATGTTTTATTGGATTTTCATATAAAAAATCGATTTTTTTGTGAAAATGCAAGTGATCACAGATGATCGTCCTTTTTCCATTTGGACCACTATTTACCGACTTATAGCCAATTTTGTGTTTAATTTGATTTTCATATAAAAAATCGATTTTTGGTTGAAAATGCAAGTGATCACAGATGATCGTCCTTTTTCCATTTGGACCACTATATACCGACTTATAGCCAATTTTATGTTTTATTTAATTTTTATATAAAAAATCGATTTTTGGGTGAAAATGCAAGTGATCACAGATGATCGTCCTTTTTCCATTTGGACCACTATTTACCGACTTATAGCCAATATTAAGTTTTACTTGATTTTCATATAAAAAATCGATTTTTGGGTGAAAATGTAAGTGATCACAGATGATCGTCCTTTTTCCATTTGGACCACTATTTACCGACTTATAGCCAATTTTGTGTTTAATTTGATTTTCATATAAAAATCGATTTTTGGTTGAAAATATAAGTGATCACAGATGATCGACCTTTTTCCATTTGGACCACTATTTACCAACTTATAGCCAATTTTATGTTTAATTTGATTTTCATATAAAAAATAGATTTTTGGGTGAAAATGTAAGTGATCACAGATGATCGTCCTTTTTCCATTTGGACCACTATTTACCGACTTATAGCCAATTTTATGTTTAACTTGATTTTCAAATAAAAAAATCGATTTTTGGGTGAAAATGCAAGTGATCACAGATGATCGTCCTTTTTCCATTTGGACCACTATTTACCGACTTATAGCCAATTTTATGTTTTACTTGATTTTCATATAAAAAATCGATTTATGGGTGAAAATACAAGTGATCACAGATGATCGTCCTTTTTCCATTTGGACCACTATTTACCGACTTATAGCCAATTTTATGTTTAACTTGATTTTCAAATAAAATAATCGATTTTTGGGTGAAAATGCAAGTGATCACAGATGATCGTCCTTTTTCCATTTGGACCACTATTTACCGACTTATAGCCAATTTTATGTTTAATTTGATTTTCATATAAAAAATCGATTTTTGGGTGAAAATGTAAGTGATCACAGATGATCGTCCTTTTTCCATTTGGACCACTATTTACCGACTTATAGCCAATTTTATGTTTTATTGGATTTTCATATAAAAAATCGATTTTTTTGTGAAAATGCAAGTGATCACAGATGATCGTCCTTTTTCCATTTGGACCACTTTTTACCGACTTATAGCCAATTTTGTGTTTAATTTGATTTTCATATAAAAAATCGATTTTTGGTTGAAAATGCAAGTGATCACAGATGATCGTCCTTTTTCCATTTGGACCACTATTTACCGACTTATAGCCAATTTTATGTTTTACTTGATTTTCATATAAAAAATAGATTTTTGGGTGAAAATGTAAGTGATCACAGATGATCGTCCTTTTTCCATTTGGACCACTATTTACCGACTTTTAGCCAATTTTATGTTTTTAATAATTTTCATATAAAAAATCGATTTTTGGTTGGAAATATAAGTGATCACAGATGATCGTCCTTTTTCCATTTGGACCACTATATACCGACTTATAGCCAATTTTATGTTTTATTTGATTTTTATATAAAAAATCGATTTTTGGGTGAAAATGCAAGTGATCACAGATGATCGTCCTTTTTCCATTTGGACCACTATTTACCGACTTATAGCCAATATTAAGTTTTACTTGATTTTCATATAAAAAATCGATTTTTGGGTGAAAATATAAGTGATCACAGATGATCGTCCTTTGTCCATTTGGACCACTATTTACCGACTTATAGCCAATTTTGTGTTTAATTTGATTTTCATATAAAAATCGATTTTTGGTTGAAAATATAAGTGATCACAGATGATCGTCCTTTTTCCATTTGGACCACTATTTACCAACTTATAGCCAATTTTATGTTTAATTTGATTTTCATATAAAAAATCGATTTTTGGGTGAAAATGCAAGTGATCACAGATGATCGTCCTTTTTCCATTTGGGCCACTATTTACCGACTTATAGCCAATTTTATGTTTAATTTGATTTTCATATAAAAAATCGATTTTTGGGTGAAAATGCAAGTGATCACAGATGATCGTCCTTTTTCCATTTGGACCACTATTTACCGACTTATAGCCAATTTTATGTTTAATTTGATTTTCATATAAAAAATCGATTTTTGGGTGAAAATGCAAGTGATCACAGATGATCGTACTTTTTCCATTTGGACCACTATTTACCGACTTATAGCCAATTTTGTGTTTAATTTGATTTTCATATAAAAAATCGATTTTTGGGTGAAAATGTAAGTGATCACAGATGATCGTCCTTTTTCCATTTGGACCACTATTTACCGACTTATAGCCAATTTTGTGTTTAATTTGATTTTCATATAAAAATCGATTTTTGGTTGAAAATGTAAGTGATCACAGATGATCTTCTTTTTTCAATTTGGACCACTATTTACCGACTTATAGCCAATTTTATGTTTTACTTGATTTTCATATAAAAAATGGATTTTTGGGTGAAAATGCAAGTGATCACAGATGATCGTTCTTTTTCAATTTGGACCACTATTTACCGACTTATAGCCAATTTTAAGTTTTACTTGATTTTCATATAAAAAATCGATTTTTGGGTGAAAATATAAGTGATCACAGATGATCGTCCTTTTTCCATTTGGACCACTATTTACCGACTTTTAGCCAATTTTATGTTTTTAATGATTTTCATATAAAAAATCGATTTTTGGTTGGAAATATAAGTGATCACAGATGATCGTCCTTTTTCCATTTGGACCACTATATACCGACTTATAGCCAATTTTATGTTTTATTTGATTTTTATATAAAAAATCGATTTTTGGGTGAAAATGCAAGTGATCACAGATGATCGTCCTTTTTCCATTTGGACCACTATTTACCGACTTATAGCCAATATTAAGTTTTACTTGATTTTCATATAAAAAATCGATTTTTGGGTGAAAATATAAGTGATCACAGATGATCGTCCTTTTTCCATTTGGACCACTATTTACCGACTTTTAGCCAATTTTATGTTTTTAATGATTTTCATATAAAAAATCGATTTTTGGTTGGAAATATAAGTGATCACAGATGATCGTCCTTTTTCCATTTGGACCACTATATACCGACTTATAGCCAATTTTATGTTTTATTTGATTTTTATATAAAAAATCGATTTTTGGGTGAAAATGCAAGTGATCACAGATGATCGTCCTTTTTCCATTTGGACCACTATTTACCGACTTATAGCCAATATTAAGTTTTACTTGATTTTCATATAAAAAATCGATTTTTGGTTGAAAATATAAGTGATCACAGATGATCGTCCTTTTTCCATTTGGACCACTCTTTACCAACTTATAGCCAATTTTATGTTTAATTTGATTTTCATATAAAAAATCGATTTTTGGGTGAAAATGCAAGTGATCACAGATGATCGTCCTTTTTCCATTTGGGCCACTATTTACCGACTTATAGCCAATTTTATGTTTAATTTGATTTTCATATAAAAAATCGATTTTTGGGTGAAAATGCAAGTGATCACAGATGATCGTCCTTCTTCCATTTGGACCACTATTTACCGACTTATAGCCAATTTTATGTTTAATTTGATTTTCATATAAAAAATCGATTTTTGGGTGAAAATGCAAGTGATCACAGATGATCGTCCTTCTTCCATTTGGACCACTATTTACCGACTTATAGCCAATTTTATGTTTAATTTGATTTTCATATAAAAAATCGATTTTTGGGTGAAAATGCAAGTGATCACAGATGATCGTACTTTTTCCATTTGGACCACTATTTACCGACTTATAGCCAATTTTGTGTTTAATTTGATTTTCATATAAAAATCGACAGATGATCTTCTTTTTTCCATTTGGACCACTATTTACCGACTTATAGCCAATTTTGTGTTTAATTTGATTTTCATATAAAAAATCGATTTTTGGGTGAAAATGCAAGTGATCACAGATGATCGTCCTTCTTCCATTTGGACCACTATTTACCGACTTATAGCCAATTTTATGTTTAATTTGATTTTCATATAAAAAATCGATTTTTGGGTGAAAATGCAAGTGATCACAGATGATCGTCCTTTTTCCATTTGGGCCACTATTTACCGACTTATAGCCAATTTTATGTTTAATTTGATTTTCATATAAAAAATCGATTTTTGGGTGAAAATGCAAGTGATCACAGATGATCGTCCTTCTTCCATTTGGACCACTATTTACCGACTTATAGCCAATTTTATGTTTAATTTGATTTTCATATAAAAAATCGATTTTTGGGTGAAAATGCAAGTGATCACAGATGATCGTCCTTCTTCCATTTGGACCACTATTTACCGACTTATAGCCAATTTTATGTTTAATTTGATTTTCATATAAAAAATCGATTTTTGGGTGAAAATGCAAGTGATCACAGATGATCGTACTTTTTCCATTTGGACCACTATTTACCGACTTATAGCCAATTTTGTGTTTAATTTGATTTTCATATAAAAATCGACAGATGATCTTCTTTTTTCCATTTGGACCACTATTTACCGACTTATAGCCAATTTTGTGTTTAATTTGATTTTCATATAAAAAATCGATTTTTGGGTGAAAATGCAAGTGATCACAGATGATCGTCCTTCTTCCATTTGGACCACTATTTACCGACTTATAGCCAATTTTATGTTTAATTTGATTTTCATATAAAAAATCGATTTTTGGTTGAAAATGCAAGTGATCACAGATGATCGTACTTTTTCCATTTGGACCACTATTTACCGACTTATAGCCAATTTTATGTTTAATTTGATTTTCATATAAAAAATCGATTTTTGGTTGAAAATGTAAGTGATCACAGATGATCGTCCTTTTTCCATTTGGACAACTATTTACCGACTTATAGCCAATTTTATGTTTTACTTGATTTTCATATAAAAAATGGATTTTTGGGTGAAAATGCAAGTGATCACAGATGATCGTTCTTTTTCAATTTGGACCACTATTTACCGACTTATAGCCAATTTTATGTTTTACTTGATTTTCATATAAAAAATGGATTTTTGGGTGAAAATGCAAGTGATCACAGATGATCGTTCTTTTTCAATTTGGACCACTATTTACCGACTTATAGCCAATTTTAAGTTTTACTTGATTTTCATATAAAAAATCGATTTTTGGGTGAAAATATAAGTGATCACAGATGATCGTCCTTTTTCCATTTGGACCACTATTTACCACTTATAGCCAATTTTGTTTTTAATTTGATTTTCATATAAAAATCGATTTTTGGTTGAAAATGTAAGTGATCACAGATGATCTTCTTTTTTCCATTTGGACCACTATTTACCGACTTATAGCCAATTTTGTGTTTAATTTGATTTTCATATAAAAAATCGATTTTTGGGTGAAAATGCAAGTGATCACTGATGATCGTCCTTTTTCCATTTGGACCACTATTTACCGACTTATGTTTTACTTGATTTTCATATAAAAAATCGATTTTTGGGTGAAAATGCAAGTGATCATAGATGATCGTTCTTTTTCCATTTGGACCACTATTTACCGAATTATAGCCAATTTTATGTTTAATTTGATTTTCATATAAAAAATCGATTTTTGGGTGAAAATGCAAGTGATCACAGATGATCGTCCTTTTTCCATTTGGACCACTATTTACCGACTTATAGCCAATTTTATGTTTAATTTGATTTTCATATAAAAAATCGATTTTTGGGTGAAAATGCAAGTGATCACAGATGATCGTCCTTTTTCCATTTGGACCACTATTTACCGACTTATAGCCAATTTTATGTTTAATTTGATTTTCATATAAAAAATCGATTTTTGGTTGAAAATACAGGTGATCACAGATGATCGTCGTTTTTCCATTTGGACCACTATTTACCGACTTATAGCCAATTTTATGTTTTACTTGATTTTCATATAAAAAATCGATTTTTGGGTGAAAATGCAAGTGATCACAGATGATCGTCCTTTTTCCATTTGGACCACTATTTACCGACTTATAGCCAATTTTATGTTTTACTTAATTTTCATATCAAAATTCGATTTTTGGTTGAAAATATAAGTGATCACAGATGATCGTCCTTTTTCCATTTGGACCACTATTTAGCGACTTATAGCCAATTTTATGTTTTACTTAATTTTCATATAAAAAATCGATTTTTGGGTGAAAATGTAAGTGATCGCAGATGATCGTCCTTTTTCCATTTGGACCACTATTTACCGACTTATAGCCAATTTTATGTTTTACGTGATTTTCATATAAAAAATCACAGATGATCGTTCTTTTTCCATTTGGACCACTATTTACCGACTTATAGCCAATTTTATGTTTTACTTGATTTTCATAAAAAATCGATTTTTGTGTGAAAATGCAAGTGACCACAGATGATCGTCCTTTTTCCATTTGGACCACTATTTACCGACTTATAGCCAATTTTGAGTTTAATTTGATTTTCATATAAAAATCGATTTTTGGTTGAAAATGTAAGTGATCACAGATGATCGTCCTTTTTCTGATTTCTGGTTGAAAATGTAAGTAATCACAGATGGAAGTCGTTTTTCCACTTAGACCGCTATTTAACATCTTAAAGCGACATTTATGTTTACGAAATTTGTCTAAGCTCAACAAAATGTTTTATTAAATATAAGATTTTCTTAAAAAGTTAGAAATTAATTGTACATCATCTCCCAAATGCTACTAACCCAAAAATACTATAAATATTTTACTAAATGCACAGCTGAACAACTGTTATGAAAATATAAAAAATATATTGAAAATGCTGCCTTTTTTATGTATTTTCTCGTACACTTTCATATGAAAATGTACTCTGTTGTTTGTGCTTTAAAATTTATAGACTTGTATGCAGTTGCCAAAAAGCAAAACAAAATATTTTCTACCAAAAAAAAATGTAAATAAAATGAACACAAAACTAACGTATGCTGGCACCATAAAATATACAAACAACATACTCCATATAATTTTCTCTAGTTTCATACACTTTAGTGAAATAACAACAAAAACAAATAACAATAATAATAGCAATAACAATAGCAACAACAACAGCAGCAGCATAAAGTACATAAACAAATGCAAGTGCAGTAGAATAAAGGAAAAGGAAGCAAAGAAACGGAAACTACAAGAAGAACACAAAACGACTTTTGGCATTTAAGTACAATTGCAGCACGTTTTGTTTAACATAAAAAAACTTTAAGAAAAAGAGCAGCTACAAAAATTATAAAAAAATACACAATATACAACACAAACATATTCTTTCTTACAAACACACATCCAAGAAAGTATGTGAATACAGGAAAAAATATTATATAGGAAGGTAGGCACAAAAGGACTGTCAAAACACAAGATCTGTACAAAAAATTCACTTAACTGGATAAAAGCCTACCTTTCGAAAACTTATAACTTCTCACGATTTATATCTAGCTTTCTCAGATATCTCACTATACGAGTTCTAGTAGATGGAATCACATCAAAAGAGTTCAAGATCAATTCAGGGGTACCGCAAGGAAACGACCTAGTCTAGTTCCTAGTCTATTTGTTATCTTTCTGAAATTCTATATTAAACTTGCAACCCTACATATTTGCCATTCAATTTTAGACCAAGCCATGTCGGAGATTGGGGAAATGACGCAAAACATGAATGTTACGCTTAACCAAGATCTTGTATCAATCTCTGCAATAGATCATATTTTTATGGGTGAGGTAAATAAAAACACATTTTGCAAGTGTCGAAGGCAGCATTCAAGTGCTTTGGTTTTCTAAAATGGTGTTGGAAATACTTCACTCCTTCCGATCTCCTTATAGACCATTTTCATTCATTTTGAAAATATTTGTATTTTCTTCCATATATTTAAAATTTACTGGATTTAAGAAATAATTTGTTAATTTTATTTTTAATATTCGTACTAGTTTACGCGTTATCGGAATGTCAATCTGATAAACAGTCAAACAAGTTGGAAGACCAAGAATAGGAGGCATTACTCCATGAATATTGTTGTAAAACTCAATAAGAACTTGTAAAATCAATGGGAGCTACTCAAGCAGCAATTTCAAAACGTTTGCGAGCAGCAGGACTGATCAAAAAGTAGGGAAATTGGGTACGATACGAATTGAAGCAGAAAGACCTTGAAAGACGAATTTGCATGTCCGAAATGATGTTTGAATGCTATAAAAGTAAATAATTTTTACACGGAATTATTACTAGAATGATCTACCGATTCCCTCCAAAGTACATAAAGCAGAGAGGAGGTTCCGCTTCCCAGCAGAAGCAGCGGGACTCGCTGATATTCCCTGACGACCGTAGGATCTCCCAGCTGAACCGCGATATCAGCAGGTTGGTAAATGAGGACAAGTGAAACAAATGTTTGGATCATTTGAAGAACTGCAACTTAAGAGACAAGACAAACTACACTATCTTCCAGTCTCGGACACATCACAACTTTACACTCCAACTGAAGTTGCAGAAGCCATCACCATAGCTAAGCCTTCAAAGGCAATAGTATATGATATTCATGCTGTTGCTAAAAAAACCTAGGCGAGCGGGGAGTCGAGTACCTGACAATGGTTTTTAACCTTTCAGTAAGGAGCT
Source organism: Calliphora vicina (assembly GCF_958450345.1). Classification (NCBI taxonomy): domain Eukaryota; kingdom Metazoa; phylum Arthropoda; class Insecta; order Diptera; family Calliphoridae; genus Calliphora; species Calliphora vicina. Next base: position 22,652,753 of record NC_088781.1, on the reverse strand, counting down.
TAACAATACCCGATGTCTGGAAAATGGGTCGAGTGATCCCATTGTTAAAACCTGGGAAGATTGCGAGAGAGGGACAATCCCTGCTGTCACCTGTAGCGAAGACACTTGGAGCTCTTCTCCTCCCCCAACTGACCCGTCAACTACCAGCATGGATTCCGTAAGATGCATAGTACCATCACAGCATTATCCGCCATAGCAACTAGATCTAACAGGGCTTAAAACAGCAGAAGCTTTGTCAACGGACTATCCTAGTGGCACTTGACCTGTCGAAGCCTTCGACACTGTCAGTCACAACACAATTTTCCAGGACATCCTCCAGTCCATAATACCCAACGACACGAAGAAATGAATAGTGAACTATATGAGTGGCAGGCAGTGGTTCGTAGAGTTTAGAAATAAATGCTCAAAACCCCTTAGAGTTAAACAAGGAGTCCCTTAAGGCGGGGTCCTGTCGCCACTGCTGTTTAACATCTACCTCTCTAAACTCCCAGTGCCGCCATAGGGAGTGGCGGTATGGTAAATGGTTATCTCAATGAAATCTACAATTTCTTTTCTGCATGTAAGCTTCAGTTATCTCCAACGAAGTCAACGGCAACACTCTTCACCACCTGGACAAATGAGGTAAAACTTAACTTAGGCATCAAGGTCGACGGTGTATAAATTCCGACAGTGAACCATCCGAAAATCTTCGGTGGGTGTAGACAAAGAAACCTTGCTAGTTACCTACGAGACGATTGGTTGGTCAGTGGTTAACTATGTTGCTCCAGTATTGTCGCCTTCGTTGAGTGATACTCAGTGGAGAAATATTCAAAGCTGTCACAACGCAGACTGAACAACACATAGTGGTTTAGAAACTTTTTTTTTGGAAATAGTTCGGTATCTTGTGAATTGTTGGATATATTCCTAGCGATAATGGGGGCCAGTGCGTAGCCCACCAAAGTTGGTCACCTCGGGTCTCAAATTTTTTAAAAAAAATCGCCAAAAATCCATTTATGATCTGAATGAGCTGAAATATAAATAGTCCTAGAAAAGGTCTACAAAAAATATGCTTACAAGTGTAGGTTATCTCTATTAGTTGAAGAGATATTCAGGTTTATTGATTTATATTTTTAATTTTGGACGATCTTTTTATGGTTTTTTAGATATGGTGGGCCTACGGAGTTTCGAAATTTATTTTTAAAATATCAGCTATATTGACGATAAAATTCTAAATAAAATAAAAAAACTAGCTAACAGTGATCTGTTCCCTATAAAAAGTTATACGCATCCAAAGTTGGAACTTGTAAAAAGGGCCGTTTTTTTATGCCCATATATTTTTTCATTTGTAGAAAAAAATTTTCTTCGAGACTATATATAATTTTTATATGATCCGGAAAGACAACTTAATGCAAAAGCATGTAAAGAAAAATTTGGCTCAGTTAATCGGACATATCACCTCGCAGACCTATCCAAACTTGGCCAATTTTTTAAAAAAAATGTCGATTTGAGTAGAAAATTCTAAAAAGGCAAAGCACGGATCCACGAAAAAGCTCCATATTTGTATAACCCCATATGTTTCTTAAATAATTACTAAGTGTTTTTACCAGTGTTGCCAGTTTAGCCTTTTTGAGGCTAAATTTAGCCTTTTTATTTACTCTTTAGCCTCGAAATTTTGGTTTTAGCTTCGTGGCTTTTTTCTAGCCTTTTCTTAATTTCAAAATAGCCTTTTTTGAAATTAAAAAAGGCTAAAAATTTTGAGACTAAAGAGTAAATAAAAAGGCTAAATTTATATTTGTGAACCATTTTCATTTTAATTCATTACTGATTTTCATTTAGCTTTTCAACATACTCAAGAATTGTGCAGTATTAAAAGAACAAATAACAATTGCCAATATCAAGTGGTTCAAAATGAAATAGAGTATTTTATATCTGAAAGCTTAAATGTCTAGCAAATTCTCTTTCAAGACAAAATTGTTATTACACATTATATTCATCATTATATAATGGACAAGAGCCCCACAAACTCTTGAAGGCTTGTGATACTCGATGGCGATCAATAGCCGTTAAACGTCTTGTGAATCTATGCTTCGAGTTAAAACTCATTTTGTTTTAACTTCGTCAAACCAGCAATTCTAAAAAGCCAAACTTTTAAGTAATTAATACACTGATTATAATTTGACGTACCATCTTTTTTTAAAACCAGTATTGCACAAAGTACAAAAAATAAATAAATCATTTGCTGTTTTCTGATTTAAAATTCAAGGAATTTGATCCATTATCGTCGCCAATTGAGAATTGTTTAATGTTTTTGACACATTTTTCATACTAGTTTGATGAATGAGAGATAAAATAAAGAACGTTTTAATTAGTGAAGATTATGACAAAAATAATACGACAAATTAAACTAATTGAGCAATTGCGACAAAGATTACCATATGAAAACTCTACGCAAAATCAATTTTTTTCCCGTTGATAATAAAGTAGTAAAACCAAAAAAAATATATTATGTCATATTGATAGTGAAAAATTAAAGTGCTAATAAAATTACGAAGCTTAAGGCTCAGGGGCAGAATATATTAAACTACAAATGGACAAATATAGAACCAACAATGTCCATTTTCTGACATGATTAATCTAGTATTTAACTTTTTAGTACTTCCTTTAAGTGAAGCAGATGAATTTTATGAACATATTTTCTAATTTTTTATTTAAAAATAAATATAAACCAAAATTCTTAATTTATAATATTTTAGATTTTTTTTGGCTTTTTTTCTAAAGCGGTTTAGCTTCTTCTGGCCTTTTTTTGAAGCCAATATAGGTTCTTTTTTCGCCAGCTCCTGGCAACACTGGTTTTTACTATCACGTGGTAAATAACGTCACAGTATGCATTTTTCTGAAAAAACTCAGTTTTTGGAACACATTTTCCCCGTTTTAGGAATTTCGTTATTTGAAAATAAAAAATCTAAAAAATTCTAATGCTATTTTTTTAATGACATTTTAGTCTATATTGGTTCCAAATTTTGTTATGATATCTTTAACTGTTAAAATTTTAAATTAAGTCAAATTTTATATTTTTATTCCTGAAAAGTCACCATATTATACTGCAACATGAAGAACCCCTAGAACACCCATAGTGATTATTGTAAAATTGTATATGCTGCTACAACAACAACACCAAATATACATGGCACAAAGTTGATTCTCTGTATTTGGTGGAAGCAATCGGGTCATATCTGTTATGAGCTGCTGAAATTTAATTAGACCATCACAGGGAACCTGTAGCGAACGCGACTGATTCGCTAGAAGCGAGCATTGCTTTCTAGTTAAAAAAGGAAATATTCGCCAAGCGAAATTCTCACCCATATTTAAAAGAAATTTTTATCAGTTTTTTCATTACTGAGACAGTATTATCCTGATATTTATGTATATTATGAATTCAAAATGTGTATGTCATGAATTCTTCAAATTTTGACCATATTCGCTAAACGCATACCCTTTGCAGTCTTAAGACATTTCCATTTTTTTTCATTTAAATATAAACAAGTAAGAGTACTATATTCGGCCGTGCCGAATCTTAAATACTCTCCACCTAAATATGATGAAACTGAAATAATATAACAATTGTTAGAAAGACTAGTTTACGCAGAAGATATTTTATTTCAACTGTACAAAAAATTGTATCTAATTCTGCAATTTGTAACTGAAATTCCTATTAGAACGTATGAAATTTAATAATTTATATACTTAATAATCAGTTAATACGTTTGGATCAACATTTTTCCCTTTTAACATCAAGTGAAGAAACAGAGTATAAAAAAGGGTATACAAATATATTTAGACAAATTTAAAAATATTTGGTTGTGGGACTTATATGGGAGCTATGACCTATTATGATTTGATTGTCATAAAATATTTTAACGTGATTTTTATGAACTTATATGGGTGCTGTGGCCAATTATGTACCGATATTCACAAAATTCAGTATTATGATTTTTGAATACAAATTACTGATCTGTGTAATATTTTGGTTCAATATATGAAGCTATGACCTATTATAGTCCTAAGTATTTGAGGGCTATTTTTGTAGAATTTCATATAAACAACGCTATTAACAAAAGTGGACCTTATATGGGAGCTATGCCGAATTATGGACCAATATTTAAAAAATCTTGTAGCTCGATTCTTGGATACAAATTACTGATCGGTGTAAAGTTTTGGTTCATTATAGATTTTTTTGGATATTTGTGCAGGTTAATGTGTTTTCCTGAAGTAGTTCTTATATGGAGGCTATGACCAATAATGGGCCTACAATCATAAAATTTGGTACATCGTTTTTTGTATATATTGAATAAATTTGTTTCGAATTTCAACCTGAAAACTATATTTGTAACAAATTTATGAGGATTTTAGTGATTTTCGGGAGTGGACCTTATATGGGAGCTATGGCTAAATATGGACCGATATTCAAAAAATTCAGAAGTATGATTACTGGATACAAATTACTGACCTATGCGTTATTTCATTTTGATATCGATATGTTTTAAATATTTTTTAAGGTTAATATCTTTTTCGGAAATGGGCCTTATAGGGGAGCTATGACCAATTATCGGCCAATCTGTATACAATTTAGTACAGTGATTTATATGTATATGAGTATTATGTTTTTCGAATTTTAGCATGATAAAGATATTTATAAGAGATTTATGAGTACTTAACTGATTTTCGGAAGTGGACCTTATATGGGAGCTATGGTCAAATATGGACCGATATTCACAAAATCCTGTAGTATGATTTATGTATAAATTATGGATCTATGTAAAATTTTGTTTTGATATTGATATTTTTTAGATATTTATGTAGATTATTGTGTTTTTCGGAAGTGGTCCTTATATGGGAGCTATAACCAATTATCGGCCGATCTTCATAGAATTAGGTAAAGCGATTTTGGTATATATGGGGACTATTTATTACGAATTTCAACTTAATAGCGATATCTATAAGACATTTATGCTTATTTAAGTGATTTTCGGAAATGAACTTTATATGGGGGCGACGGTCAAATATGGGCTGATCCACAAAAAATTTGGGGTTGTAATTTTTTTAAGCACGAAACTTATTTCTCTTGAATTTTGTGTGGATACTGCAATTTTGTAGGCATTTACAGACCTAATAACCATATTTCGGGAAGAAAATTGTATGGGGGCTAGGAGAAATCATGGACCGATTCTTATAATTTTCGCCAGAGTTAGTCCCTTTAACATAAAAAGAACGTGTGTAAAAATTTTATGGTATTATCTGCAATATATTTGCACAAATAAGGAAAACTATGTTAAAATTATCAAGCTTTTTTTAGGTTGTCTCACACAAGATTCCTTAAAAATAAACTCAAATTAAAATTCTAATTTGATCTAAGTATTCTTTAAATTTGTCTATTATTGCAACAAATTTTCAAACTTCCCCTAAAATAGTATTGGCATTTGTTTGTGATTACGTATGTATACAAGAGTACGATTCGAATAATGCACAAATTCCCAATTTTAATTAAAAAAAGTACCAACATCACACTTATACTCACACAAGTCAAGCTCTCACATACTCTCACACGCACACAAACCAACACACATACATACATTCCTCCACAAACACAGAGCACACAAAGCAATATGTCTGCCTGGTTAAGAGAGAGAGCACATCTTGAAATCGAAAAACAAGTGAACGAAAAAAACCAACAACATTAAACTGAAATGAAATAAAGATAAATTTATTTTTTGGTAAAACAAAATAAAAACTAAATTAAAATTGAATGTCTTTCATTCTTTTCTCCCAGAACAAAACGAAGGAATAAAAAAAAATAAAATAAAAACTAAAGTTTATATTGGCAAAGAAAATTCATTATTGGAAAATGAATTTCAACTGCCACAGTATGTTGGTTGTCTGTCTGTTCTTAAAAATAAAGAACAGCATCAGATGAAAGCAACTTCTTCACACAACCATGATAAATGGGCCAGTTAAAAAATATAAAACTAAAAAATCTTAATAACTCTTTAAACTTCCTGTTAGAAAAACAAAATAACACACACAAACAAAAATAGAAGCACAGCAAACGATTTGATAATCTACTGTAACAAATCTTTTATCAACACAAATCATAGACAGCTGCTGCAAAATGCAGTTAAAGTTTTTTTCCAACAACTTTTAAAAGAAAATCTAAAAATAATAACTTAATTTCAAAGTACTTACACAAACACACACAAATATGTATAGACAAATTACCCGACAAAAAACACTTTAAGAATATGAATGTTAAATTATAAGTTAGCAGCAGAGAGTTGGATCAGAAGCTATGATCAGGGATAAACATAACTGTCATTACCAATCTCCATAAGATTTTCTTATACTTCTTTTATTTCTTGAAAACCATATACGATTATTGTATACCTAATTATTTAATACCTAACGTCTCGTCAGATATTTAATTGTTTTGCATGAATCAATTTGCGACTGTCCAGAAAGTATTTAAAAGAATTTTAAAGTTTTGCCCAACTGTGACAGTGTCCTGCCCGCTGGCCATTCACATACAAATTTCATTCCCACAATATTTTGGTCATCAAACTTCATTCGTTCTTGGATATATCTCACCGCCTCTGGAATACAAGATTATTGTTTAGAATCGGTTCAAACAAAAAAAATAATAACACTCTCCAACATATTGAGACTTTTTGATTGGAACAGAATAGCGACCCTGTAATTCTGAAAGAGCATGTCTAGTAGATCCTTTTTGTAGGATAAACTTATAGACCAGCTGGTTTGATTTTTTTACAGTGGGACAAAGTTTTCATTCAAAGGGATCAATTCTTTCTAAATAGTTTTTAACAGATATTGCAACATGTGGCCGAGCTTTGTCATCGTGGAATAATACGGTTTCATGTATGGCCGCATATTCAAACCACTTTTGGGTCAATGCTCGCTTCAAAAGAATCAGTTGCTCTAGGCACATGTTCCCTGTGATTGTCTGGTCAGATTTCACCAACTCATAATAGATAGGATCCTTTTGCTACCACCAAAAACAGAGAACTACTTTTGCGCCATGGATATTTTGCTTGGTGTCTATTCGGCTGGTTGGCGGGCTTCACATACGAACTATTACGCTTTGGGTTATCGTAACGGATCCATTTTTCATTGGAAATAATGATTTGGTGCAGAATTTTCCTGCTTTTGGGAATGTTTTAAAATTGTTGATTGAGTAGCTCCCAATGATTTTGCAAGCTCTTGTTGAGTTTGATAAAAATTTTCATGGATGGCCAGGGCGATCTTTGTCTTACATATCAAAATCATCACTTTGAACCGCTCAAACTATCTCTCCTACGTCGAATCACATTTTTTTTTTCAAATTAAAGAAGTAAAGCAAACCTTCCCTTTGTTGGCACAAAATTTGACATTTTCGAAACAATAACAAAACTTTGTTGTCTACACTATAACGTTCAATAGCTAACGAGAATAAATGGCAGATATGTACCCCTAAAAACAAAAACCGCGCATAAAAGATACGCCATCTGTTGTAAATCCCCCATTTTTAAGTCATACACCCATATTTCCTGGGTCCTCATAAGATTCCAAGACGATATCGAAAGGACGTAGTAGGCTGAAATGAAAATGAATAATACCGGTCCATGATTTTACTTAAGCCCCATACAAAAGTCCTCCCACAATACAATTTGATGTTGATCATGTGAGAATCATGATAAAATGTTTGGCAAATTAGTTCTAAGTACTATGTAATTATACTGTAAAGTATGGCAAAGATCAACAAACATTCGTCTCTATTCCCCCTCAGAAAAAGACTTGAACATTCATAATTCTCTTATAATAACACTGTCCAACAGCATTTTTCGAACAGAATAGCGACCCTATAATTCTGAAAATTAATGTTGTGGATAATTTTTGTAGAATAAACTTATAGTCCAGCTGGTCTGAATTTTTTTTTTTACAGTGGGTCAAAGTTTTCATTTTTTGATCGAAGGGAGCATTATACTAACTGAAAAAAATTCAAAATCATAATGCAGAAAATCGTAATTTTCGCGAAAGAAATCGTCAAATCGTCAAAATGACGATTTATCGTACAAAAACGTAAAAAATACGGCCATTTTTACTTGTTCTGGTATCCCAGAGGGAGCTATCTGCATCGATCGAAACAAATAGTAGACGGACGGAGCTAAGTCTGGACTATAAGGCGGGTTATATAAAACTTCACAACCACTTCTTTCTAAATAGTTTTTAACAGATATTGCACATGGCCTAGCGTTATCGTAGTGGAATATTACAGTTTCATTACAGTTCATACTTTAGCACCTCTAACTCATACATTTTAAGACCGATTTCAAAATTGTAAACAATTATGGATATAATTATATTAAGCTTTCATAGAATGTGTGCACAAAATGTATATCGAAAAAATTGCGTAAGTTTTTATAAAAAGTTTCGCTTAATTTTTAATTTTTTTTATAATTTTTCAAATTCAACAATAATTTAATTTTTTTCTATAAAAACTTATTCTTTTTTGCACAGTGTTTAAAAGACAACTTTATGTGGGAAAAAATTAGATATTACTTGTTAAAATCGGTTTATATTTGCAAAAGTTATTAAACTTTATTGAAAAACGTTCGAAAAAATTTACCTTGTAAATTGAAAATTTTAGAAATATTTTTTTGAAAAACGTTCGAAAAAATTTACCTTGTAAATTGAAAATTTTAGAAATATTTTTTTTTCTACATTTTTTTGTTTTTTTTTTATTCATATGCGCTGGGGGAGAAAATACTAAAAATGGTGTTAATTAAAAGTTGAATAACTTTTACAATTTTAATCCGATTTGAATAATTAAAACCATGTTTTATTAAGAACTGAATTTCTTATATATGTTGGTATAAAGTTTTATAAACTTTCATATCAAAATAAGCAATGAAAAGCGACTAAAATCAAAAAAGTTGATAAATTTTGTTTTTCTTTTAGATATTCTTAACAAAACCAATACTTATAAGTTACAAATGTATCAACAACAGCACGTCATTTCGAAGCGTAATCAGTTTTCTTTCCAAACCCTTTAAAAAAATTTAAAGTCGGACAAAAACTGACTGAGCTACAGGTCGACGAACATCACTGAAAACGGTTTTTTTAGAATAACTTCTGAATTTGAGGGTGTTTCTGAAATTTTTAGACACAATTTTTAGTGTACTCAGCAATACCTATAACCCACTAGGCTGGCCCTTAATAAACGAAAGTTGGATTTTGGCCATTCTCACCCCCCAGTTTGGTGAAAATTTGTAAAAAAATCATCCTGAAAAAATTTTAGGTAAATCGGTTGGGGTTAAGACGTGCCGCAACCCTCTGAAGTTTTGATATGCATTTACAAGGGGAAAAAATTAATAACCCACGCTAGGCCGTTTTCCAAGTTTTATTCATCGTAGCTACGTGTAATTATTCGTGATGAAATCGGATATATGAACCTAAATCTTTCTACCAACTATTGTGAGGATCGGTATTTGAATTCAAATATAACGGCTTCTACTGCTGATTTCAAGTTGTATCATGTTGTATCTAGATTTGGACAATGTTGACACAAAAGAGAAGAGAAGATTTGTCATCCAAAAGTTCTATTTTCACTTTGCACACCTCATGCTTTTAAAGAAATCTTAAATACCCTTCGTCATTTATTAAAAGTAAATATAAATAAATATATAAATTTGTTAACATCATTAACAATAACGTTTTGAAAAAAGAAATAAGACTGGCTGACATACATACATAAATGTTATAATGATGTGTTTGTTAATAATTTCTTTCTCGGAAACATCATGTCTGGATACTCCACACTTCAAGCCTCTGGTTCTTATCTAACATCTTGATAAGCAAACTGACAAATGTTTAATAACTTAAATAAACATATACTTACGAACAGCCAAGTATAAAAATAAAGCTTTCAGTATAAATTGACTCGTATTTACTTGTCAACAATGAAATGAAATCAATTAAGAACAAAATTACAAAAAGTGCTTTTATGTATTATTTTTCTGCTCATGTTACTGTCATAATTTCGACAAATTTAATAATAATTTTGTATAAGGGAAGGAGGTTTTTTTTTTTTGATTACAAGTGATATGTTAAGGGTGGTGGATATATGGAAAATGTGGGAGTGTATGGATGGTAGTGTCCTTAAAGGTTAAAGTGTTTTGGGGCCACAATAATAATTTCGATTAAATAAGATTTATTTGGACAGTTTCGTTCAATAATAGGGCTACTCAATAAATATTGATATTGTGGATGTATGCATGAACATAATTGTATGTATTTATAACAAAACCCAATTGGAAAAATAAATAAAAGAAAATTTCTGGATTTTTAAAGGGGTATTAAAAACAGACACAGAAGTTCTATTTAGTAATCAGTAAGAATTTCTATATAGAAATTTTCTAATAGGCATGTATTTATATATACATTTTCCTGTTTCAGAGTATCTCCTTTTTTTGGGGGTAAATCTATCTATTTTCAATACAATTTATTTTAATAATATTTGCACAGCAACCGGCGAAATTAGCAGTATAAATATTTGTTGGCCAGGGAAATAATGTTTAGTTAAGCACTTGATTTATAGGAAGTATACTAGCATTATTAATATTATTGTTTTTATCACCCTCAGTAACCTCTATCCTTTTTTTTGCCAGATACAGCGTAACCGGAAAGGACATGTTAAACAATATCCTTGTTATCCAAAAAAGGAAAAATCTTTATAAAGGGAAAATCCAAAAAAAAAATAAAATATATGGGAGGAAACAAAACATTTCGACAAGGCATCAGACATTACTCGTTTCAAATTTATTGAAAATTGGTGCACATATCCACGGCGGATATTTGGTTGATGTTATATTCCATACATAATGGCATCGATAGTTCGTTCAAACTAATACATTTGTAATGATATCTCACACACTCTTTGTTTTATTTAAATTTAAAAATATTCCAATATTTTTTATATGTAGGAGATAACTTTTAGTTAAAAAATTGTTTAACGGATTGTGATAGAAATGAAATATTGGTACCATTTTGATAAGCTTAAAATGCCCTTTCATCGTGTATATTTAAAAGATCTAAAATACTTTTTTTTATTTTGTTTATGAAATTTTCGCCCCTGTTGTGGGCTTTTGAAACTATTTTTAAGGATTCAAAAAACATCAATTGTATTAATTTTTGATGCACAATCGGAAAATTTTCAACACCACAAGGAGTGAAAATTTTCCAAAAAAAAGGACACTATTAATTTTATTTGCGCAAAAACCTTCAGAAAAATAATAATAACCGAAAATCAAATGAAGTGACCTGGTCACAAATGAACTCTAATATATATATTCTCGTCGTTCCTACCACACGCAGAGAAAAAATATAATTGGGCATGGTTACTGTAACCATTTATATAGTGTTACAAGTTTTTTAACTATATTATAGTCACAGTAAGCATTTACATGATTGTGGTAACCATAATATGGTTAACTTACGATTCACATGATTGTCTCAACCATATATATGGTTACAGTAAACATATATATGTTTGTGGCAACCATATTTATGATGAATAATTTTATCATAATATGTTGTTCTCAGATTATGATAAGCCTTAAGCCGAGAGCATCATAATATGATAAGTCCTTCATCATATAAATGGTTGTCACAAACATATATATGTTTACTGTAACCATATATATGGTTGAGACAATCATGTGAATCGTAAGTTAACCATATTATGGTTACCACAATCATGTAAATGCTTACTGTGACTATAATATAGTTAAAAAACTTGTAACAATATTGAAATGGTTACAGTAACCATGCCCAACTATATTTTTTCTCTGCGTGCAGGAGCATAGGGCCTTAACAAAGTCTTTCCATCTGGATCTGTTCATAGCGATGTTTTTAATTTCATTCCAGCAGCATCGATCTCAATTTGTCTACGCCACGTATGAGCTGGACGTCCTCTTCTGCGGCTGCCTTGCGGTTTCCACTCAATAGCAGTTCTATCAATATCTGAGCTTGGCTTTCGTATTGTGTAACCCATCCAGTTCCATTTTCGCCTTTGTATTTCAACGAACTTGTTCGTTAGATACCATAATCTGTTGTTCGACATAGTCGGTGGCCAAAAAACTCGAAGGATTCTTCTAAGACATTTGTTGTAAAAACTTGCAGGACATTCATATCACGAGGGGCAGCATTCCACGTTTCACATTTGAATTAAATAGATTTATTTTGACACGGCGAGAGAGAATTGGAGAATAACATATCTTATTGAGTTGACCATAGGCTTACATAGCCTTTTTTATCCGATTGGCAATATCTGCATCTGAGCCACCAGATTTTGTGAGAATAGCACGAAGGTAACAGAATTGAACAACCTCCTCCAAGGTCTCATTATCAATTGTAAAGATATTTGCGACATCTGGGTTAATTCGCATCTCTTTAATTTTGCCAATTTTTATCTTGAGACCAGGGTTCTTAGCAAACTCTGTGAGACGTTGTAATTTGATGGAGAAGGTAGATATCATCAGCATATTCCAGAGCATCTAACCGGTCCCGAAGTCCCCATACGACCCCTCTATTGTCCGATATTGCCAGGGTCATAACAATATCTAACACAATATTAAATAACAGTGGTGACATAACACAACCTTGCCGTACCCCTGTACCAACGGTAATTTTTCTGCTAAGCTTTATTTCATGCTGAATGTGACAGCTAATTTTTTATTTCATGCTAATTTTTTGTGGGCCCTTTTTACATTCAAGGGCTTTCCAAATCACATTGTTATTGAGAGTATCGAATGCTTTCTCGAAGTTAATGAATGCCCTGTTGCTAATCCCTCAGCATTAACTAATCTTCTGCATGTATTCGCATGCGGGTTCCAGTCAAATTCCATTTGAGTGATATATTCTGGGAGCTTCCACAACGTCTGCCCAATCCAATTCCATTTATGTAGTTGAATTTCGGATTTTTGTGGCAGTTGATCTGTTGTTACACATAATGTGGCGTTTAATAAAGTATTAGACAAGATTCAGCATTTCAAAATATGTTCTAACTTCTGTGAAATAATACTTCCCAAGTAGCAGAAAGAGTCGACAACTTCTACCGGTTTGCTTTCTAGAAATATAGGTCGGATATTGTCGGTATTAATTCTCATTATCTTGGTTTTTGCAATGTTTATCCTAAGATCTGATTTAGCTGCACACTCGCTCAGGTGCTGAAGTTTTGTCACAATTTGGAAGTGTTTGTGTGCCAGAAGTCATATGACATCTGCATAGTCTAGGTCTTCAAGAGTACCATGAAGGGCCCATGCAATACCTGTGTTTTTGGCTATTACATGATTATTTATTGTGTCAAGTGTTGAACAGTAAAGGCGAGAGAACACAGCCCAAACGGACACCAGTCTGGATATTTATATTGGCGCCGGCACTTTTTTTCATTTCGCCGGCACTTCTTTACATTCCACTGCACCCGAGATTGCTCTATGGTTTTATGAATTGAAGGCTTGTTCGAAATTAATGAAACACATGTATAAAGGATGCGCAGGGTGTTCATATGATCGATGCATGAACTTCTAGCCATAAATCCTGCTTGCGAATATATGCCGAAATTTCAATTACAATATCTCGAAAACCTTTGGTGGTATTTATGAAACATCTTTGGAAAATGGAAGTTGATGAAGATATTAAAATGGATTTCTAGAAAACAAAACTTTAAAAACTACGATTCATTAGCTTCACTATATGCTAAAAAATTATAAAATCTGACTAACAGTTCTAATGTTATTAACAGTTATACCTTATGTATTTTGAGCCTTTACAAAAAGCAAACTAAAGAGAATTTCTAAATTGTGTATAGTCATGAAAAACATACATTTGTATATACTAAATATTGTTACGTTTTAACATTTTCAAAACGTTGGTTTATTTCCTTTAAATAAACCAGATACTTTTGATTGCAAATAAAAGCCGTTTAGTAGTTTGAAAATTGTAACAACTCTTTATTTATTTAAAATGTACAACAACAGAATTAAATAGTCACCCAGTGTTTTTTATAAGCGTTTATAAATTCGCAGAAATATAGACACACTTTATAGGCACTGCTACACGTTCATATTTGTTGAACGTGTAGCATGCAGCATTGATGTATCGCGATCCAAATCGCAGAATAACCTAATTTTGCGTGATCCATTACTATGTATCGCGATTAAAATATCACAATATATATTGAACGTGTACCCTATAATGTACACAAATTCACTTGACAAATACAGCACACTTTAAGGCACTCAGTTGATGTTTATTCGAATAGCGTCTCTGATAAACTCACTCACGACTGCAACCTTTGCCACTATTAATAACACTGCCATCTGCACTCTATATTGTTCAAGGCGAATTTATATACAAGGTGGTATCGGTGGCGAATTCAGGCAAATACGGGCGAATTCGTGCATTTTTTATATATGGAGTTTGACATTCGAAACAATGAGAAAGTGGGTTTGAATATCAAACTCCATATATAAAAAATTAATGAATTCGCTGGTATTTTCCTGAATTCGCCACCGACACCACCTTGTATATAAATTCGACTTGATATTGTTCTTTAACTGTCAAAACTCGTATATTCTAGAGCTTTCGAACACACACGCCATCTCTGGTAAACTTTCTACAATGTTCTTTAACTGTCAAAGCTAGTATATTCGAATTCGAATATAAGAGTCGCGTTGCCATACCTGCGATCAATGATCAACTCAAAGCTTTTATTCAATGTTAATAATGCCCATAGATATGTTACAGTTTGAGAGGCACTGCTGTTTGAAAGCATTATGCAACTTTAAATCAGCCGTTAAAATCGTTATATTTGAATTCAAGTATAATTTCGTAACAATATTATATTTCGAATTGACAAGAATTGGTTGAAATTTTTCATTTCGTCCCATATATAATACACATTCATTTATATAACCAGACATATAAACTCAAACTTGTATGTATTTTCAGAATATGTTGTATGTATATTGATGTATATGTGTATTTTATATTGAAATACACAACTGACATTTAAGTGCCTTGTTAACACACATTTTTGCCTTCAAGGGTCCTTTTCATATGATGTGCTGTTCTGCTACTGCTACTGCTGTTGAAAATTGAGAGTAAAACAATTTAGGTTTTTATTGTTGCAGGCTGTTCTATATTCAAGTGGCAGTGGAAGGGCTGGCTGGCTGACTGGTTCTGAGGTATGAGTGTAGCTACAATTTATGCATGTAGTATAAAATTTTACATAATTTCTGTGTATTTCTTTTAATAAAATTTAAACAGTTCTATATGATCAAACGAACATTTATTTGCGCATACAACACACATGTGTTGTAGTAAGTTAAGCTCTTAACATTTTTGTGTTTTTGCTGTTTGTTTGAAATTTAATCTACTTAAAGGATAAAGTTAAATATAAAGGAAATACTTTGCATAAAGAACAAATTTTAAATGGCAAATGAAGGATGATTGTGCGTTTCGTTGTTGCTCAGTTTTTTTTTTTTTGGTAGGAAATTTACTTATTTAAATGAATGCAAGAATTTGTTAATTAAGAGGGATACAAATATGATAATTATTTTAAATTTGAATGATTTTCATTTATAGTAATACTAGTTAAGTGACTAAGAACTGTAGAATTCATAAGTATTCTACAATATATATGAAGAAAATCAAAAATTTTGGAGAATCGATCAAACTGTGAATAGAAATCGATATTGAGATTTAAATAAAGGTCAATTAAAATACATATATATATTTTAAAATCCATCATATTTATATTGTGGCATAAAGCCTTAATCGATACAATTAGGGTTTGGGGTTTCCCGGATAATTTAATTTCCCGGGAAACGGGAATGAAAATTCCCGGACCCCAAACCCTAGATACAATTCAAAATTTATCTTAAAAGTTAATAATAATTAATTGTGAATTAATTCGAAAATAATCCATCCAGTTTTATGGTCGATACCTCATTTTGTTCCTATTACATGTGGCTTTACCATAAACTAATAAATGTGAACAATTTCTGCCGTTTTCGATTTTTCATGATTTTTTTTAATAAAAAAAAATGCTATTTTCACGTAAAAAAATTATTTTTTGCTTCAATTTGTTACCATAACTGCCGAAACTACTGAGCCTATTGAAACGTAATATATAAATTAAAGTTTTTACATAGCATAGGGAAAATGTTTTCACAAATCAATAAATCGAATGAAGAACACTAACTACTCAATTTTATGTATATCAAACAAAAAACAAAAATTTTGTGAAAATGAGCGAATTCACTTAATAGTGAATAAATTCTAAAACAATGAATTGATTTTTATTACCAATATCTCATTTTATTCCTATTACATGTGGCTTTGCGATAAAGTAATAAATCTGAACAATTTTTGCCGTTTTTGATTTTTCATGATTTTTTTAAAACAAACAAAATTTTCTATTTTCACTTAAAAAATAAATTGTGTGCTTCAATTTGTTATTATAACTCCGAAACTACTGAGCCGATTGAAACGCAATATATACGTGAAAATTTGTACATAGCATGAGGAAAATGTTTACAAAATTCAATCAATCGATACAAGAACATTAACTACTCAATTGAAAGTATATCAAACAAAAAACTAAAATTTTGTGAAAATGAGCGAATTCACTAAATTGTAAATAAATTCGAAAATAATTCACCGCTTTTTATGACTGATATCTCACTATATTCCTATTGCATGTGGCTTTGAGATGAATTAATAAATCTGAAAAATTTCAGTTGTTTTCGATTTTTCATGATTTTTTTAAACAAAAAAAAATCCTATTTTCACGTAAAAAATTCACTTAATTGTGAATAAATTCTAAAAAAATGAATTGATTTTTATGATCGATATCTCATTTTATTCCTATTACAAGAGGCTTTGAGATGAATTAATAAATCTGAACAATTTCTGTCGTTTTCGATTTTCCATGATTTTTTTAAAACGAAAAAATTTGATATTTTCATATAAAAAATATATTTTTTCCTTAAATTTTTTATTATAACTCCGAAACTACTGATCCGATTGAAACGCAATATATATATGTGAAAATTTGAAAACAGCATGAGAAAAATGTTTTCAAAATTCATATCAAACAAAAAACTAAAATTTTGTGAAAATGAGCGAATTTACTTAATTGTGAATAAATTCGAAAAAAATCAATCACTTTTCATAACCGAGATCACATTTTGTTCCTATTACATGTGGCTTTACGATAAAGTAATAAATTTGAACAACTTCTGCCGTGTTTGATTTTTCATGAGTTTTTTAATTCAAAAAAATTTGCTATTTTCAAGTAAAAAAGTATATTTATACCCTACACCACCAGAGTGGGGAGGGTATAATGCGTTTGTGCAGATGTTTTTAACACCAAAAAATATTAGTCTAACACCCACCTTAAAGTATACTTACTTCTAAAGACTTAGACTCACTTTCTGAGTTGATTAAACGATGTCCGTCCGTCCGTCTGGTCGGCTGGCTGGCTGTCCATGTAAACCTTGTGCGCAGAGTACAGGTCGCAATTTTGAAGATATTTCGATCAAATTTTTTACGTATTATTTTTTCGGCCCAAGGACCAAGCCTGTTGAAACTGGCTAAAATCGGTCCATTATTTCACCTAGCCCCCATACAAAATCCCCCCGAAATTGGACTTTATCGGTCATAAATGTTTAATTTATATATGTATCAATACAAATTCCGCTCCAAATAAGTTTTATATACACAAAATTCATGCCACCAAATACTATTAAGATCGGTTCATAATTAGTCATAGCTCCCATATAGACCCGCTTCCAAAAATCACTTTAACGTGCATAAATCGCTTAAAAATATTGGTATACACACAAAATTCAACATAGTTAACTTTAATATAGACATAAATCACACAACCTAATTTCGTGGTGATCGGTCCATAATTGGTCGTAGCCCCCATATAAGGTCCACTTCCGAAAATCACTCAAAAGTATAAATTATTGAAATTTTAAAAGAAAAATGTTTTTGCTCTTTTACTTAGTGTAGGGTATTATATTGTGGGGCTTGACCGATCATACTTTCTTACTTGTTTTTTTTTAAAAAACCTCTCCATAGAATTTAAAATTTGGACCAAATTTGTACTTAGGTAGCCGTGATGTATCAAATCTATATAGTGGTTATTCAAACATTTTTTTTTGGTGATTTCCGTAATCAACTGCAATGCTTTAGAAATGAAAATAAATAAATCATCTAAATTAAGTAAATCATACACTTCTCATTCAATATTTAAAATATATTGACAAAAAAAGAACACCACAGTGAAGTATGCTAAAGAGATTTAAAATTCAAAGTCAAATACCAAGGACGAATGAGACCATAAATTATGCAAACAACAAAACAAAACTGACAACATAGTACAACAATACAACTTGTTGGTTAAAATGGAAAACAAAATGGAGAAAAAACTAACCATAGCAATACTAAAGCAATTTGTAGATACCAACAGTATTTTGTAAGGAATATATACAACTACAACGGCAACAAAAACATTAATGCTCTGTAAAGAATTGACAGGCATTAAAACAACTTGCAGCAGAATACAAAAAAACAACTAAACACAGAAAAAAGAAAAAAGAAATGGCTGAACAAAACATCAAAGACTAGCAGCAGGAGTAAAATAGGTAAACTATACAGGGAACTAAGAATTACTACCACACAAACCCACAAATACACAACAACTACAGATATTGTAGTTATCTGAACACAATGAAATGGAATGAAAAAGGATCCACTACAAAACAAAAGTTGTTTATTGTTTGGCATATCATTTACTCGTTTAATAGTGCCACTGTACTACACTACACAGCATCATCTTTTAGAGTTTTTCATCTTTTCCAGTTTTTCAGTTAGTTTTTTTTTGTGTTTTGCTAAAATTTCCATTCTATTTTACTGGTGAAAGTAGTAGCAGCTATTTATAGAATTGAGGAGCCATTTAAGCACAACAGGGATTCTTAAGCTAATTGTGAAGAAACGATGCGGTAAATTGTGTATGAGTATGAAAATGTGATATGTACAACATTACTCGTATACAAGAATTATTTTTTGGGTTCGTACTAGTTGTAAGATTTTGAGATTTATCTCCCAACTAAATTATTTCAATCATCTGTTATAATATAGCTTCACGTGTAGGTCTTTATTTAGTCTTAGTTTAACCTTCAATCTTTGTCACTTATGTTGTAATACTTTAGCTTCAATCCCAGGTCTTTTGTAGTCTTAATTTCGCTTTAATCGTAACTTATAGCTTAAATTCAATGGTATGTCATATTGTAATATTACATTAGCTCAACAGTTGGGCTTTATGTATCCTTATACTTAGCTTCAATCGTTCTGTACTTCAATTTTTCAATCGGAGGTCTTTGCGAAGTATTGAAATAGATCCAACTGCAATTTTCATGTAGTCCTAATATTTCTCAAATCGAATATCTTTATGTAGACTTATTTTAGCTTCAGTAGTAGTTAGTTATGTTGTCTTAGTTTATTCAAAATTGCTGGTCTTAATTTAGCTTCAAGCATAGGCCATACTTTAGTCTCAATCATTTGTATGTCTCAGTTTGGCTTCAGTCGTAGATCTTTATGTCTTACTTTAGCTTTATTCGTATTTATATCTCTATAAGAGTACTTTATTCAGCTTCAATCCTAGGTTATACTTCACTTTATAACCTAGGACTTTATTTCTTAATTGTGTGCCCCGATAGACCAGTTGGTAGTGTGCTGGACTATTAATCTAAAGGTTGCGGGTTCGATTCCCATCAGAGACTCTGGGTGTATGCAGACAAGCAAAACGCTTCGCAGTTTGTGTTTGTTTTTTTGTAAAAAACAAAAAAAAACTTATCTTCAATCATGTACTTCAGTCTCCATAGGTTATACTTCAGTCTCAGTCGTAGTTATTAATGTGGTCTTACTTTAGCTACGATCATAGGTAATACTTCAGTCCAAATCACAGGTCTGTATGTCAAACTTTAGCTTCATTCATAGGTTATAGTTCAGGTACAATCACAGGCCTGTATGTCTTATCTTAGCTCCAACTCTAGGTTATAATACATCCTCAATCTTAGGTCTTTAAATAGCCTTACTTTAGTATCAATCCTAGGTTATACGTTTGTCTTAATCATAGATCTTTATATCTTAATTTATCTTCAATAGGAGGTTATACTTCAGAGTCAGTCTTAGGTCTTTATGTAGTCTTACTTTAGATACAATCACGAGTTATACTTAAGTCTCAATCGTAGTTCTAAACTTTGCTTCAATCGTTGGAATTTATATCTAACTTAATATTCAATCGTATGTCATTATGACTAACTATAGTTTTAATCGTAGTTCTTTATGTCTAGTTTTATGCTTCAGTAGCTATTTATGTCTCAATCGTAAGGGGTTTTTTACTTCACTGTCAATCGTAGATGTTAATGTCAAGCTTTATCTTTAATCCTAGGTTATGCTTCAGTCTTAGTCACAGGTCATTATGGATTACCTTAGCTGCAATCGTAGGTTATACTTCAGTCTCAATCTTTATGTAATCAGTAGGGTATTCAAATTATTCGATTTTTCTCTTGTTAGAATAAAACCAATAATTCAAATAAGAGATATTAACTTGTTCGAATAATTCGATCACACGTTTAAAATTAATCAAATTATTCGAATAATTTAATTTTTTAAAAAAAAAAAAAGTAAAAAATTAAGTTTTGATGTCGGTTTTTTAATATTTTATTGTTAAAGAAAAACAAAAAATAAAGTTAAATTTTCAACAGAAATATTCGGAACTCCCGAACAATCTACAAAACAATTGACTAGCAAACCCATTAGTTTCCCTTTTGATGCTATGCTTTAAAAAATTTTAACTTGTTGCACATGATCCTGAATTCAAATACAATATAAACGTTTAAGAACTTTTATATGTCGTTCATTAATTCGGGTTTTAAATTGAGTAACTAATTCTTTAGTAAAATAATTATTCACTATTTCGAAATTATTTACAACAAATTGTATTATACATCAAGCTCTATCAACGTTGCCGAATCTTTGCTTAATAAAGGGGTCTTGGGAATTACAATAAAGGGAATTTGTCCAAAGCTTGATATCATTGTCAGTGAACGTGGTTAATTTGAAGTCAGGCAGTTCATGAATGACGCATTTACAAATACTCAAAAAGTTTATTACCATGTTAGACAAAGATGTTCAACGATGTTCAAAATCATGTATAAGACGATGCTTTCAAATAACAGTGCTGTAATAGCAAACTGTAACATATCTGTGGGCATTATTAAATAAAAGCTTTCAGTTGATTTGATCGTAAGTTGGCAACACTGTATTCGAATTCAAATATTCAGTTAAAGAACATTGTAGAAAGTACACCACAGATGGCGTATGTATTAGTAAGATCTAGAATATTCGAATTTTGACAGTTAAAGAGCAATCTGGAATGCAGATGGCAGTGTTATAAATAGTGGCAGAGGTTGCAGTCGTGAGTCAGTTTATCAGAGATGCTATTTGAATAAATATCAACTGAGTGCCTTAAAGTTTGCTGTATTTTTCAAGTGAATTCGTGTACATTTTAAAGTTTCTGTATTTCTGAGAATTTATAAACGATTATAAAAAAAACATTGAGTGACTATTTAATTCTGTTGTTGTACATTTTAAATAAATAAAGAGTTGTTACAATTTTTAAACTTCTAAACGGCTTTTATTTGCAATCAAAAGTATCCGGTTTATTTAATGGAAATAAACCAGCGTTTTGAAAAGGTTAAAACGTAACAATATTTATAGAAGGAGCTATCGAAACACTCATCTACAGTGATCGAAAGTCCCCTTGTGTTTAGTTATTTGTCGAATTTCAGAAAATGCAAATAAATTTTTAATTATGGAAAATTTTAAGCAATTTAATAAATTTAAATATATATGAATATTTATTCGTTTTATTCGATTATTCTACATAAAATTGTTCGAATTATTCGTTATTCGAAAATAGCCATTTTTAAATTGTTCGAATAAAAAAGAAATTATTCGATTAATCGAACGATCATTAGTCGAATGATTACCCTAGTAATCAGTCGTATGTAATCGACTGAGACTGTAGTATTTAGACTTAATTTAGCTTCAATCATAGGTCATACTTCAATTGCAATACGTCTTTATGAAGTCTTACTTTAGTTTCAATTGTAGGGCATTCTTCAGTCTCAGGGTATATCTTTATTCAGTCTTACATTAGCTCCAATCGTAGGTCATAATTTAGTTTTATTTAAGCTTCAATCTCCTATATATTTCTGTAGTCTTAAATTAGCTTCAACCATAGATGTTTTTGTAGTCTTACCTAGCTTCCATCGCAGAGCTATATGTAGTCTTAACTTAGCTTCAATCGAAGATCTGTATGTAGAATTCATTTAGATTCAATCGTAGGTCTTTATGTAAACTTCATTTAGCTTCAATCATAGATCTTTTTATAGACTTCCTTTAGCTACAATCGTTGATCTTTATGTAGACTTCCTTTAGCTACAATCGTATCCAATTTTTATCACAAGTAATTATTCGGTTCAAACATTATTTTATTTTATAACATTCAAGCAGCAATTCAGATATGTAAAATCATCGTTCAAGGTCTCTCAGCTTCAATTCGTATGGTACTCAATTTCCCTCCTTTTGGATAAATCCTGCTGCTTACAAACGTTTTGATATTGCTGGTTGAGAACTCCCAATGATTTTGTAAATTCTTTTTGTATTTGTCACACAGAGAATACAGATTCGTGATAGCAACCGAATTTATTGCCAATCGAATGATTCGGTTGTACACATAGAATTTGTCGGTTCTATCAACAGAAAGACAGTTGACAAAGAAGAATTTCGATTAAAGTAACCAAACTTTTGTTACCCCTTTTAAAATTCTATAGCCACAACTGTAAAATTCGGTCACTAAGGTAGAATCATTCGATTGGCAACAAATTCGGATGCTATCACGAATCTGTTTTCTCTGTGCAACAATCTTCATGGAGTAGTACCTCCAATTTTTGGTGTTCAAACTGTTTTGATTGGCCTGGGCATTTTTTTTCAGCAGAAAATCACTACTTCTAAAATACACAAACCATTTCTCGCACGTTGAAACCGATGAAACTCATTCACCATAAGCTTCGGTGAGCAATTAAAGAATTAAAGTAAAACTTCCCGCATATGACGATTTGCTGGCACAAAATTCGACATTCCTTTCCGACAGTTCCAGTGGCCTGAATAAATATGATAAACATATATTTATTCACTAGATGTATGAGTCTGAATATGTTTCCGCGATTCAGAATCTCTGCATCACCTTCTAACTCTAAGGCATCTTCAAAACACACAACAGCCAACTATCTATTCATTGAATTGTTGCTCCTACTATACCGCACGATTTTTATGCAAAATATTTTTGAATGTTACTATGGCAAGTAACGCCAAACCGCAAAACAAAATGAAAATAATTTCCAATATGAATACGTTTAGATGCGAGTAGACAATACTTATGCAAAATACAAAAATTTCTAAAATTCCACAATGCGACCAATAAAGGAGGAAGGCAAAAGGTCGAAGAATATGTTTAGGTATCAACATAGTCAGAGCTAGAGGTGCTTTTAGTATAAAATATTCTATATTAAAATGTACTTTAATTCTCAAAAAGGCCACTTAAAATAATATTGCATTTTTAAAAATTAATGAACCGGTATTTAGCATAAAATATGTATTTTATTTAGTTTAGTTTTTGTTTTGTTTAACAAAAAGGCCAAACAATCAAATTGTAGCAGCACATAAATAAAATAATTTACATTAATTGGTGGTTGGGAAAGTTAAATTATTTGCTGGTTAAATATTTTAAGTATTTGTAGTGTCACATGAAAAACTTTAACAATTTTCCATAAGGGGTATGAGTAATATTTGTATAAATTTTAATTTTCCTATTTGAGCTGACTTAATACTCAAATATCTAACTTTATCTAATCTAATGTTTGTGGATTAATCATGCATTATGTTTTTCTAAAATTCATAATATTTTAAAAACTCTATTGGGAATGTTTGTACTATGTGGCTGCTTTGGCAAATTTATTTTCAAATTACACGCCAATCCTTTAGCTGTTTAAGTTTTTGGGAAAAATCAGTTTACCCCCTTCTCGAATATTTGTTTTAATGGTTTCATTTTATTTTAAATGACTGTAATATTTTATACATGTTCTGGTAGCATTACAAATTTATAAAACTTTTTTTTCTAGCACTTAATATGTTGACACAGGGGAGTAAGGATTTCTCTCATTTTATGTTTGTTTGATTTCAATGCTTGAACAGGGGGTGGAGGCCATAAGGTGGGGCTATGTATTTCCCGTAAGTGTTTTGAAAAGTTTTTTTCCGATTTTGTTGCCGTGTGTATTTGTAATGTGTTGTAATATGTGGGTGTTAACCACAAACGCATAAATATGTAGAAAATGTTCATGCATGAACACAAAAATTTTATACATGATGTTGCATTAGTTGAAAGAAAAATCAAATTGCAAATGATAAAAAAAACATTTAAAATAATACACAAAAAACTGAATACAGTGAAAACTAACTACTGCCATTAAAATGATTTATTTTTTATTTTCTTTTTTTCATTCACTTTTCTATTGTCTGTGAATAAGTGCATGGTTATAAGAGCTGAAGGTTCAAGCTAACGTACTACTTGAAATAAAAACAAAGATTTGAAAGAAAGTTCTAAACAAAAACTTTTTGATATAAATTATACCTTTGGGAGAGAGTATCAGCTATTAGGGGAACATTAAGGAAGTAACATGTTGTGCGTGTATGATATACAATTCAAGCATATATACAAACCGGACAAAATACTTTTCAAAAAGTTTGGAAAAAATGGCAGAGGTATATTATTTACAGTTAAATTTTATAGCAAATGTTGTTCAATTTTCTATAGAAAATTTTGTCTGTTGTCAAACACAGTTCAATTTTTCTATAGAAAAATTTGTCAGTTTTCAAACACAGTTAAATTCTCTATAGCTAATTTTATCTGTTTTCAAACACTGTTAAATTTTTTATAGAAAATTTTGTCTCTGTTCAAACACAGTTCAAATTTCTATAGAAAAATTGGTCTGTGTTCAAACACACTATAAAAAATTAGACAATTTTGTCACTTCAATTTTCTATAGAAAATTTTGTCGTTTGAACATTTTGTCATTTGTCAAACACAGTTCAATTTTCTATAGATAATTTTGTCTGTTGGCAAACACAGTTCAATTTTCTATAGAAAATTTTGTCTGTTGTCAAACACACTTAAATTTTCTATAGAAAATTTTGTCTGTTGTCAAACACACTTCAATTTCCTATAGAAAATTTTGTCTGTTGTCAAACATACTTCAATTTTCTATAGAAAATTTTGTCGTTTGTCAAACACAGTTCAATTTTCTATAGAAAATTTTGTCGTTTGTCAAACACAGTTCAATTTTCTATAGAAAATTTTGTCGTTTGTCAAACACAGTTCAATTTTCTATAGAAAATTTTGTCGTTTGTCAAACACAGTTCAATTTTCTATAGAAAATTTTGTCGTTTGTCAAACACAGTTCAATTTTCTATAGAAAATTTTGTCGTTTGTCAAACACAGTTCAATTTTCTATAGAAAATTTTGTCTGTTGTCAAACACAGTTCAATTTTCTATAGAAAATTTTGTCTGTTGTCAAACACAGTTCAATTTTCTATAGAAAATTTTGTCTGTTGTCAAACACAGTTTAATTTTCTTTAGAAAATTTTGTCTGTTGTCAAACACAGTTCAATTTTCCTAAGGAAATTTTTTCTGTTGTCAAACACAGTTCAATTTTCTATAAAAAATTTTATCTGTTGTCAAACACAGTTCAATTATCTATAGAAAGTTTTGTCTGTTGTCAAACACACTTCAATTTTCTATAGAAAATTTTGTCTGTTGTCAAACACACTTCAATTTGCTATAGAAAATTTTTTCTGTTGTCAAACACAGTTCAATTTTCTATAGAAAATTTTATCTGTTGTCAAACACAGTTCAATTTTCCATAGAAAATTTTATTTGTTGACAAACACACTTCAATTTTCTATAGAAAATTTTGTCTGTTGTCAAACACACTTCAATTTTCTATAGAAAATTTTGTCCATTGTCAAACACACTTCAATTTTCTATAGAAAATTTTGTCTGTTGTCAAACACACTTCAATTTACTATAGAAAATTTTGTCTGTTGTCAAACACACTTCAATTTTCTATAGAAAATTTTATCTGTTGTCAAACACACTTCAATTTTCTATAGAAAATTTTATCTGTTGTCAAACACACTTCAATTTTCTATAGAAAATTTTGTGTGTTGTCAAACACAGTCCAATTTTCTATAGAAAATTTTGTGTGTTTCTATGGAAAATTGAACTGTGTTCAAATACACTTCAATTTTCTATAGAAAATTTTGTATGTTGTCAAACACAGTTCAATTTTTTATAGAAAATTTTGTCTGTTGTCAAACACACTTCAATTTTCTATAGAAAATTTTGTCTGTTGTCAAACACACTTCAATTTTCTATAGAAAATTTTGTCTGTTGTCAAACACACTTCAATTTTCTATAGAAAATTTTGTCTGTTGTCAAACACACTTAAATTTTTTATAGAAAATTTTGTCTGTTGTCAAACACACTTCAATTTTCTATAGAAAATTTTGTCTGTTGTCAAACACAATTCAATTTTCTATAGAAAATTTTGTCTGTTTGTCAAACACAATTCAATTTTCTATAGAAAATTTTGTCTGTTTGTCAAACACACTTCAATTTTCTATAGAAAATTTTGTCTGTTTGTCAAACACACTTCAATTTTCTATAGAAAATTTTGTCTGTTTGTCAAACACACTTCAATTTTCTATAGAAAATTTTGTCTGTTTGTCAAACACACTTCAATTTTCTATAGAAAATTTTGTCTGTTTGTAAAACACACTTCAATTTTCTATAGAAAATTTTGTCTGTTTGTAAAACACACTTCAATTTTCTATAAAAAATTTTGTCTGTTTGTCAAACACACTTCAATTTTCTATAGAAAATTTTATCTGTTGTCAAACACAGATCAATTTTCTATAGAAAAATTTGTCTGTTGTCAAACACAGTTCAATTTTCTATAGAAAATTTTGTGTGTTGTCAAACACAGTCCAATTTTCTATAGAAAATTTTGTCGTTTGTCAAACAAGTTCAATTTTTTATGGAAAATTGAACTGTGTTCAAATACACTTCAACACAAACACTCAATTTTTTATAGAAAATTTTGTCTGTTGTCAAGTCAAACACAATTTTCTATAGAAAACTTTGTCTGTTGTCAGACACAGTTAAATTTTTTATAGAAAAATAGAAAATATTTCAACACTCTTTCAACAACTACATATTTATATACAAAATTTGATCTGTGTTTGAACACTGATATTATTTTTATAGAATTTTATATTTATAATTTAAATTTTATATTGAAATGTGGTTATTCAGTTTGTTTTTTACTCCCTGTAACAAAATATGTTGCGCCATAATTATAAATAATATTATTTCCATTACAATTCCATGAATTTATTAACTACTTATTCATATTCACAATAGTTAGACACAAGAACTCTTTTATGTATTTTATTCATTTCAGTGGAAATATTTACAAGCTTTTTCTGTTGCAACAAATAATTTCAGCTTTTTTCTATGGAAAATAAAATCATGAATAAAAGAAACAAAATAAACTCCTCCTTAAATTCAACAACTATCTTATTGTTTTATATAAATATTTATGTTGAAAGTACTTAGCGCAATTGAAAAGAAGAAGTAAAAAAAAACTGTACTTATTTTTGGCCAGTAAGTACATAGTATTTATGCCCTACACAACTATAGTATGGAGAGTATTATGAGTTTGTGATGATGTTTGTAATGTTCAAAAATATTAGTATAACCGATCGACTCAGAATCACTTTCTGACTAGATTTAACAATGTCTGGTCATTTGTCTGGCTGTAAACAATTTTTAAAATAAGCCCCCATACAAATGTCCTCCCAAAATAGGACTTTTTCGTCCATAAGGCCCATTTCCGAAAACTACTTTAATGAGCATAACACTTTATCTAACCTAATTTCGTGGATATGGGTCCATAATTGGTCATAGCTCCCATATAAGATCCACTCCCATAAATAAGTTATTGAAATTTTAAAAGAAAAATTATTTTTTACTCAGTGTAGGGTATTATATGGTCAGGCTTAACCGCCTATACTTTCTTTTTGTTTTTTTTTTATTCTAGTACTTGTG
Source organism: Calliphora vicina (assembly GCF_958450345.1). Taxonomy (NCBI): domain Eukaryota; kingdom Metazoa; phylum Arthropoda; class Insecta; order Diptera; family Calliphoridae; genus Calliphora; species Calliphora vicina. The sequence goes on along the minus strand of NC_088781.1, from coordinate 22,624,360 downwards.
TTTGGTACTCGTATAATATAATTCAGCAAGTTGCTAGTTGTTCAAGTTAATTGTTTATAAAAATTTACTCACTCATTTTTTTATGTAAAACTACTACAGCAAATTAAGCATCTTGAAAGTTGTTACAAAAGCCTGAATGAAAAGAGTTTTGAGTACTAAAAAAATAATGATATAATTGCATTAACATTGAATTTATTAAATTTGTAAATTTGTAAATGTAAATTTATTTATTACTTAAAAGTGTTAATTGTTGAAACAATATTAGGAAGATGAAAAGAAAAATGTATAGCTAAATTTTAGTTTTAATACAAATTTTGAAAATTAAGCCCCTCTTGCTTCTTTCAAGTATTGTTAAAAGTAATGATTTTAAATTATATTTCTTGGTTAAGAAATTTCTTCCACCAACAATTTCCATTAATTTTTTTGTGCTGTTGCCCTTCATTTCTTTTAAGTTTTGTTTTTCTTTCGCCACATAATGTGAAAAGTCATTGTGTGTTGTTTGACTTTGTGCAACAAAAGATTAATGATGGCAAAAATTGTTGCACAACAGCAAAATGAAGAGAAACAGATGAAGAGGCAGCAGAACTACAAAAAAGAAATACAATATATATTTATAAACGTTACACAACCATAAACAAAATGTTGTTTGGTGTAAAGTTGTAAACTCTTTTATGTGGAAAAGACATCAAGCTGCGAATGGTTTCTTTCTTCAAGCAAAAAATAAAGAAAAAAAAACTAAAGTTTATGAGTTTACAATCCAATGGTCAATACGTAGCATTCAGTTATTTTCTTGTCTGTTTACATTATAAATTGAGTTAAAGTTTAAACACTTTTTTTTCGTTTTGGTTAAAATAAATTGTTAGTTGAAGATTTTCTGAAGAGGTTTAATATTTTGAAAAGAAATGAAAACAAAAATAAGAAAACAAAGAGATAATGAAGTAAGAGTTATAAAAAGTTTGCTAATGTTAACAAATTTTGCATAAATTGTCAGAAAAGACTATTTATCAGTAAAAATAAATGAATTATAGGAGCCTAACCACAGCACCGATCATCTTGAAATTTTTGCTGCATGTACCTCTATATCTAGAAAGAACAATAGAATACATTTTATTTTGAAATTTCATGTAGGTGTGACACTTCCTATAAAAAAAGTTATTATGGTAGAGCTGGTGAACTATAATTGTAAAAGCAGCAAAACTTTGGCGAATTCACTTCGGTACTGAAAATGGGCATGGCAAAACTATAATTGTAACATTAATCAAACTTTATACGGATAAATTTCTTATTAGTGCATGAAGTTTAACCAAAAATAGGATGCATCGTAACCGGGGGTGTGGACCCTCACATACAAATTAAATAGTTATAGGCCTGTCACACATTCACATGTTTGGAATGGTTTCAATTCCGTTCGATTTAGTTTTAGGTTAATTTACTAATTCCAAAAATATTTATAATTCTGTATTTCTAATATTAATTTGAACGCATTTTTTATATTAAAACAAAAGTGAAGTTTTTTCTGAAATTGGTTAAACATTTTAGAAATCAAATAATAACAATGAAATATCAATTCCACTTTGAAAACTGAAAGTGGTTTTATTTCGAACGAAATTTTCGTTTTACTTTTTCTGAAGAAGCTAAGTGTGGAATAAATTCCAGTTTCGATTGAAATGGAATTCTGTGACAGGCCTGATAATCTTATATTTGACCGAATAACTCATTTATTATTATACATTGTTTGGCTGAATATGGAAGTTTTTGTATTAATGGGAGTGGCTCCTCCCAACAATGTAAATCCTTAATTTTGAATATCTGAAAAACTATTGTCAATCATAAAAGTATTTAAACATTGTACGAATTAATTTGTTTAGCTGCGTTTGTCTGAAAATGTAGGGAATTGTAAATAGTAAATAGTAAATAGTAAATAGTAAATAGTAAATAGTAAATAGTAAATAGTAAATAGTAAATAGTAAATAGTAAATAGTAAATAGTAAATAGTAAATAGTAAATAGTAAATAGTAAATAGTAAATAGTAAATAGTAAATAGTAAATAGTAAATAGTAAATAGTAAATAGTAAATAGTAAATAGTAAATAGTAAATAGTAAATAGTAAATAGTAAATAGTAAATAGTAAATAGTAAATAGTAAATAGTAAATAGTAAATAGTAAATAGTAAATAGTAAATAGTAAATAGTAAATAGTAAATAGTAAATAGTAAATAGTAAATAGTAAATAGTAAATAGTAAATAGTAAATAGTAAATAGTAAATAGTAAATAGTAAATAGTAAATAGTAAATAGTAAATAGTAAATAGTAAATAGTAAATAGTAAATAGTAAATAGTAAATAGTAAATAGTAAATAGTAAATAGTAAATAGTAAATAGTAAATAGTAAATAGTAAATAGTAAATAGTAAATAGTAAATAGTAAATAGTAAATAGTAAATAGTAAATAGTAAATAGTAAATAGTAAATAGTAAATAGTAAATAGTAAATAGTAAATAGTAAATAGTAAATAGTAAATAGTAAATAGTAAATAGTAAATAGTAAATAGTAAATAGTAAATAGTAAATAGTAAATAGTAAATAGTAAATAGTAAATAGTAAATAGTAAATAGTAAATAGTAAATAGTAAATAGTAAATAGTAAATAGTAAATAGTAAATAGTAAATAGTAAATAGTAAATAGTAAATAGTAAATAGTAAATAGTAAATAGTAAATAGTAAATAGTAAATAGTAAATAGTAAATAGTAAATAGTAAATAGTAAATAGTAAATAGTAAATAGTAAATAGTAAATAGTAAATAGTAAATAGTAAATAGTAAATAGTAAATAGTAAATAGTAAATAGTAAATAGTAAATAGTAAATAGTAAATAGTAAATAGTAAATAGTAAATAGTAAATAGTAAATAGTAAATAGTAAATAGTAAATAGTAAATAGTAAATAGTAAATAGTAAATAGTAAATAGTAAATAGTAAATAGTAAATAGTAAATAGTAAATAGTAAATAGTAAATAGTAAATAGTAAATAGTAAATAGTAAATAGTAAATAGTAAATAGTAAATAGTAAATAGTAAATAGTAAATAGTAAATAGTAAATAGTAAATAGTAAATAGTAAATAGTAAATAGTAAATAGTAAATAGTAAATAGTAAATAGTAAATAGTAAATAGTAAATAGTAAATAGTAAATAGTAAATAGTAAATAGTAAATAGTAAATAGTAAATAGTAAATAGTAAATAGTAAATAGTAAATAGTAAATAGTAAATAGTAAATAGTAAATAGTAAATAGTAAATAGTAAATAGTAAATAGTAAATAGTAAATAGTAAATAGTAAATAGTAAATAGTAAATAGTAAATAGTAAATAGTAAATAGTAAATAGTAAATAGTAAATAGTAAATAGTAAATAGTAAATAGTAAATAGTAAATAGTAAATAGTAAATAGTAAATAGTAAATAGTAAATAGTAAATAGTAAATAGTAAATAGTAAATAGTAAATAGTAAATAGTAAATAGTAAATAGTAAATAGTAAATAGTAAATAGTAAATAGTAAATAGTAAATAGTAAATAGTAAATAGTAAATAGTAAATAGTAAATAGTAAATAGTAAATAGTAAATAGTAAATAGTAAATAGTAAATAGTAAATAGTAAATAGTAAATAGTAAATAGTAAATAGTAAATAGTAAATAGTAAATAGTAAATAGTAAATAGTAAATAGTAAATAGTAAATAGTAAATAGTAAATAGTAAATAGTAAATAGTAAATAGTAAATAGTAAATAGTAAATAGTAAATAGTAAATAGTAAATAGTAAATAGTAAATAGTAAATAGTAAATAGTAAATAGTAAATAGTAAATAGTAAATAGTAAATAGTAAATAGTAAATAGTAAATAGTAAATAGTAAATAGTAAATAGTAAATAGTAAATAGTAAATAGTAAATAGTAAATAGTAAATAGTAAATAGTAAATAGTAAATAGTAAATAGTAAATAGTAAATAGTAAATAGTAAATAGTAAATAGTAAATAGTAAATAGTAAATAGTAAATAGTAAATAGTAAATAGTAAATAGTAAATAGTAAATAGTAAATAGTAAATAGTAAATAGTAAATAGTAAATAGTAAATAGTAAATAGTAAATAGTAAATAGTAAATAGTAAATAGTAAATAGTAAATAGTAAATAGTAAATAGTAAATAGTAAATAGTAAATAGTAAATAGTAAATAGTAAATAGTAAATAGTAAATAGTAAATAGTAAATAGTAAATAGTAAATAGTAAATAGTAAATAGTAAATAGTAAATAGTAAATAGTAAATAGTAAATAGTAAATAGTAAATAGTAAATAGTAAATAGTAAATAGTAAATAGTAAATAGTAAATAGTAAATAGTAAATAGTAAATAGTAAATAGTAAATAGTAAATAGTAAATAGTAAATAGTAAATAGTAAATAGTAAATAGTAAATAGTAAATAGTAAATAGTAAATAGTAAATAGTAAATAGTAAATAGTAAATAGTAAATAGTAAATAGTAAATAGTAAATAGTAAATAGTAAATAGTAAATAGTAAATAGTAAATAGTAAATAGTAAATAGTAAATAGTAAATAGTAAATAGTAAATAGTAAATAGTAAATAGTAAATAGTAAATAGTAAATAGTAAATAGTAAATAGTAAATAGTAAATAGTAAATAGTAAATAGTAAATAGTAAATAGTAAATAGTAAATAGTAAATAGTAAATAGTAAATAGTAAATAGTAAATAGTAAATAGTAAATAGTAAATAGTAAATAGTAAATAGTAAATAGTAAATAGTAAATAGTAAATAGTAAATAGTAAATAGTAAATAGTAAATAGTAAATAGTAAATAGTAAATAGTAAATAGTAAATAGTAAATAGTAAATAGTAAATAGTAAATAGTAAATAGTAAATAGTAAATAGTAAATAGTAAATAGTAAATAGTAAATAGTAAATAGTAAATAGTAAATAGTAAATAGTAAATAGTAAATAGTAAATAGTAAATAGTAAATAGTAAATAGTAAATAGTAAATAGTAAATAGTAAATAGTAAATAGTAAATAGTAAATAGTAAATAGTAAATAGTAAATAGTAAATAGTAAATAGTAAATAGTAAATAGTAAATAGTAAATAGTAAATAGTAAATAGTAAATAGTAAATAGTAAATAGTAAATAGTAAATAGTAAATAGTAAATAGTAAATAGTAAATAGTAAATAGTAAATAGTAAATAGTAAATAGTAAATAGTAAATAGTAAATAGTAAATAGTAAATAGTAAATAGTAAATAGTAAATAGTAAATAGTAAATAGTAAATAGTAAATAGTAAATAGTAAATAGTAAATAGTAAATAGTAAATAGTAAATAGTAAATAGTAAATAGTAAATAGTAAATAGTAAATAGTAAATAGTAAATAGTAAATAGTAAATAGTAAATAGTAAATAGTAAATAGTAAATAGTAAATAGTAAATAGTAAATAGTAAATAGTAAATAGTAAATAGTAAATAGTAAATAGTAAATAGTAAATAGTAAATAGTAAATAGTAAATAGTAAATAGTAAATAGTAAATAGTAAATAGTAAATAGTAAATAGTAAATAGTAAATAGTAAATAGTAAATAGTAAATAGTAAATAGTAAATAGTAAATAGTAAATAGTAAATAGTAAATAGTAAATAGTAAATAGTAAATAGTAAATAGTAAATAGTAAATAGTAAATAGTAAATAGTAAATAGTAAATAGTAAATAGTAAATAGTAAATAGTAAATAGTAAATAGTAAATAGTAAATAGTAAATAGTAAATAGTAAATAGTAAATAGTAAATAGTAAATAGTAAATAGTAAATAGTAAATAGTAAATAGTAAATAGTAAATAGTAAATAGTAAATAGTAAATAGTAAATAGTAAATAGTAAATAGTAAATAGTAAATAGTAAATAGTAAATAGTAAATAGTAAATAGTAAATAGTAAATAGTAAATAGTAAATAGTAAATAGTAAATAGTAAATAGTAAATAGTAAATAGTAAATAGTAAATAGTAAATAGTAAATAGTAAATAGTAAATAGTAAATAGTAAATAGTAAATAGTAAATAGTAAATAGTAAATAGTAAATAGTAAATAGTAAATAGTAAATAGTAAATAGTAAATAGTAAATAGTAAATAGTAAATAGTAAATAGTAAATAGTAAATAGTAAATAGTAAATAGTAAATAGTAAATAGTAAATAGTAAATAGTAAATAGTAAATAGTAAATAGTAAATAGTAAATAGTAAATAGTAAATAGTAAATAGTAAATAGTAAATAGTAAATAGTAAATAGTAAATAGTAAATAGTAAATAGTAAATAGTAAATAGTAAATAGTAAATAGTAAATAGTAAATAGTAAATAGTAAATAGTAACCCCACAAGGTATATATATTCTGAATCGTTATAGATAGCGAAGTCGATATAGCCTTGTCTGTCCGTCCGTCTGTATGTTGAAATCAACTTTCCGTAGCCTCCAAATAACTTACAGACATGAATGATACATCAATATATAGGGAATTCTCCCGGTTTGGTTGCTATTTAAAATCGAGAAAATCGGCCCATGGCAGAGATATAAGGAAAAAACCGGGACAACTATATATCTGCATTACTATGTCATTAATATAGACAATATGAATATCTAATGATAGATATTTCAAAGTTCATTGCAACGATGTATAAGGTAAGTAAACCCGAATTTTTTTTGGCCAAACATTTTCTTTTTTTTCATAAAGTTTTTTTCACTAATAAAAAAAATATGGAAAAAAATTGAAAAACAATTACGACAATTTTTTTTTTAAATTTTTTAAAAAAAAAATAAAATTTGTTTACCTAAAAATATTTAAAATTAGTTTTTTAAAGTATAATTGGTAAAGAAGATATAAGATTCGGTAGAGCCGAATATACATAGCTATCTAACTAACCATATTTTATTACGAAATGGTTAGCGAAACATACCAAGTTTTAGCTGGTATTCTATAAAACTAAAAAAAAACAAAAAGAATAAAACATTTAAGCTTTAAACATTTAAATTTTTTGTGCTTTGATCTGCCTAGAATTTTAAGCTTAAATATATGATTTAATATCTAACAAAATGTAATACTTTTTGTTTCATAATGTTATTACTAGTTAAATCTTAAATCCTTTTTACCTTAATATGTATTCATATCTTTATATTGTACATATTTTGAAATGTAATACAATAATATTACCTTACAGCCATCTAAACTTTATCCTCAAGTTGACGATTTTTGATTTCAAAAGAACACAATTTATTTATTCTGTAATTTTTATTATCGTTTATCATTTATTGGTGTCTACAAAAAAGATTTTTTTATTATATAATGATTACAAATATGTATACTTACTTAGACAAAAGATAAATTTCATGTTAAACTCTCATCGTTTGAACTCTGTTGTTTAGCTTCTCTTTTAGTATTAGGTACTTTAGGATTTATTTGACACGCTACTGTAGGTAAATGGTCATTTACAAAAGGTATATACAAAACCTTTAATTGATAATGCAAATGTGTTCGAATAAACGCAAACATTTCTAGAGAAAATTCACACAAAATTTTCTATAGAAAATCGAGTTGTGTGGGAACACACACAAAATTTTCTATAGAAAATCCAGATTTTCGTGAGTATCTTATGTAGTGCCTTTATTAGGTATGTTATTGCATAAAGTTTGTTAAACAAAAATTGTTATTTTTCTTCGATAAACAATATTTTCATTTATCTTTTTTTACTCTTGTTCAATTTTCTTTTTAGACAATTTTCATAAAATGTAATTTTTCAAGCGAATGGACAAATGCGATTATTTGCATTCTTCATAAAAAAGAAAAAAAAACAGCATCAGCACAAATCCCATCATGATTTCATTTTTTTTATTTTCAATTCATCTCTTTTATCTGCTGTGTATATGAAAATTTCCTGGAATTAATGGTTTAACGTTTTAAAGGCAAACTGTTGGGGCCGTAAAGGGGCAAAGTGGTAGAGTTTGGCAAACAAATTTCAGATTTTTGTGTGTTTATATACGTCAACAACTCAATGAAAGATGTGAAAATGATCTGATCTGATAAACCTTATGCTTCGTTGCCATTTGATATCATTTGATAGTGAGAAAGGTTGAGTTGTTTGGTTTGCATTTATGGCAGTTGTTATATTCATCATCATCACCATCATCATCAGCAGCATTGAGCAGTTGTTTGTCAGCTTAACAGTAAAATTGCAATTGTTTCAATTTTCATAATGATGATGATAAGTTTTTTTAATACGGTTTCGGTTTTACATTGCATCGAACAGACATTTGAAACATTGTTGCAACAGACCACAAACATTGTGCAAAAAAAAACCAGAGCAAATGTTAACACAGGCAGATTTATTTGTATGTTCGAAAAAGGATTTAAAAGGCTAATGGAAAATATGGACCTGAGCAGAGAGCAAGTAACGCAAAAAAAAAATACCCCTCACAAAGTATTAAAACTTGCAAAAACAATTGCAGATTTATTTAACTGGAAAGTTATTTGCTTAAAAGGCTCGCATTTGAGAATTGCATATTATTTTTTATATATAGAGATTACGTATGCACAAATAAATGCATATTGAGAGTTAAGCTTTAACATGAAATTATAGGATAAAAAAAGATAACAGAAATAAATAATGAAGGTAGAAATGTAATACTTTAAAGTTTATGGATGAGTACTGATTGCTGATGGCAATTATAAGATAGAGAAATTTGTTTTTGTAAATATTTTCACTTTATATAATTTGCAATTTTTCAGTTTTATTATGTTTATTACAATAATAGAACAACTTTATTATTTATTTTAATGTAAATTCAAACATTTCCCTTTACTTCCAAAAAATAATTCAAATCAAAATCTACTCATTGCTACTTCATCTAAAACTCTATCCAATTGCATGTTTTTATTTTGCCCTCATTTATTATTCAAATTAAATTTTAATAAAATTTTAATTGAAAAAATTTTTCGTATTTCATTAAAAATTCCCAACACTATTCAGGCAAAAAAATTTTGGTAAATTAAAACAAAAAAATAAATTCCAATTTGATTTTTGTGTGTGTGTGTGCCTTATTTGTCTCAATTAAAAATCTCCAAGTCAATAAATAATACTAAACCAAATAACTATTTTATTTATTTACAAATATTTTGTAATAAACAATTTAATAAGTAGAGTTTTTGTTTATTTATACATGAATAGAAAATACATACTATTTAAAAACATTTTTATGCATGAATCTACATCTAACATTGAATACATATATAAAAATAAAATTTTATTTATTTATTTGCATATACATATGTGAATTATATATAAACAAATTTTTAAAAACAGTGTGATCAGTAATAGCTGAACTACAATTTTATGTAATGAATCAATAATATGGCTAACATTTTTGAAATAATATTACTCATACGTAACTAATAATAATACTGAATTAAATATTAATCATACGTCTTGGGTGAATGAAAAGATAATATTATAGTTCGCTATATTATTGCTCATACGCATCTAATACCGGTACAGAATTAAATATTTATCTTACGCCTTAGGTAAACAATTTTAAAAATTAAACCTTGAAAAAAATTTTAATTTAAAATTGTTTATATAAAAATAATAAAAACAATTTTGACTTTAAATATGCATTTAATTCTATGATTATTTTCGGTATCAAATTATAATGGGTTAATGATCTCAACATCTATGGTTAAAAGAAATACAGAAACTATTTTAAATTGGTTTTGGAAACACATAATGTATTTTTAAAAAATTATAATAGAAATCTTCTAATTTCAAATCGGTCACTATGCTAACCCATAATAGTAACAACCATAGATAAATAGATACACATAGATCGGAAACTCTGCTGTCATAGACCTAACTCAGTTGTTGAAATTTTTAGCAGTTGGTTTTTAGATGGCGGAAAAAAGACCGAACTATATTTAAAATGGTAAGAATTGGTCACTGATTTTTTTCGGCCCGCAAACAAAACTCTTCCCGGAATGGTGGCCCTTAATAAACGATAGTTGGATTTTGGCCATTCTCACCCCCCAGTTTGGTGAACATTAGTAAAAAAATAATCCTGAAAAAATTTTAGGTAAATCGGTTGGGGTTAAGACGTGCCGCAAGCCCTCTGAATTTTTGAGATGCATTTATAAGGGGGAAAAATGCATTTTTTTCAGTTTTTGTAAAAATTTTGCCATTAAAAAAAATACTTTTGCAATTTAATTTAAAAGAATAGAAATGTGTACATAATTGTCGTTCTAATGAGACATAAAAAGCAGAAATTGGTCAAAAACTGTTAAAGTTATTAAAAATTCGCCAGGCCGTTAACCCATTCCTGCCTAATGGGTATTTAAATACCCAAAAAAGTGACGACAGTAAAAAAATTCTAGCGAGTGCCATATTATAGATTATGACTTCAACTTGCGTTTTTATTTAGAAGAAGAGATTGATTAGCCCAGAAAAAATTAAAAAAGTAAAATTGTCTGCTTTTTGACTTTATCTTCCGTATAGGTAAAATGTTGTTTTTTTCTATGTACTCGGGAAAAGCGTTGCCAAATAAAAGAAAATGCGAAAAACCAAAAACACGCGGTGCATTTAGATAGCTTTAGACATTCCATCTATAATGTGAAAAAGTAAAAAGTAGTTTGTAAAAACACTTGCTCCACATACTGTGTATAATGTAAATGGGTATTTAAATACCCAACAGACCTTAATGAGATCCAAACATAACAAATTTTTCCGTATCAAAAAAATTTAATTTATCGTAAATAAAAAGCAAATTTGTATATTTTTATTTATTTAATCAAAGTTATAAATTATTTAGCCTTTAAAATTTTAGATTTATCTGGAGCTGCTCCACTTTGGTAGTGCTGAATGCATGGAGCTGGGTGCAAATTCAACTGGCACTTCAAACATACATCGTTGTCCACATTCCATTGTAATGTGGACAATGATGACGAGTGGATTTTTCCGATTAAATGATCAATGCCCCATTTATGCCCCGGGATTTTGATGATTTGATTTCACCATACCTCTACTCGGAAATCATTTTGGGCATTTTGGACTTTTTCTCATATTTGCGACAAAGACAATGTAGCTTCCATGCAATAACCATCGAAAGAATTTGTAATAATGAACAATACAACTTCTTTTACCGAACCCGAATGCAATATTTTCATACAAAGTTTTATATGATGTCATCGTATCATCAGAAGGCAACTTGTAAAACTGTTAGTTTAGTCGCCTAGACCATGTTTGCATTTTTACCTTCTCGATTTTAGGTCGCTTTGAATCCTTACTAGAGCTCCTTGCTGACATATGTCCAACATTACTAGAGGTTGAGGTCACTGGTACATCATCGTCCTCTCTTTCACTTTTGTTCGTCGTGTAACAATTGCACATTATCATTTAATTTCTCATTGTTACTAATGGCATCGATATCATCATGTGGAATTATATTGATATAAACAGTATCTGGTTGTTCGCAAAAATTTTCTTCTGCATCAGATCAAATTTAATTAATGTCTTGTAATTCGGCAGTATAATCACCCTTATCGTGGTTGGAGTATGTGTTTTACGCTTAATATATTTTCGTACTAGATTAAAGAAACATGTTAAATTTTATATTTAATCTAGTACAAAACTGTCGTAGTCGTAAAACACATACGCCAACAACGATAAGGGTGAATATAACAAATATTCCAATTTTTCACTTTTTATAGTTATATTGTTTGCTTTTTTATACAGATACACTTTTATACTTTGCTTTACTAAGATAAATATTTTTAAAATATTCCAAAAAATATCTCTTTAAAGCCTGTTGGGTATTTAAATACCCATGTCCTATCCCGAGTATGTAACGAGGTAAAATTTTTTTTTCACTCCAAACAACTTCTACGGTCCTCCAGGCACATTTATAAAAAATTAGTTAAAATCGTACGAGCGGATCTATGGTCAGGCATTAATGGGTTAACGTGTCTCAGGCAACTAGAACAAGAAATGTAGGAACAAAATTAACAAATTTTGATAAATATTAAAATAAAAGCTCATTTTTACTTAAAATATATCCATATTTACTAGTATGTGAGTTTTTGTCTTCGTAGGATACGGTTAACCTATTCGCAGGTATGACCAAAAAAAACAAAATTCACCTTCGTGAGAAGGGTATATATAAGTTTGTCATTCCGTTTGTAATTTCTACATTTTTCATTTCCGACCCTATAAAGTATATATATTCTGGATCCTTATAGATAGCGGAGTCGATTAAGCCATGTCCGTCTGTCTGTCTGTCCGTCTGTCTGTTGAAATCAATTTTCTGATATCTTCGGGATCCAAGTCTTCAATAATTCTGTCAGACATGCTTTCGATAACTTTGCCATTTAAAATCAGCAAAATCGGTCCACAAATGGCTGAGATATGAGAAAAAAACCAAGACAACCTCGATTTTTTACCTATTTTTGACCTATATATGGATTGCTAAGACATTAATATAGACAATATGGATATCTAATGATAGATATTTCAAAGACATTTGCAACGACGTATATAAGACCATAGTAAGATGGATCTATAATGGGTCAAAATCGGAATTTTTTTCACAAAAAAAAAATCAAAAAACAAAAAAAAAAATTTAAAATTTAAAAAAAAAAAATTAAAATTTAAAAAAAAATGGAAAATTTTTTTTTTCCAAAAAATTAATAAAACAACTGGAAAAAAAATTATATTTTGTTTACCTAAAAATATTTAAAATTTTGAAGTATAATTTGGTGAAGGGTATATAAGACAGCCGAATATAGCACTCTTACTTGTTTTCAATACCACTGTTCAGCATCATATTTTTTGTGATAAATTTCAAAATATGAATTGCAAACCGAAATTATTAATTTTCTGTTCATTTTTGTATGAATCACTGTATGTATCTATTTTAAAAAGTATTGTTCAATTTTTAAATTAGAATTTACGTAATTTGTTATATAGAGCTTCTACTGTATGTACTTTATTTATTGAATAGATATTTACAAAAACTATGTATGTTTGATCCACAAATATACCCATGACTACAAAAATCACCTGTCTGTGTATGACTATTTATAATTTGTTGCCATTTTAAAATTCTATTTGCCACAAATTTAATTCATTCACATTTTCGCTGCGCCTCAAATACAATATACAAAATTTTTAAATCAATATTAGGAAACAACAACGACAAATAAATTACATTTTATTATTGGCAATTACCACGATTTTTGGCAGAGTCGTAAAATGTTTCAACATTTTTCGCATGTATTTTCAAGGCATTTAATTACACATTTACGTATTTATTTTATGTGTGTGCACATTAAATTGCAACCAGTTATGTAGTAGGTAACACGGAGCGCCATTGCCTTGTGTTGGCAATTTAAACTCAAAGTTGCGAATTTCAAATGTAATTCAAAGGCAACAATGTAGAAAATACAATAAAATAAAATTAAACAATAAAAATCAAAGAAACAAAAGTTTTGCCATTAAACATTAAATGCAGCAATTAAACGTTTGGCTTAAATAAATGATTTTGAAATGATGGTGATAAAAAAAATTTCGTAAATTATCTTTAAAGGTGACAACATTACGTGGTGAAATTTAGTGTTAGAAGGTTTTAGGTGAACTTTTGTAATTGTGCAATGAATGCTAAATGTTTGAATTTTATGGACTCAAAACAATGTGTTTTATTTATACAAGGTGGAGTGGTGGTACTAAAATCGATATTAAAAATTTAATTAAAATTATTTAATTTTAATTAGAATTTTAGAAGCTGTGATATCAACATAATTAAAATTAAATGGAAATTATAATTTTACTGAAAAATTAACAATACCCCCCTGAACAATAAAGAGTTTTAAATTCAATGCAAAAACTGACATTGAATTAGTTTGAAGTAGAATTTCTCCTTCAAATTTATTTCTTTATAATAATTTATCCTACATTTTTAATTGCCTTTATTGCCGTTGCTGCAAGTGTGAGGTCAATATTCAACACATTCATTCTTATGTTCAAAAACTCCTTCCTACACTCACCAAGTGCTTTAAAATTATGATGCGGACAGTTTTAATGTGAATAAAATTCATTGAAATTTAATTTCCCATAAAAATTCATGAAATGTTATGGAGGACAAATAAACTTTTAGTTTTTCACTACTGTTTTTGAATCCTACTAACAAACAAAGTAATCAGCATAATACAAATAAGGTACTAAAAGCCAAAACTTAAAATTTTCAGGATCTGAGAGGACACAAACGAATTCGTTAAGGCTTTGAAACTTACCCATTCCAAATGTATTCAATATTAGTACTCAGATTCCTTATGGTTATACATAAATTTAAAGTGGCTCAAACATTTTTAAATTGGCATTGCTTTGTCTTTCATCGAGCTTCAAAGTACAAATTATACCCTACACCACCATAGTGGGGAGGGTATTATGCGTTTGTGCAGATGTTTGTAACGCCCAAAAATATTATTCTAACACCCACCTTAAAGTGTACCGATCGACTTAGAATCACTTTCTGAGTCGATTAAACGATGTCCGTCCGTCCGTCTGGTTGTCTGGCTGGCTGTCCATGTAAACCTTGTGCGCAGAGTACAAGTCGCAATTTTGAAGATATTTCGATCAAATTTAGTACATATTACTTTTTCGGCCCAAGAACCAAGCCTATTGAAACTGGCTGAAATCGGTCCATTATTTCACCTAGCCCCCATACAAATGTCCTTCCGAAATTGGACTTTATCGGTCATAAATGTTTAATTTATATATGTATCTACACAAATTTCGCTCCAAATAAGTTTTATATATACAAAATTCACGATCGGTCCATAATTAGTCATAGCTCCCATATAGACCCGCTTCCGAAAATCACTTGAACGTGCATAAATCGCTTAAAAATGTTGGTATACTCACAAAATTCAACATAGTAAACTTTCAATTCATATAGACACAAATTACACCACCTAATTTCATGGTGATCGGTCCATAATTGGTCATAGCTCCCATATAAGTCCCACTTCCGAAAATCACTCAAAAATATAAACTATTGAAATTTTAAAACAAAAATGTTTTTGCTCTTTTACTTAGTGTAGGGTATTATATGGTCGGGCTTGACCGTGTAGCATTGGTCTCATACTTATGTATCCTCTTTTTAATATATTCTTCTACATATACTTTTCTTTTGAACACAGGATATTAAACCAAAAAATTGTCCTTGGACAAATGATGTCTCAAAAATATATATATTTCTAAAGATTTTTCTCAATTATAAGCCAGTATCGTTTCCACTCGTATTACAGGAGGTGGAACACACACTGTTGATCTTAAAGGCAACTCAGAGGCTGGTAGAACTTCCAGTTTTAGTTTTGGACTGGGTCAAAGATTTCTTCACCTTTTTAGGTGATGAGAACGACCGTCATCCCCACATCTATCTCTCTTAATAGTTTCTTTTTGGGAGCATTTAAGAGCGGTAGTAGGAACTGAACCACCAGTCTTCATCGATGAGGGGATCTTCAGTACCTTTGTGGTTGATCGCTGAACACTGTCAGCATTGTTTCCTTTAAGGTCTCCTTTACAGAGTAGCCTAAAGGAAATATTCGGAAGATTCCCTGCACTCTTCAACCTTGGTGTCTGTAAATATGACAGTGATGTCCTACTACCATCCACTGATTTTACCGAAGCCCTGGAACACCACCGTCATTATTTTCACCTAAGCGACATACTGATGGGGTCGATGAAATTATACCCATACGAGTTCTTGCCTGGTTGCTAACAGCAATATTTCTATTCGTCTTCTTATTGACCATCCTAGCTCAAAGATTTCTTCATCATTTTAGTTGATGAGGACTGCTGGTCATTCACAGATCTAGCTCTCTTCAAAGCTTCAAAAGTTGGAATACCATCGTCATTATTTTCAACATGCTGATAAGTTCTATGACCTTACACCCTTACGAGTGCTTGCCTGGTCAACGACAGCACCTGCAAGACGTTCTCCACAAGAAGACCAGTCCAAAACTGCAGTTGCAGGACCGCACAGTCTTTCAAATTTAATGTCGTCCTGCCGATGCTTTTTGAGAAGATATTCCTTCTTTGTGTTAAATAAATTGGGATATCTCTTCTAAATCTTAGCTAGATAAGCTAGAGATTTCCGGGTTTGGCTCCTAGCTTTCACCTCCTTCGTTTGGAGACCCTTGTACATATCGGTAGCAGGTGATCCCTTTGCCTTCTGATTGTTAGTATATATCACTGTGATATCTAGCTCCGTGTCAGGGAGTACAGCCATCTCCTCGAACTATTGAGTAGTACCAGATTTACCAAGAGAGTCTCTCGACAATCCCAGAAGCCAGTCCACATTGATGCTCTATCTATCTATCTTGACATGAATGTCAGTTAGGGTAAGACCTCCCTCTAATTTGCCATTATAGACTCCCTCTTATTTGCGAATCCCAATGAATTCGCTTTCTTCCGCTAAAGACGTAGCTTCAAAACCAGCTTCGACAAAGCCGTATTAAAATTTTGATACAAATTTTAGTTTTAGAAACTCAATAAATATGTAATATATCATAAAATCTATATTTATTAACAAAACTCAATGAAATTTTCAAGACTCTTAAATAAGTCATTCTAAACAAAAAAGTTTTAAACCAATTGGCAAAAGTTCAAAGGGAATCCCGCAATTCCTAAAAATTTAAGCAAGAATCTCAAAAATTATATTTTTTACAATTTTGCCCATAGGGTCAACATTTCCTTAGGAGCAGGGTTAATACTTTGCAGATTAATAGGAAACACATCAAGGTTTCCATAGCTGCTTTCTATTTTCTGATCCCAGCTTTGCGATTTTAGAACATGTGGCCCAAATTTTAAATTTTGTTAAAAAAAATAGGTCAAATTCGGGGCGATGTATTCAAAAAATTTGACATGTTTTTTATACCAAAATCTTCTCCGTAAATCTACATTACAGAAAAACATAAAATTGTTATATGTTCTTAAAGAAAGTTTTTTTTTAATAAAAAAATAGTTAAGTCAGCTTTTCACCTCAAAAAAAAGCAAAAATCTACTATTTTTAAATTGAAAATCACATACTTTTGGATCCATAATCTATATTGCTCTGCAATCTTTTGTATAATATCGGAAATTTAGTTGTCTAACTAACAAAAAAAATCGAGACCATTCGATCCAAAAGTACGACCTATATTTTTAAAAAATCGGACCAAGGTATGGCAAAATTTATAAATTTCAATTTTGATATGCCTATATTTCGGAAATTATAGAAGTTAAATAGCACATACAGGCATGTTTTTTATACCTACTTTGAGAAACAAAAATGGCACGACTTTACAAAATTTTACATGTCGAAAGTACCCTACTTTGAGCCCACATAGCAACGCCCCTGGAGCATTTGTAAAACCCATTTGAATAACTTGCACTAAAATTTTATTACTAGCGGACTAGCCGTTTAGAATTTCCAGATTTGTTTCCAAAAAAATTGTATTCTGTCCCCCCATGACGTGAAAAATAGGTTTTCCAAATATTATCGCATTCAGAGGAGTAAATGTTCAAAAATTAATTTGTTTATATTAAATTTTCGTTTATTTCTAGAGGATCCTAAACTTTTAAATTAAAAATAACTACGTTAAGCTTTTTTTTACAACAACTATACTCCAACATATTCAGCCACAACCGCATGCCACATAAAATATGACCAAAGAACCATCATTGTCTGTTTGTTATAATCGTTTTTATGTGAGACATCGTTTGCATCATGCATACCAGCATCACATCAGTTCTCTACTACTCTCAATACACACAGTAATTGTACCACCAACTTCAGAATCTACTATCCAGTCATTATTCTCAAATATAATTTAAATTTTCACACCATTATGTTGGTCTCTTGTCACTTCAGTACAAAAACTACAAAACCCCTAAACGGACAGTGGAAATCGAGATGTGTGAGCACTTAATTACCAAGAAGATCTCTACATAATTTTTTCTATCTGTTTGCTAGCAAATTGTGTGTGCTGAGTAAACCTCAAACTTTTAACACAAAATTTAGTAGATTTTGCATGTAAAATACTTCATTTATTTAGATGATAACTGAGGGTTTGGCTGTCTTGTTCAGTCTTAAGTAACACATGCATATAGAGTGGCTTGTGATTTTGGAATATAGTTGCTGAGTTGCAATTAAAAGAATTTGATTGAATGAAAATGGAAATTAGATGGTTTTAATGGGGATTTTAGGTTGCAAAGGGAATATACTACATAACGTTTGAAACGTCTTTATCATGGGTTATATACACTATATTAACACTATCTCTATAATTACTTAGAACATGAAATGTTCTACTCGAATTTGAATTCATGCAATGAACTGGAATATTCTCAGTTTTGTGTTATTATAACCAACAACACTATTCATGGTGTATGAATGTATGTTAAAGGGCACAAAATTGTTTACCATGACGACGAGTGCCACATCAAACGTTGTCAATTCATGCTGTGCCTCACATGCCTGAGATGACATACCGAGACAACGCCTAACATAACTCAAGTAAATTTTAGCAGTTTCCAAACAATCGAATAATCGTGTATCAAAATATATAAAGTATGGATCAAATTTTAAACAAGATTTGAATTAAATAGAAAAACAATGTTTGTTTTCTTTAGATTGTTAATTATACCTTCCACCATGAGTGGCAAGGGTAAATATAAGTTTGTCATTCCGTTTTTAATTTCTGCATTATTCATTTGTGGCCCCATAAAGTATATATATTCTGGATCGTTATAGATAGCGCAGTCGATATAGCCATTTCCATCTGACCGTCTGTATGTTGAAATCTACTTTTAGTAACACTTAAATAACCTACAAACATGATTGATACATCAATATATCGGGAATTCCTCCGGGTCGGTTGCTATTTAAAATCGAGAAAATCGGCCCCCAAATGGCTGAGATATAAGAAAAAACCGGGACAACCTCGATTTTTGGCATATTTTTGATCTATATCTGGATTACTAGTCATTGATATAGGCAATATGGATATCAAATGATAGATGTTTCAAAGTCCATTGCAACGATGTATATAAGGCTACAATAACTTGGACCTACAATGGGTCAATATCGGGAAAAATATTTCTTTAAACCCGAATTTTTTTTTTTCATCAAAAATTTTTTTTTGTTTCATAAATTCGTTTTCCAAAAAAAAATTTTCAAAAATGAAAAAAAAATTGGAAATTTTTTTTTTTTTAAATTTAATAAAAATTTATTTTGTTTAATTAATAATATTTAAAAAAACTTTTAAGTATAATTTGTTGCAGGATATATAAGATTCGGCACAGCCGAATATCCTACAAGTTTTGTTTAATTCTTAAAAATGTAAAAAAAAAAATTTTAAAAATTGGAAAACAACTTTTTTAAAAAAATTTGGAAAATAAAATTTTTAAAAAAAATTAATTTTGTTTAATTAATAATATTTAAAAAAAAAACTTTTAAGTATAATTTGGTGCAGGGTATATAAGATTCGGCACAGCCGAATATCTTACATGTTTTGTTTAATTCTTAAAAATTCTTTAAAAAAGTAAAAAAAAATTTTTAACAAATTTAAAAAAAAATAGAAAAAAACTTTTTTAAAAAAAATTGGAAAAAAAATTTTTTTAAAAAATTTTTAAATTAAAAAAAATCAATTTTGAATTTTTTTTTTTAATTTTCCAAAAAAAAAAAAAAATTTTTTGTTACCTAAAAATGTTTTAAATTTGTATTTTAAAGTATAATTTGGTTAAGAGTATATAAGATTCGGCGCAGTCGAATATAGCCATCTTACTTGTTTTTAATTGAATGGTAGATTATGCAATCTGGCTAAATTTGTTTAATTCATCGTTAAATTTTCTCCTTAAATTTTTTACAGTTTTGACTTCAACTAAATCTAAATCCAATAGTCCATATGTCATATCAGCACCAGACTGCTCGCCGCATCAAAAAAGCAAATCAAGCAATTTTGGAGCACTGAAAAAAAGGAAATCAGCTCAAATTCATCAGTTTTGACTTCAACTAAATCTAAATCCAATAGTCCATATGTCATATCAGCACCAGACTGCTCGCCGCATCAAAAAAGCAAATCAAGCAATTTTGGAGCACTGAAAAAAAGGAAATCAGCTCAAATTCATCTGAAGACCAAGCTCCATCTCTTTTCATTCATGCTCTCTCAAACAGAGACCTGTGGGAAAGAACACATGAAACTACCAATACGTAACTAGATAATCAATCGTAAATGGAGTTGGATTGGCCATATTCTTAGACGCACCAACGTAGACAAGATGGCTATTGAATGGAACTGCCAGTCGAAGAAGAGGAAGATAAATCGAGACTGAAACAAAATCAACTAGATAGTTTTGAGCCGAAGTGAAGCTGATAGCACGGGATAGAGCACAATGGAAAAACTTTGTTGTGGCTGTCTGTTCCACCTTGCAACCATAAAAATCAATATATATGCAACATGTCAACAATTGTCGATGAATCGAAAAGTCGAATAAATTTATTTTGATGTTGAAATTAAAACATGTTTGTTAAAAAAAAATGATAAAAATAAATTTAGGATAAAAAAATTCTCTGCAAAAAAAATGTTGGCGATATGTTTTTGATTTTGCAGAAACAAAGTCAAACATTTTTTGTTCGAAAGATTGAAGAAATAGCTATCTAAAGATTTGAGACAAATGTTGCTAAGAACAATAGGTAATAAGTTACATGGATGAGAAAAGCACCTCTTTGTCCAAAATATCACAATTACTAAATGTCTAAATTACTATCCAATAGTAGACATCGGTTTGAAATGTTGTTTCATTTGACGTAAAATCCAACATATGTATATGATAAAACAATAGTGTATAAGCATATACACCATTTTTTTTATTGCATAATAAGAATCTACATAACCAAAATGTTCAAAAGATCAATTGAAATATAACTTTTGTTCTAGTAGACATCTACTAATACAAAAATTTTAAACTCAATTATTTCGAAATGGCAAACAAATTATACACTACTGAAATATTACGGGGACGATATATTTATACCCTACACCACCATAGTGGGGAGGGTATTATGCGTTTGTGCAGATGTTTGTAACGCCCAAAAATATTAGTCTAACACCCACCTTAAAGTATACCGATCGACTTAGAATCACTTTCTGAGTCTGGCTGGCTGTCCATGTAAACCTTGTGCGCAGAGTACAGGTCGCAATTTCGATGAAATTTGATACATATTATTCTTTCGGCTCAGGGACCAAGCCTATCGAAACTTGCTGCAATCGGTCCATTATTTCACCTAGCCCCATACAAATTTCCTAATTAACTTTAATATACACATAAATAACACGACCTAATTTCTTGGTGATCGGTCCATAATTGGTCATAGCCCCCATATAAGGCCCACTTCCGAAAATCACTCAAAAATATAAATTATTGAAATTTTAAAAGAAAATTTTTTTTTGCTCTTTTACTTAGTGTAGGGTATTATATGGTCGGGCTTGACCGACCACACTTTCTTACTTGTTTTATTCACAATTTATTTATTGTAGAATAAAACAAATATTCGATCAATAAATGTTGCTTAATCGAAAAGTCGAATGAATTTATTTTTATATTTATATTTAGCTGTGCCTAATCTTATATACCAAAGTAGAAAAAATAGTTGGTAAACTAAATTTTGGTGAATACAAAAAGGGGAAAAATAAAACAATTATAAAACAATTTTTGGTGAAAAACAATTATTGGTGCAAAACTGTTATTGAAAAAAAAAAATTTTGAAAAAACGAGGTTGTCGAGGTTTTCTGATTATATCTCAGGCATTTTTCTCGATTATAAATAGCAATCTAAATCTTGAATTGAAAATCATACACACTCCGAAGTATTACTCTGCGTATACGTTATTTTGAAATGTACATGTAAAAAAAAATATATTAATCATACGCAACATGTTACTGATACATATTTTTATACCCTCCACCATAATAAGTGGTGAATGAGGGTATATATAAGTTTGTCATTCCGTGTGTAACATTGAGAAATATTCATCTGAGACCCAACAAAGTATATATATTATTGATCCTTATGAAATTCTAAGTCGATTGAGCTATGTCCGTCTGTCTGTCTGTGTAAAACACACTCAAGTCCAAAATAGACAAACAAAATTGGTAAACTTGCAAGAAAACTTTTTGTTGTTCTCCTAAGCAGTTTGGTATTGAAAATCAGAAAAATCGGTTCAGTGGAACCAGAGTTATGAACCAAAATCTCAGATAACCTAAAAAAATACTTGATAATTTTAAAATAATTTTTGTTATTTGTGCAAATATATTGCAGATAATTCCATAAAATTTTACACATATTATTTTTGTGTTAAAAGGACTAACTCTGGTAAAAATTATAAGAATCGGTCCATGATTTTTCCTAGCCCCCATACAAATTTTTTCCCGAAATATGGTTCTATGGTCTGTAAATGCCTACAAAATTGCAGTACCCTTACCAAATTCAGGAAAACTAAGTTTCGTGCTTAAAAAAATCACAACACTAATTTTTTTGTGGATTGGCCCATATTTGACCATAGCCCCCATATAAAGTTCACTTGCGAAAATCACTTAAATAATCATAAACTTTTTATAAATGTCGCTATTAAGTTGAAATCATAAATAGTCCCCATATATACCAAAATTGCTATACTTAATTCTATGAAGATGGGCCGATAATTGATTATAGCTCCCATATAGGACCACTTCCGAAAAACATATTAACCTACATAAATATCTAAAAATATCAATATCAAAACAAAATTTTACACAAATCTCTAATTTATATTTAGAAATCATACTACAGTATTTTGTGAATATCGATCCATATTTGACCATAGCTCCCATATAAGATCCACTTCCGAAAATCTGTTAAGCACTCATAAATCTCTTATAAATACCGTTATCATGCTAAATCACTGCACCAAATTTTACGCAGATTGCCCGATAATTGGTCATCGCTCCTATATAAGGCCCATTTCCGTTGTTTATATGAAATTCTACAAATATAGCCCTCAAATACTTAGGCCCATAATAGGTCATAGCTTCCATATATTGAACCAAAATAGTACACAGATCAAATCATTCTACTGAATTTTGTGAATATCGGTCCATAATTGTCAACAGCTCCCACATAAATACATAAAAATCACGTTAAAATATTTTATGACAATCAAATCTTCATCAAAATTAACAACAATTAATTCCATTTTTACGAGTTTAATTCAATTATTTTTAATTTGTGTGTTACTCATCTTTTAGCTTCTAGGTCTTATTATCAAATGACGCTTTTGGCATTTCCTTAACATGAAATGATTTGTATAAATATGAAATTATTATATTGAAAATAATATATTTGAACTTTAGCGTCATTTATTGAAAAAATAAAATTATTTTTGTAGGAATAACTTCAAATGTTTGGAACAACATTTTATAAATGACGTCCATGTAACATTATAATATAAAATTTTAAATTCAAAAAGCTTTTGTTTCAAAAATGATTAAAATTGTAATGATTTTATTGTGATATTCATATGAGGCAGTTAGGAAAATAATTTGATCGCAATGAAAGTATTGCAATCATGTTTTTTCTCTGCGTGCACTTTTAGCACAAATAAAATTTTAATTTCGAAATGGGTCAAATTTGACCCTACGATCCCATGAAGGTTAAGATAACTTTATGAAAATCGCCCAATAATTGGTCATAGCTCCTCTAGCAATGTAATAGAAAATATGAAACTAACAATAGGTTAATTCGGTGGATTATAATAATATTCGGTGGTTTTATTTCCCAAATATCTAATAACATTTGATCTTTATTTTTATTCGAAGCTATGTCACCATATTTTTTAAATGATATGTTTTAGTTATTATAAAACTAAAATGGAAGAACACATTATTTATTTAAGATGAATGAAATCCAATAACCTTAGAAAACGCCTTTAGAAAATGTAAAAAATTAAACCAAAGTTGCTTAGCTAATTTTCATTTCTTTACTTGTATCAAAATTACTCAATTCGTTTTCAAAATGACAACAAAATGTCTAAATTTAAAATTGCCTCACATTTTCAATGTATGCATCAAAAAAAACTCCTACTTTTACTCTTTTCATGACCCAAATACACTTTAAGAAACCTAAAACCCAAAATAATAATAATAAAAAAATAAAAACACCCCATAAATACTCTCTAATTATCTAGAATAAATACTAACTTTTGTTTAACCAAAACAAGTAGGTTTTTGTTTTATTATTATTGATGTTGTTGTTGTTGTTTCTAACAACTTGTTAATAATAATTTGTTTGTAACATTAATGCATGAGTAATTTTTGTATGGCCCTCTTACCTTTCATACATTCCATAAATAACTCTTTGTTTTTTGGGAAACAGCAACAATTTAAAAACAACAACAAAGCACAGCCGCTTCTTGGGAAAAGTTAAAAAGTTTTATTTGGAATTGGTTTTTGTTGTACTTGACTTTTATTAATACTTTAATGTAAATATGAACCTAAAAAAATCATGTTTCATTTTATGCCAGAATGAGCACAAATAAACGTTACTTTTCGGCGAAATATTGAATTCCAGGGATAACGGATATTGTAATAATGGTTCATGATGTGGGCGGTTATTTTTGTTAAACAGGCTTTTTTGTTTAAATTCATGTATTAGCTTTGTTGTGTATTATTTAAGGAATGTATGAAAGCATTTCATCATAAAGGAGTTTCTGAGGAAATTTATATTTTGCAATTTTTTGTAAATGTGTTTCTCCAAAAAAGTAAATTTTAAAGCTATCAAAGTTTTTTTTTTAAATTTTGCTTTAAATTTTTACATACATATACCAAGTATAATTTTGTAGGTTAAAAATTTAAATCTCAAAAAATACCAAATATGACTTTGGTACTTTTTGGAAATTGTAAAAATTGTATATGTCAAATTTTGACCCCCACTAACTCAGAGAAACACCGATTTCAATAATTAGTTCACTTGACATGAAATACCCCATATATTTATATATGATACCTGGTAAGTTAAAAGGGATATTACGTCCAAAAACAAGTTTTCGAGAAACACGTTCTCAAAGATAAAAATTCCATATTCATACTCTTGCAAGTTGATATGGCTAGGGGTTTTTGGGGTCGCTTATTACGAATCTGGCATCAGATTTTCTAAATTCAAAATGGCGGACAGAATTAAAAATTCTTGGGATTTGCCTGAAATTCATTACTCGGTGGGTTTTTTGGGATGCTGATTACGAATCTTACATCAGATTTTCAAAATTCAGTATATACTGATTTGTGTTGACTTACAAAATTCTATCGTACAGCGATCTGTCAAATACCATTAATTTTCAAATATTATTTTGATTGTGTTTGGCAGCATGTTGTTTACATTTCATAACTGTTCAAGAACTGCTTGACATTTGTTGACAGCGACGCGAGTGCGCGCTTCCACCACCTGATATTAATACATCTTGATCCGCTTTTTGCTGTTCGCTTCATTATAAGACCATTTCGGAATCGTGAAGTTTATTATTATTTTTAGTTTCTGCTTACCAAAAACTGTGTTTAGATGATGAATTTAAAAAAGTGGAAGAATTCTATTTCAGTAAAAATTGTTATGATCGTTATGATGATGCTAATGATAAACCGTCAAGAAAATTATTGTTATGTCATATGTTTTTTAACCAATTGCGTTCATCTTTGAATCGCAAAACTAGTCATAGTCAAGTCAAGTTCAAACTCAAGGTCAAACTCAAGGTCAAAATCAAGGTCAAACTCAAGATCAAACTCTAGGTCAAACTCAAGGTCAAACTCAAGGTCAAACTCAAGGTCAAACTCAAGGTCAAACTCAAGGTTAGTTTTATTAAAACTAAAGCAAAAACTGGTTTAAAAGGAAAACATTTAAATTATAATCTAAACCCCGATTAATTATTTGATCGATTAATTGAATATCCTACTAATTGTACACTAAATATGATTCGCAAACATATCAATTTTAACGTATGTACATCATATGCGATGCACAGGAGAGTCAAATGGATAACATATTTTGTTTAGTGGTATGACCGTATCTTATGTAATTAGTAGTTTTGCCAGTTTAGGCTTTTTGATGCTTTTTATTTACTCTTTAGCATCGAAGTTTTGATTTTAGCTTCGTGGCTTTTTTCTAGACTTTTTTAATATCAAATTTTTTTATATTAAAAAAAAATTTTAAATCTTTTCTGGAAAAATTGTAAATTATAAAAGCCTTCAAAAAGTTGCATAAAAATAAAAAATTTTAAAAAATATTTTATTTTACTTCCCATAAAATTGATTTTTCCACAAAATTTCAAAAATTATAATTTTAGCAACGAAAAAACTCTGATCCAATTTTTAAAATATTGGTCATATACATGACGTAGCTACGTGCCATCCAGCTCATGTCACATTGAACATTCTGCTCGAGCGATTTGAGGGCATGGTCATTAGAGTGACAATCAGTTGTATGGAAAAAAATTTTGTTAAAATTTTGAAGAGTGCCGGGTGGAATATTGTGACACTAGGCCTAGTAGTTAAATTCTGAAAATTTGAGCCAAATCGGACAACGATTTCTGGACGCGCATCGAGGTCAAAGTTTACATATATGGGGGATTTCATGTCAAGTGAACCAACTTTTGAAATCGATGTCTTCCGATCGGGATGAAATTTGCACCAAGGTTAGCTCTATTGGATAGTAACTCAGACACAATTTTTCAACAACATCGGTCGAGAACTCTCTGAGTTATAGGGGGTAAAATTTTGACAATTTGGTCAAACAGGGGTTTTTTCTTATCCATGTAACTTATTACCTATTGTTCTTAGCAAAATGTGTTCCAAATAGTATAGATAGCTATTTCTTCGATCTTTCGAAAAAAAATATTTAAAAAAAAAAATAAAAAATTTTTAATATTTTTTTTCCGAAATCAAAAACTTTTTTGACTTTTTTTTAAATACGCTATTTTTTTTTATTTTTTTTTTTTTCTTAAAATAAAGTTTAGATATTTTCCTTGAACACCTACTTGGTCGCTTAGTGGGATGCGAGTGGGATATCTATCAAAATAAATATTTTGTAACTCAAAACATAAAATTTTTGACTTTTTTTGCAAAATCAAAAACTTTGTTGACTTTTTTTTCAAAATGGACCCTTTTATAATCTTTTTTTTTAGGTCAAACAAAAGCTTAGATATTATCCTTGAAGACCCTTTTGGTCGCTTAGTGGGATGCGAGTGGGATATCTATCAAAATAAATATTTTTTAACTCAAGACTTACAATTTTTGACTTTTTTTTTTGCAAATACGATTTTTTTTCCAAATGGGCCCTTTTTTTAAAATTTTTTTTGTAGTCAAAAGAAAGCTTAGGTCCATTCCTTTAAGATATTTTTAGTCCCTTAGTGGGATGCGAGTAGGATATCTAGCAAAATAAATATTTTGTAACGCAAGACATACAATTTTTTAATTTTTTTTTGCAAAATCAAAATTTTTTTCCAATATGGGCCCTTTTTTAATTTTTTTTTTTGCTCAAAAGAAAGCCTAGGTCCATTCCTTTAAGATATTTTTAGTCCCTTAGTGGGATGCGAGTGGGATATCTATCAAAAAAAATATTTTGTAACGCAACATACTTTTTTTTATTTTTTTTTTGCAAAATCGAAATTTTTTTCCAATATGGGACTTTTTTTTAAAATTTTTTTTTTGCTCAAAAGAAAGCTTAGGTCTTTTCCTTTAAGACCTATTTTGTCACTTAGGAAGATGTGAGTAGGATATCTATTAAAATAAAAATGTTGTAACTCAAGACATTCAATTATTGACTTTTTTTTTGCAAATTCGAATTTTTTTTCAAAATGGGCCCTTTTTTAAAATTTTTTTTTTAGTCAAAAGAAAGCTTAGGTCCATTCCTTTAAGATATTTTAGGTCCCTTAGTGGGATACGAGTGGGATATCTATCAAAATAAATATTTTGTAACTCAAGATATACAATTTTTGATTTTTTGGCAAAATCAAAAACTTTTTTGACTTTTTTTTAAAATGGGCCCTTTTTGTAATTTTTTTTTTGCTATAAAGAAAGCTTAGGCCTATTCCTTTAAGATGGTTTTGATCGCTTAGTGGGATGCGAGTGGGATATATATCAAAATAAATGTTTTGTAACTCAAGACATACAATTTTTGAGTTAAAACATTTATTTTGATAGATATCCCACTCGCATCCCACTAAGGGACTAAAAATATCTTAAAGGAATGGACCTAGGCTTTCTTTTGAGCAAAAAAAAAAATTAAAAAAGGGCCCATATTGGAAAATAATTTTGATTTTGCAAAATAAAATTAAAAAATTGTATGTCTTGCGTTACAAAATATTTATTTTGATAGATATCCCACTCGCATCCCACTAAGGGACTAAAAATATCTTAAAGGAATGGACCTAAGCTTTCTTTTGACTACAAAAAAAATTTTAAAAAAAGGGCCCATTTGGAAAAAAAATCGTATTTGCAAAAAAAAAAGTCAAAAATTGTAAGTCTTGAGTTAAAAAATATTTATTTTGATAGATATCCCACTCGCATCCCACTAAGCGACCAAAAGGGTCTTCAAGGATAATATCTAAGCTTTTGTTTGACCTAAAAAAAAAGATTATAAAAGGGTCCATTTTGAAAAAAAAAGTCAACAAAGTTTTTGATTTTGCAAAAAAAGTCAAAAATTTTATGTTTTGAGTTACAAAATATTTATTTTGATAGATATCCCACTCGCATCCCACTAAGCGACCAAGTAGGTGTTCAAGGAAAATATCTAAACTTTATTTTAAGAAAAAAAAAAAAATAAACAAAAATAGCGTATTTTAAAAAAAAGTCAAAAAAGTTTTTGATTTCGGAAAAAAAATATTAAAAATTTTTTATTTTTTTTTTTAAATATTTTTTTAAGAAAGATCAAAGAAATAGCTATCTATACTATTTGGAACACATTTTGCTAAGAACAATAGGTAATAAGTTACATGGATAAGAAAAAACCCCTGTTTGACCAAATTGTCAAAATTTTACCCCCTATAACTCAGAGAGTTCTCGACCGATGTTGTTGAAAAATTGTGTCTGAGTTACTATCCAATAGAGCTAACCTTGGTGCAAATTTCATCCCGATCGGAAGACATCGATTTCAAAAGTTGGTTCACTTGACATGAAATCCCCCATATATAAAATTTTGCTATTTATATGGAATAAATAGGAGAAACTCGTTAACTATCTGCATTGTTTTCTAGAAATATGTAGATTTATTTATATTAATGAATATTACATTAAAAACAAATTTTGGAAATTAACCCTGTATCTCCTTTGGTTCAAAATGACCCAAAAACTGTATTATCGCCAAAATTAGAGAAAAATGCAAATTTTTCAGTTTTTGAAAAAAAATTTGCTACTAAATAAATACTTTTGCAATTGAATGCAAAAGAATCGCAATATGTACGTAATTATCGTTGTAATGACAAAATTTGGTTAAAAAATTTTAAAGTTATTACAAATTCGCACAGACCATTAACGTGTTTCAGGCCAACTGAACAAAAAAATTAGGAAAAAAATTAAGATATTTCGAGAAAAATTAAAATAATAGCTAATTTTTACTTAAAATATGTCCATATTTACTTGTATATGAGTTTTTGTCTTCGTAGGATACCGTTAACCTATTCGCAAATATGACCAAAAAGATCCAAATTTTTTAACGGCAGTTTTAAAACTCCTTTTTCAAATTTTTAAAAATTTTGTTAAACAAATTTCAGAATTTTCCGATCATCACATTGGGGTTTATTGAGATCTAAATAGGGAATAAAAATATGAAAAAATTATGTCAATACCTCTTACAGTTTTTCCGTACCTGCGATTTAAATTTTCAAGAAAAACTAATTTTTTGTCCATATTTAGGCGAATGAGCCCAATTTCCTTACTGTTATAAATTTTAAGTAAAACCTATTCATAATATTATAGTCCTTATAATTTTAAATATGCTCTGAAAGTTTTACTAAAATCGGAAAACGATAACCTTTGAATCGTGAAGGTCAAAGGTCAAATTTTTCAATATTTGGAATTTCTAATGAAAAGATAGCGAAATGTTATATATTTTTGGGCCGATTTTAATGAAACTTGAGGGAAATATATATTGGGGTCTAGCATTTACAACAACATTGCAAAAATGAATTTTAACCTTTAAGAGGACTTGTGGTCAAAATGGTTGTGTTTTTCGTGATTTTAAAAGTTGAGGGTAATTTGGACCCCAAGTGCTGCTAAGGGTTAATTTCCATTTTTGTGCTGTTATTTTAAATTCTGGACTTTATGTTATATTTTCCTTAAGTTTCATTAAAATCGGCACAAAAATATATAACATTTCGCTATCTTTTCATTAGAAATTCCACATATTGAAAAATTTGACATTTGACCTTCACGATTTAAAGGTTAACGTTCTCCGATTTTAATAAAACTTTCAGACCATATTTAAAATTACCAGGATTATAATATGAATAAGTTTTACTTAAAATTTATAACAGTAAGGAAATTGGGCTCATTCGACAAAATATGGACAAAAAATTAGTTTTTCTTGAAAATTTCAAAATGTAAATCGCAGGTACGGAAAAACTGTAAGAGGTATTGACATAATTTTTTGATATTTGTATTCCCTATTTTGATCTCAATAAATCCCAATGTGATGATCGAAAAATTCTGAAATTTGTTTAAAAAAAATTTTAAAAATTTGAAAATGGAGTTTTGAAACTGCCGTTAAAAAAATTTTGATCTTTTTGGTCATATTTGCGAATATGTTAACGGTATCCCACGAAGACAAAAACTCATATACAAGTAAATATGGACATATTTTAAGTAAAAATGAGCTTTTATTTTAATTGTTCTCGAAATATCTTAATTTTTTTCCTAAATTTTTTGTTCAAGTGGCCTGATACACGTTAATGGTCTGGCGAATTTGTAATAACTTTAACATTTTTTAACCAAATTTTGTCATTTATATCTCATTACAACGATAATTACTTACATATTTCGATTATTTTGCATTCAATTGCAAAAGTATTTATTTAGTACCAAATTTTTTTAAAAACTGAAAAATTTGAATTTTTTTCTAATTTTGGCGATAATACAGTTTTTGGGTCATTTTGAACCAAAGGAGATACAGGGTTAATTTCAAAAATTTTTTAATGTAATATTCATTAATATAAATAAATCTACATATTTCTAGAAAACAATGCAGAAAGTTAACGAGTTTCATCTATTTATTCCATATTAATAGTAAAATTTTGCATATATCTGAACTTTGACCTCGATGCGCGTCCAGAAATCGTTGCCCGATTTGGCTCAAATTTTCAGCACTTTAGGCCTAGTGTCACAATATTCCACCCGGCACTCTTTGAAATCTAAAAAAAAAAATCGGCTGTCAGTCGAATGGTCATATGTAGATATATTGTATTATATATTAGACTCCATTAGACTTGTTAATGTTTGGTTTTCATAAGTCACAGGTCTATGTGAATAAGCCAGAAACCACAGCAGACCTCAAAGCAAAAACATGCCATTCAGCCAGATTTATGCGCCAGAGAATTTGAATTTATATATGTAATCTATTTTAATTTTCTTCACAGACTCTTTCGTATTCTTTTAATATTTTCCTGCGTTACATTTAGTTTATCTCCTAATATTTTACTTTTATACTGACTTAGTTCATTCTTTCATTTTCGCAGGCAGACAATGGCACAGACATAGTATGTCTTAATTTACGCATATGTTCACTCATATGTATATCAGACATATATTAGAAGACATAAGACTGGCTCGAACTTTATACAGATAAAGTTTTTTCCAGCCTTTCTCATAAAATGATGATTTATTCATACTATAAGTTATGAAATACGCCTCTTTTTGCGATACCAAAATCTCATATTGAAGAAAATTTGATCTTACCCATGATCTAGCTACGATCAACGATTAGTTATGTAACAAGAAATTTTAATTAACCAAACTTTAGTTTTCAGTGGTTAAGCTCAGTAACTAACTATTACTAGTGAGCCGGTCTAATGTTAATAAGTATGTCTATAAATCATATCGTTGAGATAACACACACACTCAAGATTACTCCATGTAAATACCATCTACTCCGTCTGCTCTAAATTTATCTGTCTAACGTCTAACAAAGAAAATAAAGACATTGTAACGCAGACAAAGAATGAAGCTAAATGAAAACTTTTTCTTGAACATTTCACACTTCACTGATTGTTTTTTGAACAGTAAAATTGTTTATCAAACTTTGGTTTATGAATCAATTTCATTTTTTCAAGAATCTTTTCTTAAATGTAACCAAATAGAAAATAAGCACTATATTTCGTAAAAAAACAAACTTGAAAGAAATTCTGTGGAATAAAGAGAAATATTTAATAAAGAGGTTCATCAGAAATATTATTTACAATATATACATAAGTGTATTTATTTAGAATTCAGCACCAATAATTTGTTAAAGATTATTTTTGGGTCGCTTGTTTCAGAAGCTCACCCCACATCAGTTATTTAACAAGACAATATTATTACTACTATTAGAAAAC
This sequence comes from Calliphora vicina, assembly GCF_958450345.1. Classification (NCBI taxonomy): domain Eukaryota; kingdom Metazoa; phylum Arthropoda; class Insecta; order Diptera; family Calliphoridae; genus Calliphora; species Calliphora vicina. The sequence goes on along the minus strand of NC_088781.1, from coordinate 22,591,665 downwards.
TGATTCTCTAATAGTATGCTTTAATATTATCGTAATCGTAATGAATACATGCTTGCGTGTGCTATTTATCTCTTCGAATTTTCGAGTTATAGGCATTTAAAAATTTAAAAATTTTGGTATAAAAAAATGTTTTTTCAAATACGTCGCCCCTATGCCCTTTGGTATTTGACCTAAATTTGGGCCACATGTTCTAAAATCAAACAGCAGCTTTGGAAACCTTGATGTGTTCCCTATTTATCGACAAAGTATTTTCCCAGCCCCGAAGGAAATGTGGACCCTATAGGCAAAATTGTAAAAAATACCATTTTTGGGATTTTCGCTCCAATTTTTAGTAATTGCGGGATTACCTTTGACCTTTTGACAAGTTTTTTTACACCTTGTTATTTAGAATGACAAACATATAAAAACGTTAAATATTTCATTGAGTTTCGTTAATAAATAAATATTTTATTTCATATTACATATTCATTGAGTTTCTAAAACTAAAATTTATATCAAAATTTTAATAGGATTGCAAATATTAGGAATGTTTTGTTTAGATAATATCTCAATTAGATTAAAAAATATGACACTTTTTTGTATGTATGTTTGTATGTTATTCGTAATTTAGGTGTCTAACTAATAAAAAAATTCGAGTCCATTCGGTCCTAACGTACGACCCATATTTTTAATAAAACGGACCAAGATATGGCAAAATTTTTTTGTTAAAGTTTCAATTTTGAAACAAAAAAATTGCACGTGTTTAAAAATTTTACATATCGAAGGTACCCTACTTTGAGCCCTCACAGTGCCGCCCCTGGAGCATTTGTGTGGCCCATTTTAATATCTTAAACTCGAATACTCCTTGGCTACGCCCACGTCAAATTTTATCCCGATCATCCGTTTAGAAATGCCAGATTTATTTCCAAAAAATTTTGATTCTGCCCCACTGTGCATTTGTATATATGTAGCTCTGTTCCTTGGTTATTCCAGGCTCTCACTACTTCTTTCCATTCCTTACCTCCTGGTATTATGATGTGTTAGTTTATTTTGACATATTCTCTTCGAATTCTATCTCTTCTCTCGTTGTTAATATTTCACTCTGGTAGGCTATATTTTGGTTGCATGCTTATTCATCAGCTTCTCTCCCATTAGCATCAGTCGAGTTGCAGCAATGGCTGCTTCATATTTCACCTGTAATACGATCGTTAGTATTTGTCAAAGGTTCGAAAGAATTAATTCTTAATATTGTAAAAATAAAATATGATTTTGAAAATGATCAAATACAATTTTTTCTCTTAACCATTTCAATAAAAATTCTTCACGCATTAATTCATAGGCATAATTCCTTAATAATTCAAACCATTCCTTTGGTAAATAATTCTTTATTGAAACATTCAGTTTCTTTTTAACTGAAAATATTCAGAACATATGTCATTTTGCAGGGTACATATCTGTCATTTATTTATTGGAGATTATAGTGTAAACAGCAAAGTTCTTTTTGATTATAAGTGCCCAAGTTTGTGCCAACAAACCGTCATATTCGGCATGTTTTGCTTTACCTCTTTAATTTGAAAGAAATGCTGATTGAACGCTATAAAAGAAAACAATTTTTGCACCGAATCATTACTTGAGATGAAAAATGGATCCATTACGATAACCCAAAGCCTAAGATATCATATGTGAAGCCCGGCCAACCAGCCAAAGCCAAATATCTATGGCGTTAAGGTAATTCCCTTTCGGAGGGAGGTTAGTAGTAAACCTGCACCGAACGCAACTGATTCGTTTGAAGTGAGAATTTGCCGAAAACCGCCCAGAATATGCGGCCGAAACCGTAATATTCCATCATGACAACTCTCTACCATATGTGGCGCGGAATCCATATGTTTCCAGAAAGATGGGAAAAGGTCATTGCTAACAAAAATGGGCAATACTTTGAAGAAAATTTATATTGTAAGCATTTTTCAAAATAAAAGCTTCAATTCATTTAAAAGCAAAACAAACCCGAATGAAGAAAAATACTTTCGTTCAATTTGTATTGCTTTCCTTCAAAGTTTGAATGAATTTTATTATGAGTTAATTCGGTTATGAATTAATTCAACAGTGAATGAATTCTATACAAATAAAAGCCTTTGAATGAAGCTAAAAAATTTGTTATGTTGAGAATGGTTTTATGGAATGACTTGCTGAAAATTTTAATTCAGAATTAAGATTTCAATAAATTAATTTTAAATTAATAAATTCGAAGGTCTTTTTTAAAAGCTATTGATCTACAGGACCCTAGTAAAGCACAATCCACCTCGTAGTATCTCTAGCTAGCTCATTTATAACTCCCCCAATCTCATGAATATCTTTCGTTTCTGTGACAAGGCAGAACATTTGCATTATAAAGTGTGTAATGTTTTCGTCTTCGTTCGTTCCAAAATTGAGTTACTGACCAATGCCACAAAGTATACAGAGCCATACTAAGTTAGGTCTTTGTCAGGAGAGTTTCTGATCTGTATATCTAAGTACAGATGATAAGCAAGATTTTATTTATCTCTTTCTCTTAAAACGCAATCTTTTTATATTTTTTCTACATGTAATATATACCAATTAATTTTACAACTCTAAATTATGTACAAAAATTTGTATTCCTTTATCATTCTATGAAAACTGCCCTAGAAATCAGATATTGACTTTTTTTAAGCATCAAAATTGTCACCTCTGAGTACTGTGTACTCTGTGGTAATGTCCTAGTTGAAGCAACGGATAAATACTAAAGGAAAGCTATCAGAAGAGATACTTCTACTCCCACAGGGAAATACTAAAATTTCGGGAAAAAACTGGAAATGCACGAATCTTTTTAATGATGGTTATGCTTTGTGGAAGCCGTATTTTCCCAAGAGGGGTAAGGAGAGAAAAAATAATAAATATATTTTACTAATAAAGGATAAAGGATTAAAAGGATTAAAGGAGACAACAAAATATTTGTCTGATATAGGGGTTATGTGAGGATTAGGGAAAATTATATATTGATCCTTACAAAAGATGATACAAAGATTAAGGTACGTATAAATTATGTATTTTTTATCGAATTTCATCACGATATTAATTACACTGCACTATGTGCCCAAAAGCCAAAATTGAGACAAAAATTATTTCCAAGGGATAAAGAATCATAAAACTTTGTGTAGAGACCCCTGCTGCTCAAATAAGTATTTTCAAAAAATTGGCAATACCGCTTTCCCTTTTTTCTGATAAACCCCCCCCCCCCTTAAATATGGATGAACGAGAAGTGGTCTCTCAAATCGCTTTTTCGTTTTTTAGGCAAAATGCATTTTTTCGAAAAAATTAGCAAATCTTTTAGTAATTTGCTAATAACTCAAGCAATTCTTAACGGATTTAAACCTAATTACAAGCATTAGAAAGCTAATTAAATTTCCTAAATGTTTCTTAAAGCAGCATTGCCATTTTGTTCGATGGTTTTTTATTCATAGCTTTACAAATTCAAATTTTCAAATACAAACTTATAATTTTTGCTTACCTTTTCTTATATAAAAATTGAATGAGTCAAAATTTTTATATTCTGTAAATACAGTATGGTAGAAAATTTTAAAATGAAGATTTTGATGTAAATAACAATAGGAAGTTGTTTATTTGTAAATTTGCTTCAATTTCATAAATACATTAATATAAAGTAAGAAGAAAAATTTGAAAAAATTGTACTTTTGTTGCAGTTTGGGTGACTTGAATCAAATCATTTTGCTCACTGTTTTCCATCACTACTAGGGTATTTGCTCGACTAATGATCGTTCGATTAATCGAATAATTTCTTACGAATAATTATTCGAACAATTTAAAAATGGCCACTTTCGAATAACGAATAATTCGAACAATTTTATGTAGAATAATCGAATAAAACGAATAAATGTTCAAATATATTTAAATTTATTAAATTGCTTAAAATTTTTCATAACTTCAAATTTAAATAAGTAATAAGACTCACAAAAATTGTATTGTTTCTGAAATTCGACAAATAACTAAAGACAAAGGGACTTTCGATAACTGTAGATGAGTGTTCCAATAGCTCCTTCTATAAATGTATAAATATTACTGCAAGAAGTTAGAAATCTAAAAACAAATCTTTCAAAATTTTTAACTTAGGACTTTAACCAATGAAAATAAAAGTTACGGAATAAAATATTTATTATTTAGCTGGCAAAATATTAAAAGAATCGCAATTAATAATCAAAATATTAACTTAGATTAAAGTGGAGTTGAATGTGATGGAGAATGTGATTTTGAAACGGTCGTCGAAAGTGATATTGAGGATGAAATTTATAATGATTACATTGATATAGATGAAGGCCATGATCTTAAAATATATGTATATAAGTGATATTATTAACCGCGTACGTAAGTGTTGCAAAATATTTAATAAATCGAATGACAAACACAAACAAAACACTAACGTTTTGTGGCAAGAAAAGCATGGAGTTCGTCTTATACATGATTCTGAACATCGTTGAACATCTTTGTCGGACATGGTAATAAACTTTTTGAGTATTTGTAAATGCCTCAATCATGCACTCCCTGACTTTTAATTAGCCACGTTCACTGACAATGATATCAAACTTTGGACAGATACTCTTTATTGTGTAATTCCCCAAGATCACTTTATTAAGCAAAGATTCGGCTACGTTGATAGAGCTGGATGTATAATACAATTTGTTATAAATAATTTAGAAATAGTGAATAATTAATTTACTAAAGAATTAGTTACTCAATTTAAAACCGGAATTAATGAACTACATAAAAGAGTTATAATACGTTTATATTGTATTTAAATTCAGGATCATGTCCAACTATCTCAAATCTGAGTTAATCTGATAAGAATATTTCTGTTGAAAATTTAATGATGGACTTTGTTTTCGAATGCTTTTTTAACATTATCAATACTTTAATTGTTAACTTTATTTAACGTTATTTTTTTCGTTTTTCTTTAACAATAAAATATTAAAAAATCGACATCAAAACTTCATTCTTTACTTTTTTAAAAAAAAAATAAATTATTCGAATAATTCGATTAATTTTAAATGTGTGATCGAATTATTCGAACAAGTTAAAATCTCTTATTCGAGTTATTCGTTTTATTCGAACAAGAGAAAAATCGAATAATTCGAATACCCTAATCACTACACAGTGGGGCGGAATCAAAATTTTTTGGAAATAAATCTGGCATTTCTAAACGGCTAGTCCGATCGGGACAAAATTTGACATGATGGTAGCCAAGGAGAATTCAAGTTTAATGTTTTAAAATGCGCCCTATAGATGCTCCAGGGATGGCGCTATGAAGGCTCAAAGTAGGGTATTATCGACATGTAAAATTTTTAAACACGTTCCATTTTTTGTTTCCCATTTGATTCTTGGAAAGCGATTGGATAAGTTATGAAAATCGTACTTATGTGTGCTATTTATCTCTTGTAATTTCCGAGTTATAGGCATTTCAAAATTGAAATTTTAAAATTTTGCTATACCTTTGTCTGCTTCTTTAAAAATATAGGTCGTACTTTTAGACCGAATGGACACGAATTTTATTGTTAATTAGACAACTAAATCGCCAATAACATAACATAAAAGATGTTAGAGCAATATCAATTACGGATTGAAAAATAAACGATTTTCAATTTAAAAATTTAAAAAATAGTAGATTATTGCCTAGAAATGATATATTTCCAAAAATTTTGTATTAGTACAATCTTTAATAACTTTGTCAATTTCCAATGGATTTTTAAAAGCAATATTGCGTTTTACGCATAAGTAAACTTATTTTTTAAATCAATGCATAAGTAGTATGGTTGCTTTATAAAATACTATGTAAAATCTTCTTCAAAGTTGGAAAATGGTGAAAAATAAAAACAAAATTTTGTTTGCTCAAAAAATGCACACAAATTTTGTCAAAATACTTAAATAATATATATACCATTGGAAAGGCCACAGTTTCTTCTTTTTAAAAAATTAAAATCGATTGAGAATCAGCTTAGTTAATGGCTTATAAGTACCCGTAACTTATAAGCAAATTTCAAAGACAGATTCTTGTTATACTCAACAGCACCTTCCAGAAAAATTGTATCACTTTCCAGGTATTATTTTTCGCATAGTGTAATCTAACCAAAGCACCATTGTTTAGCAAATTGCTAATAGATACCAATAAACTATGTTTTAAAGACTATAGAAAAGGTGGTTAGAAAAGTGACCACTAAACCGCAAAGGGTTAAACATGGAGATATAGGAACTACCATGACATAATTGCAGGTAACGTTAAAATAATTTTTCCTGTTGAATATACAATACCTATAACTATTGTCAAAACTGTTATAATGACTACTAAACCGTACAGATCTGTCTATGACAATGGCCTCCATCTTTCGCAGAACATCATACAAGTCGGAAATAGTACTTTTATAAGTCCCATATTAAAGTATGAAGAAAGTCTTACTATTTAATGATATTACTTATATTAAAAATTAAACAAACGCAAACAAAAATTTTAATAAGCTATAAATATTAATCTTGTATAATTTGTTGGTTGTTATGCAAAAATTTATTGCTTGCACTTAAAAAAATTATCCTACAATTCCCCATTTATATATTCACAATCTTAAGCATAACCATTCACATCTTTAATTCCTTGACAAAATGTTCTCGCATTTAACGACAGCATTGCCATGCAAAGCCATTCATCCAAACTAGTTAGTTTTCTGTTTTTTCTCTTATTTTCTTTTCAATTATTGCTGAGAATTTTTCTCTTTCAGTCGCTTGGCGTTGTCATCAACTACGTCATTGTAGTTGACGTTTTCCTTGTTAATGGTATAATTTGTTGAACTTTTATGCGAAAAATAAAACTAATAATGGCTTTAGATAAAAATCTATAATAAACTGGAAAAGTCAAGTAGTTGCTGGGTAGAAAAATATATATAACAGCTCAGTCAGTGCTTTTAGTACAGGCAAAAGCTATGTGTGAGGAGTATGTGTGCTAGGTACTCGTATAAAAATATAATAATGACAAAGTGAGAATGAAAAAAGTTTTCTATCTACTTGAAACTTTTTTGCCTGGCTTTCTGTTTTTATACCCTACACCACCATAGTGGGGAGGGTATTATGCGTTTGTGCAGATGTTTGTAACGCCCAAAAATATTAGTCTAACACCCACCTTAAAGTATACCGATCGACTTAGAATCACTTTCTGAGTCGATTAAGCGATGTCCGTCCGTCCGTCTGGTTGGCTGGCTGGCTGGCTGTCCATGTAAACCTTGTGCGCAGAGTACAGGTCGCAATTTTGAAGATATTTCGAGGAAATTGATACATATTATTTTTTCGGCTCAAGGACCAAGCCTATTGAAACTGGCTGAAATCGGTCCATTATTTCACCTAGCCCCCATACAAATGTCCTCCCGAAATTGGACTTTATCGGTCATAAATGTTTAATTTATATATGTATCTCCACAAATTCCGCTCCAAATAAGTTTTATATACACAAAATTCATGTCACCAAATTTTGTTACGATCGGTCCATAATTAGTCATAGCTCCCATATAGACCCGCTTCCGAAAATCACTTTAACGTGCATAAATCGCTTAAAAATGTTGGTAAACACACAAAATTCAACATAGTTAACTTCAATATACACATAAATCACACGACCTAATTTCATGGTGATCGGTCCATAATTGGTCATAGCCCCCATATAAGGCCCACTTCCGAAAATCACTCAAAAATATAAATTATTGAAATTTTAAAGGAACATTATTTTTTTGCTCTTTTACTTAGTGTAGGGTATTATATGGTCGGGCTTGACCGACCATACTTTCTTACATGTTTTTTTTTGCTTTTTGTGTGCGAAAAAATGGAAAGTTCTCTTGGTGCGATTGTCAAGATATGGTGAAGATGAGCATGAGGAAAATATGATGGGTTATTAACACAGGTCGTCAAAGTAACTGGAATAATAATGTATGATTTTTTTTTGTTAATAAAAGGAAATATTTGTGTTAAAAATATATTGACGTTTTTTTAAATTTGAAAAAAGGCTCATATCATAGAATAAAATATACATAGAAGCGTTACTGAGAGACACAAATCCTAAATCTAATGTATTTTGTAATTTAAAAATTTGCTTCGAATTTTGCCCATAGATCAGTCGATAGTATGCTGGACTATTAATCTGAGGGTTGCGGGTTCGATTCCCATTAGAGACTCTGGGTGTATCGGCAGACAAGCAAAAAGTTTCGCAGTTTGTGTTTGAGTTTGTTCAATTTCTGTCGACCAGTGTAATAGCATTTTACTAAAACAAAATCTTCTTAGATATTACTACATCCCAGGCATATAATGTGTGATGTCTCATTTTATCTCTTTTTCGTTGTATTTTGGTTAAAGTTTATTTCCCCCCCTCTTTTTTTTAGCATTTTGTTCTACTTTAACAAAATCTAAAGTTTATAGTTTTTGTCATACCGTTTTCACGGTTAGACTGTGTGACACCAACTCACAGTTGTTAGCTGTTAGTTGTATCCCCAGTGCTGTGTCAGCACAGTAGCAAAAATTTTATATCAAATGCAACTTTTACAGCAGCCAGCTTATAGTAACAACGCCAAAGGCGTGAGTGTAAATCATGTTCAGTTTTGTGAAGTAGCGACACTACAGTACAGCTAAACAGTCAAAGAGTTACAAACTGAGTTTCTGCACACGAACATACAAATAAGTTTAAAGTTGATATAATGCGATCGTAATAGATCCTACTAGTTAAACTCTATATAAGTAAGAGGTTGATTGGGGGGTTATTCCTATTTCACCCCCTCTGGATACGCGCCTGTTCAAGGGTATATATAAGTATGTCATAACGTTTGTAATTTCTACATTTTTCATTTGCGACCCCACAAAGTATATATATTGTGGATCGTTATAGATAGAGAAGTCGATATAGCCTTGTCTGACCGTCCGTCTATATGTTGAAATCAAATTTCCGTAGCCCCCCAAATAACTTACAAACATGATTAATACATCAATATATCGAGAAAATCGGGACACAATAAATTACGAATAACATACAAAAAACGATTTTCAATTTAAATATTCAAAGAATAGTTGATTTTTGCAGTTTTTTGGGTGAAAAGGTGATTTAACTCTTTTTTAATTAAAAAAAAAAATTTCTTAAAGATTTCTTCTGAAAGATATCTTTACGGAGAACATTTCGTTATAAATAACATGTCGTATTCTTAGAATATGTCGCCCCAACATACTTTGGAATTCGACCTATTTTTTTATCAAAAATTCAAATTTGAGCCACATTTTCTAAAATCCCAAAGTTGCGATCAGAAAATAAAAATCGCCTTTTAAACCCTGATGTGTTTCCTATTTACGGCCAAAGTATTTTCCCAACCCCGAAGGAAATGTGGACCCTATAGGCAAAATTGTAAAAAATACCATTTTTGGGATTTTCGCTCCAATTTTTAGGAATTAGGGGATTGCCTTTGACCTTTTGACAAGTTTTTTTACACCTTGTTATTTAGAATGACAAACATGAAAAACGTTAAATATTTCATTGAGTTTCGTTAATAAACAAAGATTTTATTACATATTCATTGAGTTTCTAAAACTAAAATTTATATCAAAATTTTAATAGGATTGCAAATATTAGGAACAATTCAATCCATATTTATTCCGAGCTATATCGTTTTGTTTAGATAAGTTAATTTTTGGTCTTAATAAAAAAAAATTTCAATTCAATAGATTCAAAACTATTTTACGAAGGTACCCTACATTGAGCCCTCATATAGATGCCCCTGGAGCATCTGTATGGCCCATTTTAATAACTTGAACTCGAATGCTCCTTGGCTACGCCCACGTAAAATTTTATCCCGATCGGACCAGCCGTTTAGAAATACCAGTTTTATTTCCAAAAAATTTCGATTCTGCTCCACTGTGAGATGTATATAAGGTATGGTTGGACCCACAATGGGTCAAAATCAGGAATTTTTTTTAACAAAAAAATGTTTTTCACTAAGATATAAATTTAAAAAAATTTTCCAAAAAAATTTAAAAAAACTATTTCGAAAAAAAAATTATTATTTTAAAATTCAATTTTGAAAAAAAAAATTTTTTTGTTTGCCTAAAAATATTTAAAATTTTTATTTTAAAGTAAAATTTGGTGAAGAGTATATAAGATTCGGTTCAGCCGAATATAACACTCTTACTTGTTTATAAAATAACCTTATTTTGAAATCGAAAACTAAATAATGTTGATTGTGAAATCCATACTGGATTGAATAATAATTGGCGAGTAAACTAAATATCAGTTATGCAGATGTAGGCAGGGACCGTAACGATTATAAGTGATACCATAAAAGTTATTTTATAGCAGTTATTTTGTGACTTTATATATAAAATTCCATAAAAAAGAGTTTTAAACAGCCGTCATAAAAAAATCATTTGAGGAGTTTTATTTTTCCCCTCAGAAAAAAAACTCATTTCAGGAGTTTTATTTTTTCCGTCACAAAATCAGTTTTATTTTATGTAAATTGCCGCTAGTCAGATCATTACAATTTGTAAAGCCATTTGCATTGCAATTGAATAAATTATCATTAAAATAAAATCAAGTGGAATTTTTATTTGTTATTATTTGATTCCAATTATCAAATTATCGTGTTTTTTTTTCTTAAACAAATAAATTACTACAAAAATTATATCAGATAGACTCAATAAAGAAAGATACTGAAAAAAGTAGAAATTAAACGAAAAGAGTTTTATTGTCTAACTGGAAAAATAAAACTCCTCAAATGAGTTTTTTTATGATGGCTATTTAAAGCTCTTTTTTTAATAGTTTAATGTGAACTTTTTTTTTACGTTGAAAAATAACTGTTAACTGTGGAGTTGAGATCATTTTTTTAATATCAACATAGATTCTGAAAGAGCACGTTATTACCAATATATTCGTATATAAGAGTTCACGCCTCCGTTGACTCTAACATAGAGATTTTTTGATTTCAAATTTTTTGAATAACAGATTTGTATAGTGCTGGGATGTAGGGTATAAAAAGAACACAGCGGCTGTTAAATAATGTTACTAAGTAGAATATTGTATGTAGTAAATATGACTTTCACAGTGTTAAAATAAAATTCTGACAATATGTTGCTAACTTGCATAAAGTTACTTTAAACAGGAGAAAGGTCACCAAAAAAACAAATGAAAACCATGACATTTAAAACTAAAGTAATGAAGACATCTGAGCAAAAATCTCCCAAAAAAATAAAAATGGGCAAAAAGTAAATATAGGTAAAAAGTAATAATAATTTATTACAACCTCCTCAAAAACCAGCACACCTTCCCTCAAACTACCCATAATATTTCATATCTCCATATTACTTTTATCATTTTTTAGCAAAAGCATAAAAACTTCAAACAAGAGGAGGAGCAGCAGTGTAAAAAAAAATATTTTATTTTTTAAAATCTTCATTATTATTATGTTTGCACGAAAATGCAGCAGCATCAGCAGCCGTGTATTACAAGTAAATGTAAGTAATGCTAGGACACGAGTAGGTGTCAACAAAAAAGCCATGTTACAGATAAAAATCTAAAATAATATTCTAAATGACATCTTTGTCTTTAATGGCAAAAGTCATTATTATGCACGGAAAACTTAACAACAAAAAGAACAAAATCATAAAATTGTTAAAAGGTGGTAACAAGATTTATTATTACATTTTTTTCTATATGACTTGTTGAAATTTGTTAAGTGGATGATGTAAGTATATTTTCAAAATTATTCCGGCTTGAACAACAAGCAAGAAATTCTGAAGGGAATTATAAACATTAGAATGGGCTGGTTTGAAAGGAGACAAGAAAAAGTGTAGATGTTAACAGCTAAATTTAAAGTTTTGTTAAATTTCAGGTTTTATTTTCCAATGTTTTGTAATGTAAATGACTACTGTTTACTTCTTCGTTTTTTTCACTCCTTCATCTAAGGAAGAAATAAAGAATTAGGAATTAAAGAGTTTAAGATTCCTGAAATTACGTAAGCGACTATTTCGTTTCGGATTTATATGAGAAGATCAATGTATTTTACATATTTTCTTTTAAATATTTTTTTTTCTTACATTCAGAATTTGAAATATTACTTGGTTTACATAATAATAGAATAAAGTTTAGCATTTAAATATATAATTTTTATTTGTTAAACTTGCAAAAACCTAGTTTAACTAAACTCACATAAATCAAGTTTAACTAAACTTTGAATTATTTTTGGGTTTATTTTTTACTGGTGATTACTTTTGATAATTTTCAGAGTTTTAAGTCTTTAATTATTAAAACTTAGTTTAAATAAACTTCTAGAATTCAAGTTTAACTAAACTTTGAACGTTTTTTCAAATTATGTTCCTATGTATATGTGATTAATTGTGTTTAATTTTTGAGTAATAGGACATAACAAAACTTAAATGAAATTCATCTTTTTTATGAAATTCAGAAAAATTTAAGAAATTCTAACGGTTATCCAGGAAATTTGAAATCAAAAACTCTATATTGTTACGAAATTGTACTTGAATTCAAATATATCGATTTTAAGGGCTGATTTAAAAGTAGCATAATGCTTTCAAATAACAGTGCTGTAATAGCAAACTGTAACATATCTGTGGGCATTATTAAATAAAAGCTTTCAGTTGATTTGATCGTAAGTTGGCAACGCTGTATTCGAAATCGAATATTCAGTTAAAGAACATTGTAGAAAGTACACCACAGATGGCGTATGTATTAGTAAAATCTAGAATATTCGAATTTTGACAGTTAAATAACAATCTAGAGTGCAGATGGCAGTGTTATAAATAGTGGCAGAGGTTGCAGTCGTGTGTCAGTTTATCAGAGACGCTTTTCGAATAAACATCAACTTAGTGCCTTAAAGTGTGCTGTATTTTTGAAGTGAATTCGTGTACATTATAAAGTGTGTGTATTTCTGCGAATTTTTAAACGTGTATAAAAAGCATTGAGTGACTATTTAATTCTGTTGTTGTACATTTTAAATAAATAAAGAGTTGTTACAATTTTTAAACTACTAAACGGCTTTTATTTGCAATCAAAAGTATCCGGTTTATTTAAAGGAAATAAACCAACGTTTTGAAAAGGTTAAAACGTAACAATATATAAAAATGAAATGGTCCATGTATGTAATGTCATCACGTTAGAACGGCTGGAGCGATTTGACAGATTTTTTTTTATTCGATTCGAAATTTTCAGGAGATGGTTTCCGATTAAAATCGGAAATTCTTTTTTGTGTGAGTCCAGTAAACTGTAATAAAAAAGCTCCCTAAAGTATGCAGTACAAATTTAGATATTTTATTTGCAAATAAATTAGAGCAGGCTGGTGTGCGTGGGTTGTAGAAACTTGAAGAACTAACATTAGCAAATGCTACCGGGCGAAGCCGTGGCGATCAACTAGTTTATTATAAATTTCGATTTTTTTAAGTCATAAACCCAATATATTCCACAGGCAACATACCCAACGAATAGTCGATAAACCCCGACAATATAATACCCTACACTGAGTATATAAGTTAATCTTTACTGTATTAAAATTTCAATAATTTCTTCTTCGTGAGTGATCAATTCTGGACCGTTTGTCAAATTAGGTCTTGTGATTTATTTATCTATGAAACTTATTTCTAAAGAATTTTATGTGGACACCAACATTTTTAAGTGATTTATGCATTAAAGTAATTTTAGGAAGTGGGAATCAATGGCCAATTATGGATTGATCCGAAATTAAATGTATTTTCTTTTAAATACAACTTATTTTTGAAGGAATTTATGACAAAAAATTTCTATTTCTGACCAACATTTCTATGGGGGGTAGGTGAAATAAAGGACCGATTTCAGCCACCTTCAACAGGCTTCGTTAAATCGGCTCAGAAAGTGATTCTGAGTCGTGAGGTAAACTTTAAGGTTTAACAAATTTCTCGAAGTTCTTCAAAAAAAATGTTTGTAAACATTCCTTAAATTCAGCACTATGAAAGATAAATTCTTATGATTTTCCCTTTAAACAACTGAATTTGATTTAAAAATTCAATTAGAAATATCTCAACCTACCCTTCATCTCTTCTAGTAAAAACACCAACATTTCAATCAAAAAATCAAATACCATTGAACAATAGCTACAGCAATTTTTTGACCCACAAAAATATTCCAGTCACACGCAAAAATAACTAAGAATATACGAACAGAAATAAAACTCTGTCTGACAACTTTGTAACATTTGAAACTCTTTTATTTGAAACCATTGAAGGTTGAATTAAAATCTCTTCTTTTTGTTAAATTTTCATTTCTTACAACTGAATACATTTCAAATTGTCACTCAATTAAACAAGTTAAAATATCTACTTTTTGGATACTTCATTTAGATACTTTTTCTAGTTTTTTGTTTTTTTTTTGTTGGGGTCACATTTTCAAATGACTCACTTGGTTGTAAGAAAGAGTTAGAGAAATATTTTTGGTTATTTTTTTTTTTTTTTTGCAGAAATGGGGACAAAAATCAAAAGAGTTTTAGAATTTAATTTGGATATTCAATTAAGCTTTGTTGTGTCTTTAAGGGTATTAAACGTACTTTGGTTATATATAAAGGTATTGAAGAATTTTACATTGTTGCAGAATAAAAGACTTAATACTTATAACAAAAGTTTATTGCTGGATTATTTAAGGGGTTTTTGTCAGGTAAAATGTTTGGAAATTTTTTGTGATTTTCTTAATGGAATTAAAATTTAACTTTAAATACAAATAAAACTGAAATGTTTAATTTAATACCTTGAGAAATTAGCTTTATTGAATTTGAAACATCAAGGTTTTATATTTGAAAGAGTAGATGAGATTAATTGTAATTTTTAGAATAAAAAGTTCATTACACTTTTCCATTCGTAAAATAAAGGAAACTTTCCCCACCAATCTAGCCACCTCGCACTTTAAACCTTGCTGCTATATCTAATATTTAAGCTTCCAGACAATATTAAACACAATTTTGAATATTAAATTTGTAGAACAATTAAAAAAGCTAAACAAAACTGCAAACCAAAATAAATAAAAAAACAAAAGTACCAGCAACACCTTTGGGAGCACAACGTATAATTCCATTAAGTATTCCAATCCAATTAAAAACTAAACTTGTCCATATTTCGCAAAAAAAAAGAACCAACTGTACGAGTAAAAGATACTTTGAGTAGGACAACATGTAATGAAATTTAAATGTTTAATTTCTATTTTTTTTTATAACAACCCACTCCAAAAGTTTTTACACATTCATGACACTTCTCCAGAACAGCTTGCTAGTGATGCTTTGAATACGCAAACAATTAAAAAAAATCAAGTAAGAAAGTATAGTCGGTCAAGCCGGAACATATAATACCCTACAATGAGTAATTGAGCAAAAACATTTCACATTTTTTCTTCTGGATACCAAAATTTTTAACAGATTTATGCAGCCAGCCAGACGGACGGATGGACATCATAAAATCGACTTCAAAAGTCATTCTTGGTCAATCAGTATACTTTAACTAACAATACGCTCCCCCCAATAATGGTGTAGGGTACCAAAAAAATAAAAGAAGCAAAATTAAAAAATCATTTTAATTTTCAAATAGACACAATGGCGTGGGCAAAATGGCAGCTTGGCAGGTTTCGTACAATGCGTATACAAAATAACTTTTCTCAATGATTCAATCACGAAAACTTTTAATTACTTTAAATTTTATTTAGTTGCTGCTACTGCTGCATGTTGTTGTTATTCATTGTTCTTTAGCAAAAGGCAACAACTTTGTTGTAGACAAACCACAATTTAGTTAAAATTTTAAGTACAATTTTCTATAACTAAGTATAGAAATGAGAGAAATTAATGAATGAATGAATGAATGAAAAAGTGCTAGTTTTGTGCTCAGAATGAAGCTATAAAATAATGTATTTTTTAACAAAGGAAATAAACAATTGTTAAAGCTATAAATTAAACAATGTTTAGTTTGGTTGGAAATGCATAGGAGGGTAGAGATAACTTGCCACAAAAATTGTTAATCAAAATTCTAAAACTTTGTTAAGCTAACAACACCACTATCTGAATGTATACGCTAGTCGAACAACTGAAAAGCTGGACATATTTATGTAACTAGAAACTGTATCTGATAAATGTATAGATTTTAAAGACTTACATGACTTAAAACAAGTAAGAAAGTATGGTCCATCAAGCCCGACCATATAATACCCTACACCAAGTAAATGAGCAAAAACATTTTTCTTTTAAAATATCAATAATTTATATTCGTGAGTGATTTTCGGATGTGGGCCTTATATGGGAGCTATGACCAGTTATGAACCGATCACCAAGAAATTAGGTAGTGTGACTAATGTCTATATGAAAGTTATTTGTGTTGAATTTTGTGTTTATACCAACATTTTTAAGAGATTTATGCACGTTAAAGTGATTTTCGGAAGAGGGTCTATATGAGAGCTATGACTGATTATGGACCGATCCTAACAAAATTTGGTGACATGAATTTCGTATATGTAAGACTTATTTGGAGCGAAATTTGGGGTGATACATTTATAAATTAAACATTTATGACCGATAAAGTCCAATTTCGGGAGGACATTTGTATGAGGGCTAGGTGAAATAATGAACCGATTTCAGCCAGTTTCAATAGGCTTGGTCCCTGAGCCAAAAAAATTATATGTACCAAATTTTATCGAAATATCTTCAAAAATGCGACCAGCCAGGTAGCCAGCCAGCTAGACGGACATCGTTTAATCGACTCAGAAAGTTGTTATAAGTCGATCGGTATACTTTAAGGTGGGTGTTAGACTAATATTTTTGGGTGTTACGAACATCTGCACAAACGCATTATACCCTCCCCACTATGGTGGAGTAGGGTATAAAAGAGGGTTCCAAATTTACCGGTCTTTTTTCATGATTCAAATAAGTAGGAAGGAATCAACAATTTTCGACAAGGCTCCGACCTTACCTGTTCCGAATTTGTTAAAACTTCATACACAGGTTATTTATGGTCATACAAATAACTTAAATTGGCTTTGGTTTGTCTTTTATAGAGGTTCAAATCATATATAAAAATTAGCTTAGTAGTGCTTCGCTACCCCTACGTAGTAAAATAAAAAAATATGAAATAATTTTATTCAAAATTAAATGAATGTAAGACTATACAACAAAATCAAATGTTTCCCAAAATTACAAGGTCTGACAAACAAATAACTAAAAAAATAAAGACATGTTTACGAGCAGCAGGATTCATTCAAAAGCAGGGAAATTAGGTATCATACGAATAAAAGCCTAGAAACTCTGAAAGACGTTTTTGCATTACCGAAATGATGCTTCAACGCTATAAAAGAAAATCATTTTTGCAACGAATCATTATTTGGATGAAAAGTCGATCCATTACGATAACATGAAGCATAAGAGTAGTCCGGCTAACCAGCCAAATCGACAACAAATATAAAAAAATAGCCAAATATCTAAGGTAACGCTCTGTATTTGGTGGGAGCAAAAGGCACATATCAATTATGAGCTTCTGAAATCTGACCAGACCATCACAGGGAACCTGTACCAAATGCAACTGATTCATTTGAAGCGTGCGCTAGGCCACATTTTGCAATTCCTTCTCTTTATACCCAACACCATCATAGTGGGGAGGGTATTATGCGTTTGTGCAGATGTTTGTAACGCCCAAAAATATTAGTCTAACACCCACCTTAAAGTATACCGATCGACTTAGAATCACTTTCTGAGTCGATTAAACGATGTCCGTCCGTCTGGTTGGTTCATGTAAACCTTGTGCGCAGAGTACAGGTCGCAATTTTTAAGGTATTTCGATCAAATTTGGTACATATAATTGTTTCAGCCAAGGAAAATCACTCCTTGTTCAAGGACCAATACCATTGAAAATCGCTGAAATTGGTCGATTATTTCACCTAGACCCCAAACAAATGTCCTTCCGAAATTGGACTTTATCGGTCATAAATGTTTAATTTATAAATGTATCTCCACAAATTGCTCTCCAAATAAGTTTTATATATACAAAATTCATGTCACCAAATTTTGTTACGATCGGTACATAATTAGTCATAGCTCCCATATAGACCCGCTTCAGAAAATCACTTTAACGTGCATAAATCGCTTAAAAATGTCGGTATACTCACAAAATTCAACATAGTAAACTTTCATAGAGACATAAATCACACGACCTAATTTCATGGTGATCGGTCTATAATTGGTCAGAGCCCCCATATCAGGCCCACTTCCGAAAATCACTCAAAAATATGAATTATTGAAATTTTAAAAGAAAAATGTAGGGTATTATATGGTCGGACTTGACCGACCATACTTTCTTACTTGTTTTAACATATTTTTCGTAATATTTCGCAAAATTTTTTTGGGGAATAGTTCTTGGCTTGTTAACACAAACACTTTTCTTTCCGAAAAAAACTGTCAGAAGCTGTTAAATGCGGTGAACGGGGAGGCTAATTAAAATAGCTTGTGCTCGAAATAATGCCTTATCCAAATATGTCCCTGCTGTGGCTTCATCTTATTGAAACCACAAGTTTGGATGATTACCCACAGTAGCCCTCAAACAATTTTCTAACATTGGCCGATATGAACCAATGTCATTTTCCCAAATAAATATGGGCCAATTATCCTTTGAGACGATACACCCCACCAGCTTAGTGTATAAGCTGAGTGTAATTGTAGCTTATAAAGTGTTCTTAAATTCTCCGTAGCCCAAAAACTGCAATTATAATTGTTGACACAGCCATTTAATAGAAAATGGGCTTCATCGCTCATTATCAAATTGTGATTAACCCTCTAACCTGCAAGAGTGCCTCAAGGCATGCATTACAAAACACCAATGATCTCAAAAAGTAATCACTTTAGTAAACTTTAGTTCCAGATTTTTTAACATTTCCCTCGAAGTTTGAAATGCGTTCTGACTTTTAGTTTTTGTTCTGTCAGCTGTTTTGTAAGTGATGTCATAATTTTAGCACGTAAAATAAGGTGTGTGATTTTTTTTTCTATAAAATCAAAGTTTTACTAACTTTTAGTCGCCCGATTTATTTGAAATATTTTTTATTAGTTCTTTTTCAATAAAATCGTATCGTATATTTATTGTTTTTTACACCTAAACCCACAACAATGCCCTGAGGCACTCCTCACCATTTTGTACCTGGTTCCTAAACTTAATTTGCAAATTAGTTTCTGATGGCAGTTTTTAATTTATTGGATCATAAATACCCTAAAAATATTATTCGACAACTTCTTTTTAGCTTTTTCCTCAGATATATAATTTTGTAGTTCTTGTAATTCAGTAATTGCAAGTGATTAATTTAAAAAAAAAACAAACTAAAAACTTTAATTATTTTAATTACATATTTAATAGAAAATAATATTTCTCTAATATAAAATCATAAAGGGTGAATAAATAATTTCCCTTTTCAATATAAATGTATCATAATTTAAAAAGTTTTATTACAACCTGCTCTAACAAAAGAATAATATTCATTAAAAACAACTCATGAATATTTTATAAACCTAAAATCGTGCTAGTAAATAATTTCATATATTATCAACCACTTTTGTTTATTTAGTTTAGACCTCGAGCGTTTAAATTTTATTATTTTTGTTTTCAAATTATAGAAAACCCATTAGAAGCATAACAATAAACTAAATTTGAATAAACATAATTTCATTTTAATAATGTCACACCATGACACATAAAAACACCCAAAAAACCTTAATATACATAATGAGAATTTCATATACATTAAATGACAACCCAACAATTACCTTAAAACCTCGATGAGACCATTGACCCATCCTTTTTGCAGTTGTTCTGACTGCTCAACTCTAGATGTCCGCACTGTCATAATTTTAAATTGATGAACATTTCACTGATGATTAAGGCAAAGGGACACATATAATGTGGGCTGCTCATGCTTTTGGGAAAAAAAAGATGTCTACAAAATGAAAATCATGTTGAAATTGTTATGGCTGTAAGATTAATGAATAATAAAGATATTTTGTGGTGCATTGGATGGTAAATTTGGGGTTTAAGGGAGCCTTAGAGTAGGTTTTATATAAAGGGCTCCGGAATACAAATATCATACGGTTTTCAATGGTTATTAATCATTAGTCATTATTATTAATCAGATAGTCAGAAATCCAAGATGGTAAAAAAATCTGTCATCTGTTGCAGGCATATTTGTACCCTACACCACCATAGCGGGGAGGGTATATTGGATTAGTGCTGATGTTTGTAGCGTGCAAAAATATTGTCCCAACACCCACCTTAAAGTATACCAATATGCTCAGGATCACTTTCTGATGTCCGCCCGTCTGTCCGTCCATGCAAACCTTGCAATTAAACTCCTGGTAGGAATTTCAAAGATAAAATTTCGACAAAATATTGTACAAGCTTTTCTATTGCCCCAAGGATGAAGCCTATTGAATATTATTTGTCCTAGCCCCCATACGATTGCCCTATCTTAAAATAGTTAAGCTCTCACACAGGGCAATAAAATCGAAAAATTTTTAGAGGCTTTTTAAACCACTACACAAGTTTGATATATTGTGGTTCCAGCAGTACAATTATGATTCAAATTTTAAATTCTATTGAGAAGTTTTTTTATTTTTTTTGTGTTTCTAAAATTGTGAATTTTTTTAGACATTTATTCACATAATTTATGATAACTCAAAAAGTGTTAATCCAATATTATGAAAATAAACTTAGAAATATTTAGATTTACATAACCTTTAATCAGCTTATATATTACGTTTTAATCGGCTCTGTACTTTCGGAGTTATAATAACAAATTTAAGCAAAAAATATATTTTTTCGGTGAAAATAGAAATTTTTTTGGTTTTAAAAAAATCATGAAAAATCGAAAACTGCAGAAATTGTTCAGGTTTATTGCTTTATCGCAAAGCCACATATAATAGCACAAAATGAGATATCGATCATAAAAATCTATTTATTATTTACGAATTTATTCACAATTAATTGAATTTGCTCATTTTCACAAAATTTTAGTTTTTTGTTTGATATACATAAAATTGAGTAGTTAGTGTTCTTCTTTCGAATGATTGAATTTTGAAAACATTTTCCCCATACTATATAAAAATGTACACAAATATATTGTGTTTCAATCAGCTCAGTAGTTTCGGAGTTATAGTAACAAATTAAAGCAGAAAATAGATTTTTTACATGAAAATAGAAAATTTTTTTGTTTTAAAAAAATTATGAAAAATCGAAACCGGCAGAAATTGTTCAGATTTATTACTGTATCGCAAAGCCATATGTAATAGGAAGAAAACGAGATATCGGCCATAAAAATCGATGGTTTTTTTTCGAATTTATTCACAATTAAGTGAATTCGCTCATTTGCACAAAATTTTTGTTTTTTGTTTGATATACATAAAATTGAGTAGTTAATATTCTTCTTTCGAATGATTGAATTTTGAAAACTTCTTCCCCATGCTATGTACAAATTTTTACATATATATTCCATTCCAATCGGTTCAGTACTTTCGAAGTTATAATAACAAATTGAAGCAAAAAATTTATTTTTTACGTGAAAATAAAAACTTTTTTGGTTTTAAAAAAATCATTAAAAATCGAAACCGGCAGAAATTGTTCAGATTTATTGCTTTATCGTAAAGCCACTTGCAATAGGAACAAAATGAGATATCAACCATAAAAATCTATGGATTCTTTTCGAATTTATTCACAATTAAGTGAGTTCGCTCATTTTCACAAAATTGTATGTGCTTACAAGTATGTACTTTGAGTGTAAAATTTTTTATTATAACAAAAATAAAACACATGTAAAATTTACTCTCAAAGTACACGCTTGTAAGCACATAAAATTGGCCCACAAATGGCTGAGATATAAAGAAAAAACCAAGACAACCTCGATTCTTGACCAATTTTTGAATTATATCTGGATTACTAAGTCATTAATGTAGACAATATAGATAGCTACTGATAGATATTTCAAATGCCTTTCCAACGACGCATAGAAGACGATAGTAATTTGGACCAACAATGGGTCAAAATTGGGAAAAATATTTTTTAACCCGATTTTTTTTACCAAAATAAATTAAAAATAATTTTTTTTAAATTTTTTAAAAAATAATATTTTAAAATAGTGTTACGAAATCGTACTTGAATTCAAATATAACTATTTTAGCGGCTTATTTAAAGTTGCATAATGCTTTCAAAGCTTTGAGTTGATCATTGATCGTAAGTATGGCAACGCTGAATGTTTGCTGCGACTCGTATATTCGAAAGAACATTGTAGAAAGATCACGAGAGATGGCGTGTGTATAAATAGTGGCCATGGTTGCAGTCGTGAGTTTAGTTTATTAAAGACGCTATTCGAATAAACATCAACTGAGTGCCTTACAATTGAGTGCTGTCTTTTCCAGTGAATTCGTGTACATTATAAAGTGGGTCTGTATTTCTGCGAACGTGTAAAAAAACATTGACTGACTATTTAATTCTGCTGTTGTTGTACATTTTAAATAAATAAAGAGTTGTTACAATTTTCAAACTACTAAACGGCTTTTATTTGCAGTCAAAAGTATCCAGTTTATTTAAAGAAAATAAACCAACGTTTTGAAAAGGTTAAAACGTAACAATATAAAAAAATTAAAATTTTGATAAAATTAAATAAATTTTTTTTAAAAAATTAAAAAAAAAATTTTAAAAAAAATTAAAATTTTGATAAAAAAAGTTTTTAAATTTTGTTTGCCTAAAAATATTCAAAATTTTCATTTCAAAGTATAATTTAGTGAAAGGTATAAAGATTCGGCACAACCGAATATAGGTCTCTTACTTGTTTTTACGATTTAAGATAATTGAGTTTTTTATAATTTTTTTAAAAAAATCAATTTTTTTATGAAATATGAGTGATCACAGAATGAGCTTGTTTTTCCTAAAATCGCGTTATTTAAAAAGTTATTAACAATTTAAGCTATTTGAGTTTTTTATAATAAAAATCACTAATTGAGCTTATTTTCTCTAAAATCACAGTATTTGCTATGTCATCTTAGAATGTGATGACAGATGATGAATTATTCAATTTCAGTTTCAAATTAAAAATTAAACGTAAAAAGGCCCTCAATTTACAGACACCTTAATGACTTTATCATGCAGACCTTAATTGTTTGCCTGTTACCATGACCACTATCTAAATATTTGAAATTTGAAGTACATACATCCAGTGAATAACCGTCAGTGTAAGTATGAGCGGGTGTGTGTTTTAAAATAAATGTTTTACTAACCATAAGTACATCATGGCTGATGAGAACAAAAATTTCATTTTTATGCAAATTTTCTTGGTTTCAGTGTTTATAGTACAGGATATAAATGCAGAGCTAAGAAAGAAAAAATATTCTAAACATTTTAAAAGGATAATCAAATCCTTAGCAATTGAAATATCTCAGATTCATAGAATATTTATTAAACTGCATCTTAGTGTACCTATAACTATTTCCTCTTCATGTAAATTTTTATTTTCTTTTATAAAAACATTTTGATGATTGTGTTAAATGAAATTTGACTACCTTTTGCATAAAATCACAAAAATTTTTTTTATTTTTCTATAATGGCAGGTTCTTGTTTTTTTTTGTTTTGGAATGGTGATTTCTCTGATGGCAAATTAAAAAGAAACAAAAATTCATTCACTACAAAAAAACTCAATGAAGTGTTAAGACAAGAGGAAAACAAAAGCAAAACATACTTTTTTCGAGGGTTGTTTATTTTTGGTTTTCAATAAAAAAATTCATTAATAAACCAAACAAGTAAATAAAAAAAAAAGAACAAAATTAATGAAAAATATAAGTACAATTTCGGTCAGCAAAATTTGTGTTGTGACGTCAATTTGATTGACTTGTTTTAAAGGTTGTTAAAAATTTATAAATTTTGAACAAAAGCGAAATGTTATTAAATTGTAATTTATTTTTTTGTGCAGAAAAATATTAAGGATACAAGCAAAAAGATTTTAAAGGTTTCTTAAAGATCAAAATTATATTTTAGGGCTTTTTATTATACCCTTCGCCATCAGTGGTATATATAAGTTTAACATTCCCTTTGTAATTTCTACATTTTTCATTTGAGACTGTGATAGATAGCGAAGTCGATATAGCCATGTCCATCTGTATGTTGAAATCAACATATAGATTAGCCCGTAGCCTTCAAATTAATTGGGGGCTACGGAAGTAGCCCCCAATTAATTTACATACATGATTCATGTATCAATATATCAGGAATTATTCCGGCTCGGTTGCTATTTAAAATCGACAAAATCGGCCCACAAATGGCTGAGTTATAAGGAAAAAACCGGGACAACCTAGATTTTTGCCTTATTTTTGATCTATATCTTGATTACTAAGTCATTAATATAGCCAATATGGATATCTAATGATAGCTATTTCAAATTCCATTGCAACGATGTATATAAGGCTATAGTAAGTTGGACCTACAATGGGTCAATATCGGAAAAATATTTTTTAACCTGAATTTTTTTGTTCATAAAAATTTTTTTTTTTAATTCGTTTTCCAAAAAAATATTTTTTTAAAAATTAATAAAAAATTAAAAAAAATTTGGAAAAAATTTTTTTTTTTAAAAAATTTAAAAATAAAAATTTATTTTGTTTATTGTTGTGAAAAGCAACGAAGAAGACTTTTTAATAAACAAGTCAAATGATATAGTCGAGCATGCCAGACACCCTACACCGGGTATATGATTATAAAGAGTTTTCTTTTGATACGAAACTTATTTGTATTGAATCTTATTTGAATACACACATTTTCGGTAGTGGGAGCTATGAGTAATTATGGACCAATCGTCACAAAATTTGGTGGCATGAATTGCGAATATATGAAACATATTTGTGTTGAATTTTGTTTGGATACTGACATATTTCAGAGATTTATGTATATTAATGACATTTTCGAGAATGTTGCTTATATGGGAGCTATGGAATATTGTTGACCGATCGTCACGAAATTTGCTCGTAAGAGTTCGGCTTACAAAAAACTTAATTCTGCTGAATTTGGTTTGAATATGTTTATAGTTAAGATATTTATGAGAGCTTAACTATTTTCAAATAGGCCAATTGTATGGAGGCTAGGATAAATAATGGGTTGATTCTAACCAAATTCAACAGCCTTTGTCCTTGGGGCAATATAAAGGCTTGTGCCAAATTTTGCCGAATTATCTTTAAACCTGCGACCTGTAGTTTGATTACAAAGTTTACATGGATGGACGGACAGATAGATGGACGTCGCTTAGTCGACTCAGAAAGTGATCCTGAGCGGATTGTTATACTGGAAGGTGGGTGTTGGATATTTTTGTATATTGCTCAGCCCTAACCAATTATACCTCCCCCAATATGGTGGTGTAGTTTATAAACATGCACTTTTCTTAATAAAACTTTTTTATATCCTTCACCTTCTTGAGAAGGGTATATATAAGTTTGTCATTCCGTTTGTAATTTCTACATTTTTCATTTCCGACCCTATAAAGTCTGTCCAAATCCAAATCTTCAATAATTCTGTCAGACATGCTTTCGAGAATTTTGCTATTTAAAATCAGCAAAATCGGTCCACAAATGGCTGAGATATGAGGAAAAAACCAAGACAACCTCGATTTTTGACCTATTTTTGACCTATATCTGGATTTCTAAGACATTAATATAGACAATATGGATATCTAATGATAGGTATTTCAAAGACATTTGCAACGACGTATATAAGACCATAGTAAGTTGGACCTACAATGGGTCAAACATTTTTTTTCACAAAAAAAAATTAGAAAACAAACAAAAAATTAAAAAATTTAAAAAAAAATTTTTTTTTTATATTTTAATTTGACCTTTATAGATATAAAGGATGAAATTTAGACATTTATTATAGAATATTTGGGTCTATAACGCACTATTTTTTTAAAAGAAATTTATTGGCAATCTTTTTTAAGGCATATTTAAGATCTTTTAATCCCTACAGGATAAAATAAAGATAATACAAAATATTTTACAACTCTTATTGTTCTTTTGACATACAATTTGTCATTGTTGGAATAGCAGGAGTATTTTTAAATATTTTTTGAAAAATGTAAGAAAAAGTCCTTAAAAAAGGACACAGGATCACGAAATAAAAAACTGAAAACACAATTTTTCTCCATTAAATTTATAGTTTCAGACGTATATCATCCTATTTGTCGTACGGTGTAATACGCCCTGCTTAGAACATGCACTTGTTAAAATAACTGGTCACATGGCTACTTATATATCAAGTTCTCACCCTAAGTGATAGCTAAAATCTCTAATTCCTGACAGTCACCCAGAACTGCTGGTGTATTTTAAACTTCTTTTTTAGCACAACTTTTTCTAAACAAATTTACATTTATTCCTAAATCTGCAATAACACAAAAACCAATTACAATATTTACTTTCATTATTTCCCTTCTATTCCTCCATTTGCTAATTGTCAGCAAATGCAGATAAAAATGTTTAGTATTCCTTTTAATTCCCATAGAATTTTTCCAAATAATGTAATTAAGTACTAAATTTCTCTTCAGCTTCCTTTTCGAATCCTTTCCTTTTCCAAAACTAATAGTATTTGCACAGCAATGTGACAAAGTTCTATACTATTTTAGTTTTTCTGTTGTTTTTGTCTCATATTTTTTCCGTAAAAATGTTTACACAGGAAATTAAATTTGCTTTATAATGATAAAGTTTTTACATTCAAAATTACATTAAAGGGATTAGACAATTATCTCGATGACACTTTTAATAAGCTGGGTTACAATTGAGATGGAGACATACTAATTTCATTTGATACTACAACTGAAAAGCAAATGCTTTCAACTGGAATGATTTTTGAGGTTAGGACAATGAAAGAATGATAGAACAAATCTTGTAATGATGTGTGTAAATATTTGTCTTAAGATCAATTTAACAAAATGTTATAAAAAAAGGACATTTGAGAAATGTTTGTATGATGTGTAAATGCCTGAAATGATTTGTGAAAAAGCATTTTAGAATTGAATATTTATGTATATATAGAAATGGGTGTAAGTATTTTTATTGCCCTGTTAATCCCACAATTTAATGAAATATTTGTTGTCTGTAAATGGAAATGAAAAATAATATGAGAAAATAAAAATGCTATTTAGTATTGAACCGTTCATATTTTATGCACGTTTTAGAATAAATGATTTTCAACACTCAAATCAACAAACACATTTGGTTTCGTTTTCATAAAGCAAATGTAGCCACATGCCATTGAAATCAATTTATAGATATTTTCCATTTATTTGTATGCTTCATATTCTTCTTATTATTATTATTATTACATTCTTCTCCATTTTGGTTGCTGTATAAAACAATAGTTTTTCTTTTGCTTTTATTTCCATCATTTTTATTATGGTTTTTCATTAGAGAGCTACTGCTCAAGTCTTTACGGTGTACATCAGCAATTATAGTTTAATAAGGGTAAAATAGTAACAACACCCAAAGCAAATTAGTACGAATAAATGGAAAAATACAATAAAATCAATATGGTCTTTAGACATTCTATGCAATAAATCTACAGCAAATTGTCGGAGATGGCTGAGATTTTTTCAGTTTAAGGGCCAAAAAAAAGTTTAGAAAAATCAGTATGTCTTCGTCTAAGGGGACCTTCCCCATATGTACATCTATCTGTCTGGTTCAAAAGTAAGCGACCAAGAATATGGTTTATCTAACTCGTCCAGCATCTTACTAACTTCCTGCATATCCATATTTTGAAAATACGTAACACCCGCCCCCACAAGACTTGACACACCTGCTGCTCCTTCTGCCAAATGACGTAAAAAGTATTTATTGGCATGTGTTAACAACATGTATGTATAATGGTAATTTTCATCTATCACTAACAAGTATTTAAACAACCCTATAAAATGAATAAAAACCACTTCAAATATGCCAATAAAATTTTATTTCTAGTTTCAACAATATTTGAGAATTCTTAAGTGTATAGATTTAAGAGTGCGTGTATGGCTAAGAACTCATGATTTAAAACAATAAATTCATAAAGAAATATTTTTTTTTTTGAATGGCATTTGTGAATAATCTCCCGGGTGTTTAACGCTGTCAGTTGATGTATACATCTATAGGTTTAAATAGCATTTGCTTAAAATATTAAAAATCATCATTTATTTTCATAAAGAAATGCTGAAATTCACATGTATTAAGTAATACTGCTGTTAAAAGTTGGCAAAACATATATAGACATACATACAAGTGTATAATAGGAAAACATATTTAGAATACAACATAAAAACAAAGTAAATCGAGTTGGAATAAACATAGTTGAGCAAAAACGATTTTAAATTGTCCTATATAAAGGAATATGATTAAAAAGCCAATTTAATCTATAAATCTTCTGTATATATAAAAATGGATAGAGTAGCGGGTAACACTGTAAAACCATTGGGCGGAGGGGCGTGGCTATTTCAAATTTTTACACTATACCGCTGATTTTGCAAGTTGGTGATTCTGTCTGTTTCACATTAAATGGAAGTTCGAGTGCTGAGTGAGATTAAATACGCGATTATGCCACTGCGATACAATTCGAACAGATGCACAGTGGAACAAGTGAGGTTGCAAAAATCAAAAATTTCATGTGACCCTAAACAATATTGAATAAAACATTTACAGGAAACTGTCCAACGATTTCAAATATGCCACTTTTATTACAATCAGATTTTTGTTTCGGAAGATATAGCCCTTCAAAGTTGACTGATTTTATAGTAAATAGTAAATAGTAAATAGTAAATAGTAAATAGTAAATAGTAAATAGTAAATAGTAAATAGTAAATAGTAAATAGTAAATAGTAAATAGTAAATAGTAAATAGTAAATAGTAAATAGTAAATAGTAAATAGTAAATAGTAAATAGTAAATAGTAAATAGTAAATAGTAAATAGTAAATAGTAAATAGTAAATAGTAAATAGTAAATAGTAAATAGTAAATAGTAAATAGTAAATAGTAAATAGTAAATAGTAAATAGTAAATAGTAAATAGTAAATAGTAAATAGTAAATAGTAAATAGTAAATAGTAAATAGTAAATAGTAAATAGTAAATAGTAAATAGTAAATAGTAAATAGTAAATAGTAAATAGTAAATAGTAAATAGTAAATAGTAAATAGTAAATAGTAAATAGTAAATAGTAAATAGTAAATAGTAAATAGTAAATAGTAAATAGTAAATAGTAAATAGTAAATAGTAAATAGTAAATAGTAAATAGTAAATAGTAAATAGTAAATAGTAAATAGTAAATAGTAAATAGTAAATAGTAAATAGTAAATAGTAAATAGTAAATAGTAAATAGTAAATAGTAAATAGTAAATAGTAAATAGTAAATAGTAAATAGTATATAGTAAATAGTAAATAGTAAATAGTAAATAGTAAATAGTAAATAGTAAATAGTAAATAGTAAATAGTAAATAGTAAATAGTAAATAGTAAATAGTAAATAGTAAATAGTAAATAGTAAATAGTAAATAGTAAATAGTAAATAGTAAATAGTAAATAGTAAATAGTAAATAGTAAATAGTAAATAGTAAATAGTAAATAGTAAATAGTAAATAGTAAATAGTAAATAGTAAATAGTAAATAGTAAATAGTAAATAGTAAATAGTAAATAGTAAATAGTAAATAGTAAATAGTAAATAGTAAATAGTAAATAGTAAATAGTAAATAGTAAATAGTAAATAGTAAATAGTAAATAGTAAATAGTAAATAGTAAATAGTAAATAGTAAATAGTAAATAGTAAATAGTAAATAGTAAATAGTAAATAGTAAATAGTAAATAGTAAATAGTAAATAGTAAATAGTAAATAGTAAATAGTAAATAGTAAATAGTAAATAGTAAATAGTAAATAGTAAATAGTAAATAGTAAATAGTAAATAGTAAATAGTAAATAGTAAATAGTAAATAGTAAATAGTAAATAGTAAATAGTAAATAGTAAATAGTAAATAGTAAATAGTAAATAGTAAATAGTAAATAGTAAATAGTAAATAGTAAATAGTAAATAGTAAATAGTAAATAGTAAATAGTAAATAGTAAATAGTAAATAGTAAATAGTAAATAGTAAATAGTAAATAGTAAATAGTAAATAGTAAATAGTAAATAGTAAATAGTAAATAGTAAATAGTAAATAGTAAATAGTAAATAGTAAATAGTAAATAGTAAATAGTAAATAGTAAATAGTAAATAGTAAATAGTAAATAGTAAATAGTAAATAGTAAATAGTAAATAGTAAATAGTAAATAGTAAATAGTAAATAGTAAATAGTAAATAGTAAATAGTAAATAGTAAATAGTAAATAGTAAATAGTAAATAGTAAATAGTAAATAGTAAATAGTAAATAGTAAATAGTAAATAGTAAATAGTAAATAGTAAATAGTAAATAGTAAATAGTAAATAGTAAATAGTAAATAGTAAATAGTAAATAGTAAATAGTAAATAGTAAATAGTAAATAGTAAATAGTAAATAGTAAATAGTAAATAGTAAATAGTAAATAGTAAATAGTAAATAGTAAATAGTAAATAGTAAATAGTAAATAGTAAATAGTAAATAGTAAATAGTAAATAGTAAATAGTAAATAGTAAATAGTAAATAGTAAATAGTAAATAGTAAATAGTAAATAGTAAATAGTAAATAGTAAATAGTAAATAGTAAATAGTAAATAGTAAATAGTAAATAGTAAATAGTAAATAGTAAATAGTAAATAGTAAATAGTAAATAGTAAATAGTAAATAGTAAATAGTAAATAGTAAATAGTAAATAGTAAATAGTAAATAGTAAATAGTAAATAGTAAATAGTAAATAGTAAATAGTAAATAGTAAATAGTAAATAGTAAATAGTAAATAGTAAATAGTAAATAGTAAATAGTAAATAGTAAATAGTAAATAGTAAATAGTAAATAGTAAATAGTAAATAGTAAATAGTAAATAGTAAATAGTAAATAGTAAATAGTAAATAGTAAATAGTAAATAGTAAATAGTAAATAGTAAATAGTAAATAGTAAATAGTAAATAGTAAATAGTAAATAGTAAATAGTAAATAGTAAATAGTAAATAGTAAATAGTAAATAGTAAATAGTAAATAGTAAATAGTAAATAGTAAATAGTAAATAGTAAATAGTAAATAGTAAATAGTAAATAGTAAATAGTAAATAGTAAATAGTAAATAGTAAATAGTAAATAGTAAATAGTAAATAGTAAATAGTAAATAGTAAATAGTAAATAGTAAATAGTAAATAGTAAATAGTAAATAGTAAATAGTAAATAGTAAATAGTAAATAGTAAATAGTAAATAGTAAATAGTAAATAGTAAATAGTAAATAGTAAATAGTAAATAGTAAATAGTAAATAGTAAATAGTAAATAGTAAATAGTAAATAGTAAATAGTAAATAGTAAATAGTAAATAGTAAATAGTAAATAGTAAATAGTAAATAGTAAATAGTAAATAGTAAATAGTAAATAGTAAATAGTAAATAGTAAATAGTAAATAGTAAATAGTAAATAGTAAATAGTAAATAGTAAATAGTAAATAGTAAATAGTAAATAGTAAATAGTAAATAGTAAATAGTAAATAGTAAATAGTAAATAGTAAATAGTAAATAGTAAATAGTAAATAGTAAATAGTAAATAGTAAATAGTAAATAGTAAATAGTAAATAGTAAATAGTAAATAGTAAATAGTAAATAGTAAATAGTAAATAGTAAATAGTAAATAGTAAATAGTAAATAGTAAATAGTAAATAGTAAATAGTAAATAGTAAATAGTAAATAGTAAATAGTAAATAGTAAATAGTAAATAGTAAATAGTAAATAGTAAATAGTAAATAGTAAATAGTAAATAGTAAATAGTAAATAGTAAATAGTAAATAGTAAATAGTAAATAGTAAATAGTAAATAGTAAATAGTAAATAGTAAATAGTAAATAGTAAATAGTAAATAGTAAATAGTAAATAGTAAATAGTAAATAGTAAATAGTAAATAGTAAATAGTAAATAGTAAATAGTAAATAGTAAATAGTAAATAGTAAATAGTAAATAGTAAATAGTAAATAGTAAATAGTAAATAGTAAATAGTAAATAGTAAATAGTAAATAGTAAATAGTAAATAGTAAATAGTAAATAGTAAATAGTAAATAGTAAATAGTAAATAGTAAATAGTAAATAGTAAATAGTAAATAGTAAATAGTAAATAGTAAATAGTAAATAGTAAATAGTAAATAGTAAATAGTAAATAGTAAATAGTAAATAGTAAATAGTAAATAGTAAATAGTAAATAGTAAATAGTAAATAGTAAATAGTAAATAGTAAATAGTAAATAGTAAATAGTAAATAGTAAATAGTAAATAGTAAATAGTAAATAGTAAATAGTAAATAGTAAATAGTAAATAGTAAATAGTAAATAGTAAATAGTAAATAGTAAATAGTAAATAGTAAATAGTAAATAGTAAATAGTAAATAGTAAATAGTAAATAGTAAATAGTAAATAGTAAATAGTAAATAGTAAATAGTAAATAGTAAATAGTAAATAGTAAATAGTAAATAGTAAATAGTAAATAGTAAATAGTAAATAGTAAATAGTAAATAGTAAATAGTAAATAGTAAATAGTAAATAGTAAATAGTAAATAGTAAATAGTAAATAGTAAATAGTAAATAGTAAATAGTAAATAGTAAATAGTAAATAGTAAATAGTAAATAGTAAATAGTAAATAGTAAATAGTAAATAGTAAATAGTAAATAGTAAATAGTAAATAGTAAATAGTAAATAGTAAATAGTAAATAGTAAATAGTAAATAGTAAATAGTAAATAGTAAATAGTAAATAGTAAATAGTAAATAGTAAATAGTAAATAGTAAATAGTAAATAGTAAATAGTAAATAGTAAATAGTAAATAGTAAATAGTAAATAGTAAATAGTAAATAGTAAATAGTAAATAGTAAATAGTAAATAGTAAATAGTAAATAGTAAATAGTAAATAGTAAATAGTAAATAGTAAATAGTAAATAGTAAATAGTAAATAGTAAATAGTAAATAGTAAATAGTAAATAGTAAATAGTAAATAGTAAATAGTAAATAGTAAATAGTAAATAGTAAATAGTAAATAGTAAATAGTAAATAGTAAATAGTAAATAGTAAATAGTAAATAGTAAATAGTAAATAGTAAATAGTAAATAGTAAATAGTAAATAGTAAATAGTAAATAGTAAATAGTAAATAGTAAATAGTAAATAGTAAATAGTAAATAGTAAATAGTAAATAGTAAATAGTAAATAGTAAATAGTAAATAGTAAATAGTAAATAGTAAATAGTAAATAGTAAATAGTAAATAGTAAATAGTAAATAGTAAATAGTAAATAGTAAATAGTAAATAGTAAATAGTAAATAGTAAATAGTAAATAGTAAATAGTAAATAGTAAATAGTAAATAGTAAATAGTAAATAGTAAATAGTAAATAGTAAATAGTAAATAGTAAATAGTAAATAGTGTGATGCAGTTTTTGTTTCCAGCCGGGGTGTGCTTAGTCTGTCCAGGTTCTTCAAAGGTCTGCTTCCTTTGAAATGTTTACCACAGAGCTGTCTTGGATCTTCGGAATATGTTTGTTAATGGGTGAAACTTCTAATAGAGAATCCGACGAGATAAATACTTCGGCTCTCGGTCGGATAATGACTAATTATTTGTGAATACTGTCTATGGATGCAATCCGAGGAGACAAATTCTTCAGCTCTCGTCGGCTAACTACAACTTATTGGCTACGACTAGCTAATGAGTACGATCCGACGAGATAAATGCTTCGGCTCTCGGTCGGCTAACGACTAATTATTCGTAAATACAGCTTATGGATGCAATCTGATGAGATAAATTCTTCAGCTCTCATCGGCTAACTACAACTTATTGGCTACGACTAGCTAATGAGTACAATCCGACGAGATAAATGCTTCGGCTCTCGGTCGGCTAACGACTAATTATTCGTAAATACAGCTTATGGATGCAATCTGATGAGATAAATTCTTCAGCTCTCATCGGCTAACTACAACTTATTGGCTACGACTAGCTAATGAGTACAATCCGACGAGATAAATGCTTCGGCTCTCGGTCGGCTAACGACTAATTATTCGTAAATACAGCTTATGGGTGCAATCTGATGAGATAAATTCTTCAGCTCTCATCGGCTAACTACAACTTATTGGCTATGACTAGCTAATGAGTACAATCCGACGAGATAAATGCTTCGGCTCTCGGTCGGCTAACGACTAATTATTCGTAAATACAGCTTGTGGATGCAATCTGATGAGATAAATTCTTCAGCTCTCATCGGCTAACTACAACTTATTGGCTACGACTAGCTAATGAGTACAATCCGACGAGATAAATGCTTCGGCTCTCGGTCGGCTAACGACTAATTATTCGTAAATACAGCTTATGGATGCAATCTGATGAGATAAATTCTTCAGCTCTCATCGGCTAACTACAACTTATTGGCTACGACTAGCTAATGAGTACAATCCGACGAGATAAATGCTTCGGCTCTCGGTCGGCTAACGACTAATTATTCGTAAATACAGCTTATGGGTGCAATCTGATGAGATAAATTCTTCAGCTCTCATCGGCTAACTACAACTTATTGGCTACGACTAGCTAATGAGTACAATCCGACGAGATAAATGCTTCGGCTCTCAGTCGGCTAACTACAGATTTTAACTACGGTATTAATACGAAGTAAGAATTTAGCTCCCGTCTAATTATGCTTTGTTTACCCGGGCGCAAAGTATAAGTAGATCGGAACTTCAATTCTCGCTCCCTGTTCCTGTTTTCTTAGATGTCTTATATTAGAATTCACATATACTGTTTGGGAATTATTGACAACAAATTAGAATTCATATAAACTGTTTAGGAATTATTGACAATAATATACTAATACATATTGTATTAATTAATTATGTTATGTTGATGTATTGACTTTTGTAACTGCACGTTACATTCCCCCCTTACTTTAAAAAAAAAGAAAGACAAGAAAAAAAAAAATTTTTGCATTATGCGAGTTTCGATCTTACGATCTGCACTACCCGAAGGTAACATTTACCGAAATCCTAGAGATTTCGGCTCGGACCAAAATGCATGTTATTATTATTCTTATTATTTTTATTTTTTTTTATATATTTTTTTTTATATTTTTTTATTTTATTTTTTTTTTTTTTTTTTTTTTTTTTTTTTATTTTTTTTTTTTTTTTATTTTTTTATTATTTTTTTATATATATTCATTGTTTTAAGGAAAATTCTTTCACCCTCCCTAAGCACCTCAAAGTAACCTTCCCGTTTCTGACAATGACCTGTACTTTGGGCCTGCCAGTTGGCCAAATATACCACATCTTTCTCTTCACGCCCGGGTCTTTCACCACAATTCCCTCAAAAAGGTCCTCCGATGGCTTCGATGTTTCCTCCATTAAGACATCAAGCTCCTCGGTGGGAGACGTTATCTCCAACACATCGTTTTTTAAGTCCTCTTCGGCCTGATTAACTTCCTCTGCCCAACTCAATTTCAAAACATCTGTTGGATGCACCTCTGGATTTATTTCCGGATCATTATTCAAAGGGAGTAACGGAGGCAGTTCAATGAGTTCTTCCCTTTCAGACTCTTTGTTAGAGATGTTATTTTTGGATAGTGGAGCAAGAGGAGGTGGTGATGATAGACGTTTATGCTGTCTGTTCTCCCAAAACGTACGAGCGTAAGTATTAGCTTCCGTGTCCCCTGATCGGCCTACTGGTGCGATAGTAACTTCGGTCACCGTAGCGCTCGATGTTTTGGGTTGAGTCGGTTTTTTGTTCACCCGGGCTTCGAACGGTGGAATATACTCTTGTATTTTGGTTGGCATACGAGTAGTTCGTAAGTATTTTTTTATGTGGCCGGGAGCCAGAGGTCTTGTCGGTTTCCTTTCCATCTTGAGACTGATCATAAATTTAATTTTGTGGGGCTATTTATAGGATGCCGGCAGGATGAATTAATTAATTGTATTCTATTTTAATTTGCTCGTTCATGAAAGGGTTTGATGTCTTGTATGTGGACTTTCTTTTTTTTATTATTTATTTGAACGATTATTATATTTTTGGATGCTTTGTCCACTACTTTATACGGGCCACTAAACTTTGGCGCAAGTTTTGCCGCGAAATGGTCCACTGCTGAAGAGAGATAATGATTTCGACAGTACACTTGATCGCCAATATTGGGTGTCCATTCCCGGCGCCGCAAATCGTAATAGTGTTTCTGCTTACTAGATGCTTCTGTAGCTGCTTCGGCTATCTTAAGCCACTCTTTTTCACCAATTAGTTTCGGCGGTATCTCTGGTGGGACATTACCCTCTCTCCGGACCTGCAGTGGTGCAACAAGATTTCTTCCAAAGAGGATCTCAGCAGCCGCCTGCTTAGTTGTTTCGTGGTGGGCCGTATTGATAGCAAAAGATATTTCGGGTAAACAGTGGTCCCACAAACGATGGTTATGTCCGATGTTTTGTGCTATCATAGTCTTTATTACCCGATTTACTCTTTCGGTGGGGTTTTCCTGAGGGGTGTAGGGTGCTGTGAACCGATGTTCCACGCCAATATCCTTAAGGAAATCGCTTACTATTTTACCAGCGAATTGAGTTCCATTATCAGATATTAACATCCGAGGACAACCGAATCTGTAAATGACTCGTTCCCTTAATGCTGTTACTACGCCATTGGCAGTTGCTGTTCTCATAGGTATTAGCTCCACCCACTTGCTAAATTTATCAGTTATCACTAATAACCAGGAATTGCCCTTCGACGATCTTGGTAGCGGTCCAATAAAGTCGGTACATACGACCTCCCATGGCGTTGACGAGTTCAACGTATACATTAACCCTGCCTTTCGCGATTGTTCTACCTTATGCATACCACAAGTTGTACAAGATCGTACGTATTCCTTTATATCGCGTCCCATGCCTGGCCAATAATAATTTTGTTGAGCACGTCTTATGGTTTTATGTACCCCTAGATGACCGGCGGCTACATCGTCGTGTGTTTCTTTTAAAATTTGTTCCTTTCTCTCATTAGGCACGCATAATTTCCATTGGGGATAGTCGGCCACGACAGCTTTACGTGGTATGTGTTTAAACAATCTTCCATCTATTGTCTGGAAATCGGGGTGTTTATCGCCCTGCTGTTGTACTTCTTTGAGTTTGCGTTCATACCACGTCATTTTGCAGTCGGTGACAGCGGCTAGGTGATGGGTTTTATCTTTGTTCGGTATTGGACTTCGGGATAAGGCATCAGCTACCACATTCAGTTTTCCTCGCCGATACTCAATTTCAAAGTCGTATTGCTGCAGTTCCAGCGACCATCGTGCCAGGCGTCCTGATGGGTTATGTAATGAATGTAACCACTTTAACGACTGGTGGTCAGTGATAACAGTAAAGTGGTATCCTTCTAAATACGGACGCATCTTCCGAATTCCCCACAGTACTGCCAGACATTCTTGTTCAGTTGCCGAGTATTTTCGTTCAGCTTCATTTAAAGTCCGACTAGCATATGCAACCACGCTTTCCTGTTCGTTTCTCCGCTGAAAAAGCACTGCTCCTAAGCCTTCACCGCTAGCATCTGTCTGTAAAAAGAAGGGTCGTTCAAAATCGGGACAGCATAGTATGGGAGCTTCCGTTAGCTTTTGTTTCAGCGCATTGAAAGCTACCTCCTGCTCTGTGCCCCATTGCCAAGGTGTTTTTTTCTTTAGTAGTCGAGTCATAGGCTCCACTAGTGTTGAAAAATCTGGTACGAATCGTCGGTACCAGGAAGCTACCCCAAGTACTCTGCGAAGCTCTCTTATTGTTTTGGGTGCTGCCATTTCCTTCATTGCCTCAATTTTGGCAGGATCTGTGTGAATACCCTCAGAGCAAACTACGTGTCCTAGATATTGAAGACTCGTTTGCACGAAATCACTTTTGTCGAAGTTTATTTGAAGGTTAGCTTTTAATAGCCGATTAAAAACGGTGGTTAAGTTGATCATGTGCTCCTCAAATGAACGACCAAGGACTATGATGTCATCCAGATAAGCAAATACTCGAGGGCTTAGTTCGGGTCCGATGACTGTGTCTAATATTCTCTGGAAAGTTGCAGGACCCGAATGAAGGCCGAATGGCATAACTGAAATAAGCCACGTCCGGGTACAGTGAAGGCCGTGTATTGCCTACATTTTGGATCTAATGGAATCTGCCAATAGCCGTTTTTAAGATCTATAGTTGATATATACTTTGCTTCGCGGAGTTGGTCAAGAATCGCGTTTATTTGAGGTAAAGGGTATGCGTCGGGTTCTGCGGCCGCATTGATTTGACGGAAATCAATGCACATTCGCCATGTGCCCTGTTTTTTCCGTACTAATACAACGGGAGAGCTGTAAGGGCTGAACGATGGTTCGATCCGGTTCATGCGCAATAATTCATCTACTTCTTGATTTATGACTGACTGCATTGCTGGATTCCGAGGATAATACCTCTGTTTTATTGGCCGATCATGCTTCATGGTTATTAAATGACTCCCCGCATTACAGGGGCCTTGGATGTTATTGAACGCAGTTTTTACACTAGTGAGTAATGATTCTAACTCCTTTTCCTGATTTGGAGATAAAAAACTGCGATTCACTACGGCATGAAGTGGAGGAGGGGATACATTATGAGTACCCAGCTCCGAAATATCCAACCGAACACCATCGATATGAAGCTCTACTTGTCGCCTACGTAGGAAGTCCATTCCTAAGATTACTGGCTCAGCTAAGTTGGGTAAGGCCGATGCTAACAAATGCGTAGATTCCCCGTTAACATTTACGCTTATCGGGTATACGTTTATTTTCTCGATACAAGTCCCGTCAGCTAACTGTACCGATCTGTGCTGCATTCGGGGACGAATATGAGCTTTCTCGAGGTGCCGTCGGACATTTTCACCTAAGTAGGTTAATGTAGAGCCTGTATCTACCAAAGCTCGTATCGGTAAGCCGTTCACGACTATGGAGAGGTAATAACGACCATCATTTCTTTCCTCCTCTTTCGCTATTCTACAAGAACAGTCTCGGGACAATATGCCGTCCTTCCCACATTGAGAACAGAACAATCGTGGATTATTCTTACATTGTGTTTTATAATGTCCTTGCTGTTTGCACCTCCAACAGGTAGTAAGGGGTTCATAAGGGACCGATAGGTTTGTTGTTCCCATGTAATGACTTGGTTGCGGCTTAGACTGCTTCGATTCTTCACGTCGTAGCAACTCGTATTCATCCGTAAGTTCCATAAGCTCATCCACAGATCTAAAATCAGAACGCCGTACGTACAACTTATATTCACACCGCAACCCATCATATATTCGGTCGGTGTGGTTTAGTTTTCTTAACTCCGGGTGTTGTCGTATTAAAGTTTGTAAGGTCATTATGTAATCCTTGGCCTTTTCCCTTGGCGCTTGTTTGCGATGGTAAATACTTTCCTCCAAATGAGCCAAGTATCGCTTCGGAAGAAAAAATCGAACCGCTTGTTCTTTAAATACTTCCCAAGAAGTAATTTCATACCTCTTCACACGATACCATTGGAGGGCACGGCCTTTAAGGATTTCCAATAACGCAAACAAAAGTCTACTTCGGCTGAAAGAGTAACACTCGGCTAATTCTTCCAACCGCTCAATAAATTCCATTAAGTGTTCGTCTCCTTCATAGGTTAGATCCCATCTTCTTATGGTGGACATAACCTCACTATCACTTGGTGAACCTTGAACCGTATTACTGGGTGCCTTAGATGGAACAGTTAGCACTGGTCCTTCGTTAACGGGTTTCCTTTCTTCCTCTAGTACTTCCTCCTCCAAAGTTCGCAGTAAATTTTCCGACGAAGCACGTTCTCGCTTTCTACGAATCAACTCTCCCAGAACACGTCTAAGTTGTTCTACGGTTGCCCCTTCCGTGTTTATTCCATTTTGGTGGCAAACTTCTATTAGTTTGTCCTTTTTTAAGAGGTAAATCCACCCAACGGAGTCCGTCTGAAGGGTACAAGAATTTCCAAGACTGCTATGGTGGCTATTCTTTGGATCCGCTCCGCTCCCGTTGGTGGTTATGTTCGTCGCTTTTCCACTAGATTCGGGTTTGGAGTCGGGTCCCTGCTCGGGCGCCATTTGTGATGCAGTTTTTGTTTCCAGCCGGGGTGTGCTTAGTCTGTCCAGGTTCTTCAAAGGTCTGCTTCCTTTGAAATGTTTACCACAGAGCTGTCTTGGATCTTCGGAATATGTTTGTTAATGGGTGAAACTTCTAATAGAGAATCCGACGAGATAAATACTTCGGCTCTCGGTCGGATAATGACTAATTATTTGTGAATACTGTCTATGGATGCAATCCGAGGAGACAAATTCTTCAGCTCTCGTCGGCTAACTACAACTTATTGGCTACGACTAGCTAATGAGTACGATCCGACGAGATAAATGCTTCGGCTCTCGGTCGGCTAACGACTAATTATTCGTAAATACAGCTTATGGATGCAATCTGATGAGATAAATTCTTCAGCTCTCATCGGCTAACTACAACTTATTGGCTACGACTAGCTAATGAGTACAATCCGACGAGATAAATGCTTCGGCTCTCGGTCGGCTAACGACTAATTATTCGTAAATACAGCTTATGGATGCAATCTGATGAGATAAATTCTTCAGCTCTCATCGGCTAACTACAACTTATTGGCTACGACTAGCTAATGAGTACAATCCGACGAGATAAATGCTTCGGCTCTCGGTCGGCTAACGACTAATTATTCGTAAATACAGCTTATGGGTGCAATCTGATGAGATAAATTCTTCAGCTCTCATCGGCTAACTACAACTTATTGGCTATGACTAGCTAATGAGTACAATCCGACGAGATAAATGCTTCGGCTCTCGGTCGGCTAACGACTAATTATTCGTAAATACAGCTTGTGGATGCAATCTGATGAGATAAATTCTTCAGCTCTCATCGGCTAACTACAACTTATTGGCTACGACTAGCTAATGAGTACAATCCGACGAGATAAATGCTTCGGCTCTCGGTCGGCTAACGACTAATTATTCGTAAATACAGCTTATGGATGCAATCTGATGAGATAAATTCTTCAGCTCTCATCGGCTAACTACAACTTATTGGCTACGACTAGCTAATGAGTACAATCCGACGAGATAAATGCTTCGGCTCTCGGTCGGCTAACGACTAATTATTCGTAAATACAGCTTATGGGTGCAATCTGATGAGATAAATTCTTCAGCTCTCATCGGCTAACTACAACTTATTGGCTACGACTAGCTAATGAGTACAATCCGACGAGATAAATGCTTCGGCTCTCGGTCGGCTAACGACTAATTATTCGTAAATACAGCTTATGGGTGCAATCTGATGAGATAAATTCTTCAGCTCTCATCGGCTAACTACAACTTATTGGCTACGACTAGCTAATGAGTAC
This sequence comes from Calliphora vicina, assembly GCF_958450345.1. Classification (NCBI taxonomy): domain Eukaryota; kingdom Metazoa; phylum Arthropoda; class Insecta; order Diptera; family Calliphoridae; genus Calliphora; species Calliphora vicina. Next base: position 22,550,085 of record NC_088781.1, on the reverse strand, counting down.
AATCCGACGAGATAAATGCTTCGGCTCTCGGTCGGCTAACGACTAATTATTCGTAAATACAGCATATGGATGCAATCTGATGAGATAAATTCTTCAGCTCTCATCGGCTAACTACAACTTATTGGCTACGACTAGCTAATGAGTACAATCCGACGAGATAAATGCTTCGGCTCTCGGTCGGCTAACGACTAATTATTCGTAAATACAGCTTATGGATGCAATCTGATGAGATAAATTCTTCAGCTCTCATCGGCTAACTACAACTTATTGGCTACGACTAGCTAATGAGTACAATCCGACGAGATAAATGCTTCGGCTCTCGGTCGGCTAACGACTAATTATTCGTAAATACAGCTTATGGGTGCAATCTGATGAGATAAATTCTTCAGCTCTCATCGGCTAACTACAACTTATTGGCTATGACTAGCTAATGAGTACAATCCGACGAGATAAATGCTTCGGCTCTCGGTCGGCTAACGACTAATTATTCGTAAATACAGCTTGTGGATGCAATCTGATGAGATAAATTCTTCAGCTCTCATCGGCTAACTACAACTTATTGGCTACGACTAGCTAATGAGTACAATCCGACGAGATAAATGCTTCGGCTCTCGGTCGGCTAACGACTAATTATTCGTAAATACAGCTTATGGATGCAATCTGATGAGATAAATTCTTCAGCTCTCATCGGCTAACTACAACTTATTGGCTACGACTAGCTAATGAGTACAATCCGACGAGATAAATGCTTCGGCTCTCGGTCGGCTAACGACTAATTATTCGTAAATACAGCTTATGGGTGCAATCTGATGAGATAAATTCTTCAGCTCTCATCGGCTAACTACAACTTATTGGCTACGACTAGCTAATGAGTACAATCCGACGAGATAAATGCTTCGGCTCTCAGTCGGCTAACTACAGATTTTAACTACGGTATTAATACGAAGTAAGAATTTAGCTCCCGTCTAATTATGCTTTGTTTACCCGGGCGCAAAGTATAAGTAGATCGGAACTTCAATTCTCGCTCCCTGTTCCTGTTTTCTTAGATGTCTTATATTAGAATTCACATATACTGTTTGGGAATTATTGACAACAAATTAGAATTCATATAAACTGTTTAGGAATTATTGACAATAATATACTAATACATATTGTATTAATTAATTATGTTATGTTGATGTATTGACTTTTGTAACTGCACGTTACAATAGTAAATAGTAAATAGTAAATAGTAAATAGTAAATAGTAAATAGTAAATAGTAAATAGTAAATAGTAAATAGTAAATAGTAAATAGTAAATAGTAAATAGTAAATAGTAAATAGTAAATAGTAAATAGTAAATAGTAAATAGTAAATAGTAAATAGTAAATAGTAAATAGTAAATAGTAAATAGTAAATAGTAAATAGTAAATAGTAAATAGTAAATAGTAAATAGTAAATAGTAAATAGTAAATAGTAAATAGTAAATAGTAAATAGTAAATAGTAAATAGTAAATAGTAAATAGTAAATAGTAAATAGTAAATAGTAAATAGTAAATAGTAAATAGTAAATAGTAAATAGTAAATAGTAAATAGTAAATAGTAAATAGTAAATAGTAAATAGTAAATAGTAAATAGTAAATAGTAAATAGTAAATAGTAAATAGTAAATAGTAAATAGTAAATAGTAAATAGTAAATAGTAAATAGTAAATAGTAAATAGTAAATAGTAAATAGTAAATAGTAAATAGTAAATAGTAAATAGTAAATAGTAAATAGTAAATAGTAAATAGTAAATAGTAAATAGTAAATAGTAAATAGTAAATAGTAAATAGTAAATAGTAAATAGTAAATAGTAAATAGTAAATAGTAAATAGTAAATAGTAAATAGTAAATAGTAAATAGTAAATAGTAAATAGTAAATAGTAAATAGTAAATAGTAAATAGTAAATAGTAAATAGTAAATAGTAAATAGTAAATAGTAAATAGTAAATAGTAAATAGTAAATAGTAAATAGTAAATAGTAAATAGTAAATAGTAAATAGTAAATAGTAAATAGTAAATAGTAAATAGTAAATAGTAAATAGTAAATAGTAAATAGTAAATAGTAAATAGTAAATAGTAAATAGTAAATAGTAAATAGTAAATAGTAAATAGTAAATAGTAAATAGTAAATAGTAAATAGTAAATAGTAAATAGTAAATAGTAAATAGTAAATAGTAAATAGTAAATAGTAAATAGTAAATAGTAAATAGTAAATAGTAAATAGTAAATAGTAAATAGTAAATAGTAAATAGTAAATAGTAAATAGTAAATAGTAAATAGTAAATAGTAAATAGTAAATAGTAAATAGTAAATAGTAAATAGTAAATAGTAAATAGTAAATAGTAAATAGTAAATAGTAAATAGTAAATAGTAAATAGTAAATAGTAAATAGTAAATAGTAAATAGTAAATAGTAAATAGTAAATAGTAAATAGTAAATAGTAAATAGTAAATAGTAAATAGTAAATAGTAAATAGTAAATAGTAAATAGTAAATAGTAAATAGTAAATAGTAAATAGTAAATAGTAAATAGTAAATAGTAAATAGTAAATAGTAAATAGTAAATAGTAAATAGTAAATAGTAAATAGTAAATAGTAAATAGTAAATAGTAAATAGTAAATAGTAAATAGTAAATAGTAAATAGTAAATAGTAAATAGTAAATAGTAAATAGTAAATAGTAAATAGTAAATAGTAAATAGTAAATAGTAAATAGTAAATAGTAAATAGTAAATAGTAAATAGTAAATAGTAAATAGTAAATAGTAAATAGTAAATAGTAAATAGTAAATAGTAAATAGTAAATAGTAAATAGTAAATAGTAAATAGTAAATAGTAAATAGTAAATAGTAAATAGTAAATAGTAAATGAGGAAACTTTGTCCAAAGCCTAAACTATGTTTTAAATTTAATAAGTTACCCGGCCTAAACTTTTTATTGCATTACGATACGAAACGAAAGTAAATAGTTATACGAAGCAAATAGTTATTTCTTAATACCTCGAGAAATATAATCATTTCGAATATATCTCTTATATCTTTACATAGTTTGGCAGAAAATATTCACGATTATATTAGTTGGCGGTGCAGCTCCCATACAATGAACTATAATTGTAAAAGCATTCAAACTTTTTACGAATCAATTTCTTATTACTGTACGGAGTTTAGCTGAAAATATGCGAAATTGGGTAAGTGGTCTTGGCACCTCCCATACAAAGTAAATTATAATTTCTAATATCTGGAGAACTATAATAGTGAAAGTCTTGAAACTGTAAACGATTTTATTTATTATCACTGCATGAGGTTTAACCAAAAATTCGAGGGATCGGACAAGGGCGTGAGTCTCCTACCATACAAAGGAAATAGTTATTTCTAAATAAAAGTATGTAGTTCTTTATTTAGTCTTAAATTGGATTTAATCTTAAGTCTTTATATAGCCACGTTACAAGTGTCATTATTAACTCAGAATACCATTTCCGCCTTTAGTAGTGTAGGGTATATAACAACTTTCAAATACATATATCTACATATAACCTCACTCACATAATCGTTTAGGGAATTATATTATTTTATACACGTTCGAAATTCTAAATAACATTTCTTTGACAATTGCAAACGTGAGAAGCATTTACTTTATTATATTAGTTGTCTTTGTACCTTTGTTTGTGTGTTTTTGTATCTATTTGTTTTCACATATGTACGTGTATGTCGTCTATATCCTTTTCAGTCTGAATATGGTAAATAATTCAAATAAACTACTCTTCTAAACGGGATCACAGCACAACATCATAATGATGCTAGTGATTCTTACATTGATGATTGAACATTAGTCTGTATATTGTTTTGAGTTAAAATGAAAACTAGTTTTTTCTACAATATAAAAAAAAGCTTTTCTTAAATTCTTTTGTAATAAACCCGCGAAATCTATAAAGATTTTATGTATACAGATGTTTGATGAATGCGTATGATGAATTTTTAATGGAATTATATAATAATCATACGCCATCAGTTAATTCTGTTAAAAATGTTAGTTAACATTTTTATACTACTATCATTAAAAAGAAAATTCATGCCGTGTCTCACTTTTAAAGCATTAGTTTCCAGTTTATTTAATATAACTACTTTAGACACAATAGTCCCGGCACTTTGGCTATTATTTTTAAAGATACTGTGAAATAAAAACGTTTCATTTCAAAGTGTTTTTACTTTTCCAGTTTAGTTTTTAAATCATCACTTACAAATCTATTCAATCTTAAAATTACATTTAAATATGACCGACCCCATTTCTAAAGTAAGAGATTTGATTGTAACTAAATAAAAATCTTTTTGCATTTATCTTGCACATCAACAGATGTGCACGAATATTAACTAATGCGTCTAGTAACCCAATAGGAAATAATAACGTAAGAGAAACTATAAAGAAATACTAAAGAAGCATTTAATCGTTGAGGCAATAAGAAGTCCTGTTTTATAACTTTAAAAATGCGGTAGTTTTTACATGTTCCAACTTTGGATGCGTGTAACTTTTTATAGGGACGTGATAACTGTTAGAATGTTATTTTTATTTTATTTTAATTTTTGTCAGAAATATAGTCAATATTCTAAAAACTGTCGATCCTCCTTAGGCCCGCCATATCTAAAAATCGAAAAAAATCATTAAACCTAAATATCTCTTGAACTGAAAGAGATAATTTGCACATGTGTCCATGTTTTTTGTAGATATTCTCAAGGACTATTTACATTTTAATTTTCAGCTAATTCGGATCATAAAAGGATTTTTGGCGATTTTTTCAAAAAAAATTTTGAGACCCAAGGGGGCATGGTATTTTTTGCTAATTAAGCGTAAACAGCATTATTTGCAACTGAAATTTTCCAGCAAACATTTTCCTGGAATATTTGAATCCCTAAATGGAGGAGCTAGAGTATTAAGATCTTCCACAAAAATGATCCCCAAAAAATTTAAACTTTGACTCACTGTAAAAAAGGACTCAGACCCGCTGTACCATAAGTTTATTCTACAAACATGATCTACTCAATATCCGGCAAACATTTTCGTGGAATATTTTAATCCTTAAATGTCCTTAATGAAAAGACTTTTTTTGATGTCCTCTAAATAAGGGTGAAACTGACCCCTAAAGAGAGGAGCTAGAGTGTTAAGATCTTCCACAAAAATGATCCCCATAAAATTTCACAATATAACTCTGACAATAAGAATTATCTCAAACAGCACCCTTCGATCAAAAAAAAAAAAACTTTGACTAACTGTAACAAAACACTCAGCTGGACTATAGCAGATAATTTTTGTAGAATAAACTTATAAATTTATTCTACAAAAATGATTTACTCATTATTGTGCAAAAATTTTTCGTTGAATATTTGAATCCTTAAATGTCAAATTGACCCCTAAAGAGAGGAGATAGAGGATTTAAATCTTCCACAAAATTTATTCCCATAAAATTAAACAATTTTTCATTTAGTATAAAGCTCCCTTCGATCAAAACAATAAAACTTTGACCCACTGTAAAAAAGAACTCAGACCAGCTGCACAATAAGTTTATTCTACAAAAATGATCTACTCAACATGCCCTTTCAGAATTATAGGAGTCTTATTCTGTTCCAAAAATACAGTTGAACACGAACGGGTGCTAATTGAACTCAAATAGTCGGATAGAAAGTCATATCACAGATAGTTCAATAACCGATTGCTTGTAAACAAACCTTCCTCCTACAAATTATGCAATAGATTAATTCTATTGGGTAAAATAGCTTCTTTTTATAGTGCTGTACAAAATAAACTTTTAAAGTGACTACACTCTAGATTACTTAGAGACACTTAAGTGACAATTGACTTCACGATAGATTATCTGGGATGTATAAAGTAAACAATTGACTTATATCTGCACTGCAAAGAGCACATCTGTGTCAAGTGAACCAAAATATATAAATTTTAGTCAGCCCAGCGATCAGATATTATTGACAATTATTGTCTACAAGGGATACATTGACTACTTGCCTAACTGCTGGGCCATACATTCAAATCTGCACACATTGATACTTGTGAAAAGCAAACAAATAATGCGATAGAGAGAGAGGAAACAATCATAGATGCAGCAACATCTAACATATGGGTCACGCGTAATACATTTAGACGCAAAAAGGATATTTATGCATTCAATAGACTACAAATGGATTGTTAGTTAAGTAAGCGAACACATGTGACCATTAAGCCTTTAAGGGTAGACTAAAAGCATTTGGAAATTGTAATTTGGACAAAGTTCAATTGAAAATACCCTTCACTAGTACTTCAAGGACATATTTACAAGAAAGTTATGGATTTAATCACAACTTGAACAGAGAGACAGACGGATAGAGGGACGTACATAGCTAGACCGATTTTTATAAGGACCCATAATATATATACTATAAACGGAATGATGGTGGATATAAAAATAAAATACTTGGGGGTTTTTAATAATTTTAAGTTAAATTTTTAGCTGAAGTATAAATATCTACATATGAAGAGAATCTATGTCTATTCACATATTGTAGGGTATAAGTACTTACTTCATAATAAAACTACAATATGAAAAGAAAATAAGTATAACTATCTTTAAGTGAGTGTCATTGTCACATGGATGCATAAAAAACTATATCACTTAAGATGTTTAAAGAATGCAATAGTCTGAAAATATACAATATATAAAAGCTACATTAGGCTGAATTGAAATAATGCATCAAAGCTTAAAATGCAATTTTTCAAAAACAATTTATTTACAATGTAGTAAAACATAACTGAATTCAGAAACTGAAAAATAAATAAGTAAGGAATTCAAGTCCAAGACAAATAGAAAGTTCTTCTATCTATATCAAAATCCACACAAATCTCCAAGAACCAATGGTATTATATCACCAGACCTGCAAAGCAAGGCAAAGCTAGTCACACCATATTTGATAACAATTTATCATGACTGTCTCTCATGGTCCTACATACTCAATAGTTGAACCGAATGTAATGTGACCTTCATCCCTAAGGGAGTCAAAGCCTCACCTACCAAAGCAGAGGACATAAGTCGATCATCCTTCTTGCACAAAACCCTGGAGAGAATCATTGACATCAACATTCGAATGTCGGTTTATCAGGGATCACTATCTATCTCTCAACATGCATTACCAAGGGAATATCAGTTGAGATAGTGCTTCACTCACTAGTAGGTTACATCGAGAGATCTATCGATTTCAGCAATATACATAATCGAAGGAACCTTCAATAATCTTAAATCTGCAACCATAAGATCAGCTCTATGTTCCTTATGACTTGACCAATCCATTTTTAGATTCATTAGGTATCTTTTGATTTATATGATCTCTCGTTCTAAAAAATCTAAAATTGGAGCGACTACTATCTCAATATCTTTCCAGGGGGTGTCCTATCCCCACTCCTGGGGAACTTGGCTTTAAACAGTCTTCTTAGAAAATTTGATTCCCAAAACTACAAAACAGTCGCCTATGCTGATGACGTAGTGATGGCAGTTTCGGGATTCATCTGGCCATGATATAGCAACGGCTGGAGACGACACTCGAACTACTAAATCGATGGAGCATCGATAGTAATTGGAGTGTTTATCATAGCAAAACTAAATTTGTACTGTTCTCAATGAAGATTAAGATGCCTAATTTTACGCTACGCTGACTGAACGGAACTGAATTGTTGCTCTCGGATAGTGTAAAATACTTGGGCACAAAACTTGACAGGAAATTATCCTGGGAACTCAATATTGCGGCAAGAGCAAATAAGACCATGATGGCTATGTATGTCTGCAATAGGGCCATAGGCAATAGATGGTGTATTAGACCATGGAACGAGAACTAGCTAGCCGACACGGTTTCTAAACCGATGCTATTCTATGAAGCCTATGTCTTGTGGAGGGAAATGGATATTTCCGCAAACCTTATATTCCTTGAAATGGTATTGAGAAGTATGGCAATACTGATAACAGGAGCATTGAGTACTACCGCGACAAAGTAGATTTTTACATTCCTGAACTCGTTACGAGTAGATCTAATGATCAAGAAGTTGGCACTGAACATGGCTGAACATAGCGCATGGAATTACAGATCCTATGTATACGCTTGCATAATAGGAAGTTTTCAAAATCTTTTGATTACTGCACCCCTAGACCCTTTTTGCTGAGGAACTTGGGGTTTTCAAACCTGTCCATCTGAGGATGGTGTCTCCGTTGGTTTAATAGGCTTATAAATCTATATGGATTGGTCCAAAAAAGGGGATGGAGTGGGCGGAGGTGTCTACATTCCTGAATTTGGGATAATAATGTCATTTAGACTCCCAAATGGATGTAGTATTCATCATGACGAAAGCGACCAAATGGCTCACATAATGACAGTAAAGCTGCAATAAAATCCCTGATAGGTGTTTAAACAACATCAAGTATAGTACAGGAATACCGAGTATCCTTAAATGAGATGGCGAGACATTCAACAGCTATACTCGCTCGGTACTTGGACACAGGGATAATGAAGGTATAATCTAGCGAGAAGACGAGCCTCGATATCGGAAGACGAGATAGATTTCCTATGTGGCATTCCGATGTCGACGTGTAAACAAAGGATAAATAATGCATAAAGATACTTGTGACTGTAAAGCACATCGAATCTACTTGGCTTATAACGAATATGACTTAGGAATATGGTGGTGACGATCACCGGGCATTGAACTTCCGTATCCATGCTGCAAGACTTGGGCTGTCATGATTTATGTAGGAGTTGTCAATATGAGGAAGAGACCATTTTACACAGGTACACGGAGAAACCTCTCCGAATGATCTGGGAAGGAATTACGGTGCAGACATGCCTTTATTAGGAAGAGCAGGTGGTTAATAAGACCGGACATGCAAATAGCACCTCATAGTGGCGCCGTATCTGTCTCATGATTCAAAGTGGTTTAGAAACTTTTTATTTAGAAATAATTCTGTATCTCGGGAACTATTGCAGATATTGTTACGAAATTGAGCTGAGGTGTTTTCGAGTTGATTTACGTTTATTCAGTTTCCTAGCGATAATGGGGGCCACCTCGAGTCTCCAATTTTTTAAAAAAATCGTCAAAAATCCATTTATGATTCGAATGAATCATTAAATATAAATAGCCCTTGAGAAGGTCTACAAAAATAAGCTTGCTAGTGTAGGCTAACTCTATTAGTTGAAGAGATATTCAGGTTTATTGGTTTATTTTTATTAATTTTGCTCGATATTTTTATGGTTGTTTTAGAGGGTCAAAATTTATTTTTAAAATATCAGCTATATTGGCAGTAAAATTCTAAATAAAACAAAAAAAAACTGGTTAACAGTTATTTGATCCCTATAAAAAGTTATACGCATCCACAGTTGGAACTTGTAAAAAGGGCTGTATTTTTTATGTTTTTTCCCAAAAAAGCCCATATATTTTTTCTTTTGTAGAAACATTTTCTTCGGGAATATATAATTTTTATATGATCCGGAAAGATAACTTAATGCAAAAGCGTGTAAAGAAAATTTTCGCTCACTTAAGGCGACATATCACCCCCCAGATCTATCCAAACTTGGGAAACTTTAAAAAAAATTCGGTTTGATTAAAAAATCCTAAAAAGGCAAAGCACCGATCCACGAAATAGCTCCATATTTGTATAACTCCATATGTTTCTTAAATACTTACTAAGTGTTTTTACTATCACAAGGTAACGTCACAGTAGGCACTTTTCTAAAAAAAACTCAGTTTTTGGAACACATTTTCCCCGTTTTAGGAATTTCGGTATTTGAAAATAAAAAATGTCAAAAATTCTAAAGCCATTGAATTAAGGACATTTAATTCTATATTGGTACCAAATTTTGTTATGATATCTTTAACTGTTAAAATTTTATATTAGTTCAAATTTTGTATTTCTATTTGTGGAAAATCACCGTATTATATTTTTTAAGTTTTTAAGGTAAATGAAGACCCAAAATTTTATAAAATTATTTAGTTTTACTAAAATATAAATCCTCAAGTCATAGTGTTTTCAACAATATCAAATACTTATATATAAAGCCTTTATTTACTCATCAGAAGTTCCACAAACCTTGCCCCCTTTGACAAATTTGTACGTTTTTTTCATATAATGCGTACAAAATCTTACTAACAAATTTTGTAAATTTTGAATTCAAACACATACTGACTTAACAGTAATTTTGGTGTAACAGATTTTACTCGCATTATATGAAAAAACGTACAAATTTGTCAAAGGGGACAAGGTTTGTGGAACTTCTGAGAAGTAAATAAAGCTCGAAATCACCTCATCTCAAACCATGTGAAATATTGTAACAATATCTCCAATAGTTCCCAAGATACCGAAGTATTTCCAAAAAAAAGTGTTTCTAAACCACTGTGTGATGGACTGCGCTCTTTGAGTTCATCTCTCCTCTAACTTATATCTATAATTCATTTGCATAATAAAGGATTATATAATAATATGTTGCTCTCACATTTTTCCAGATGTTTACAACCATATATTTGATTTCGACAGTCATATGAATGATTACTGTGGCCATGGTATTGTTAGATAACTTGAAATCATGTTAAATTAAAAATTAAACTTAAATTTTTTACCCGACCTCTACAATTACTCATCTAATGACAGTCTGCCATACAATGTAAACCAAACAGAACTATGCGAATGTTATTAACCCTTGCCTCTTCATGATTTAAACCTAACAGCATGTTCTTGAGTTTTTCTATATTCCAAAGGCCTGAACATAATGGAAATTTGTGTTTCTCCTCAAAAGGATTTTTGGTGATGGCCATACACAAATTCTTTAAATCAGCCTCTATTGCTAACTTTTATGTCAATCCTTTAAAATTAAATAAAATGAAGGGATTTACAAAATTAGCATCACAGTGTATGTTAATCTCTGTTATAAGTAGTATCTAAAACCAATAAGCATTTCCGCTCAAGGTGATTTCCGTTTAAACATGTCAACACCATATGACTATTTGTATAACAGCTCAACTAAAGAATACAAAATGCTCTTATTACAAACAATAGAACAAATGTTTTTACACATGAGACTTTACTTTTTTTTTATCTCATTTAAAACAAAATGGAAATAGATTTACTTCTCATATCTAGTTAACAACCCGTACTTACCTTTAGAATTTTTAATGTTCATAGACTTACTTGCATGTAATTTTCCTTATTTTTTATTTTATTTTCTATTTTAAGTTTATTTGATATGTTAAGTTTTCTTGATGTTTTCTTACTTTTTTTTTATTATTTGAAATTGAAGTACAGAAAGATTTTTGATTTCCTTTTAAAATGCTTTCATTTTGTATTCAGTTTTTCCTAGAATGTTTGTAAGTGATTTGAACTCTAAGATAAGATTCATGCTAAAAATGTCTTGCATAAAGTACCAACATAACTGCTTTTAGAATGTATTTTCTTTTTCTACATTAGCAAATGTAATAGGTTTTGTGTGAGTTTGTGTTTGTCAGTCTACTGAAAGATTTACTAGGAATTTTCAACACAAATATGTAGCTGCAAAAATATCTTGTTTACTAATGTACTTGTACACTTGGTAGCTCGAAATTCATATGTAAAGGTTTTAAAGGTAGAAATTTATTTTTCACTTATCAACATTCTGGCCAACGTAACCAACATTAATTAAACAAGGAAATTATGTCAGCCATAACTGGACTCATTATACAGTATCTTCATTTCAAAATAATTCCAAGTTAGTCTCTAAATACTAAACTATAAAAGCTTGATCTTGGGCAGCCTAATGTTCCAAACCTCAATGCTAGTTGGTCACATTCTCTTAGAGATCATAAGCCAACTTTAATGCTTGACAAGCCGTTTGTGTTTTCCTCCTTCTACAACGTTTTTTTTTCTTCACATCTGTAGATTTTAGTGCAATGTTTGCACTCCAATGTGTTTCTGTGTGTTTTTGATGTTCTTCTAAGAGTATTGTATGAATAAATATGTTTGTTTTTGCACAAAAAGGAGTTGCTTCTTGCTTGTATCCTACAGCCTCTATCTCGTCCTTTTCTGTTTGTTTGTTTTTGTTCTATTTTAAAGCCAAAACATAATAAAGTGCTTGTCACAGTGATGATTTAAAAGAGACCATGATGAATGTTGTGGTGTTGATAACATATCTGTGATAAATTACAAACATTTTCTAGTCTCTAAGTTGTAGTTGACTAGCTGCCTGCCTCACTGCCGGGCTGCTGTCTCCAACTAACTGCCACACCACACATAGAACTAGATGTACTATTTTAATAACATTTCATTTCATAAGCCTTCCTGTCTCCTATATTTTCTTTTTTCTAATTCTTGCAGGTGCATGTTCTTTCGTATTTATGTGTTTGTATATTTCAGACAAAATAGAGGCATTTATAACAACACCAACAGCACAAAGAGGAAATAAAAGATAGACTCTTTTTTTAACTTAACATTAATGGAAATTTCAGCCATTATAGTACATTTTTTTATCAGTGAGAAGGGAAAAATATTAAAAACAGGAAAGTATATTTTGAGTGTTGTTTATGGTTGACGGTTTTTTCTTAATTTCTTTATTTGTGTATTTCTTTAGTTTGACTAACTTTGGGGTTAAACCTCCAGCTCATCACCCAGTGCTTTAAAAATGTTGCTTACGTTTGCTGGAACTGAAGAAATGTGCCTAATTACTTTAAAAGAGTATTTTTAGCCATAGAAAATAATTAATTAAGTTGATGTTATGGAATTAGGTTCCTATATTTGCGCTTTAAGGATTCAAGCTTAAATAAGGTAAACGTTAGAAATAAATTAAGATAGAACAGAACTGGAACAGAACAGAACTAGAACTAGAACAGAACTAGAACAGAACTAGAACAGAACTAGAACAGAACTAGAACAGAACTAGAACAGAACTAGAACAGAACTAGAACAGAACTAGAACAGAACTAGAACAGAACTAGAACAGAACTAGAACAGAACTAGAACAGAACTAGAACAGAACTAGAACAGAACTAGAACAGAACTAGAACAGAACTAGAACAGAACTAGAACAGAACTAGAACAGAACTAGAACAGAACTAGAACAGAACTAGAACAGAACTAGAACAGAACTAGAACAGAACTAGAACAGAACTAGAACAGAACTAGAACAGAACTAGAACAGAACTAGAACAGAACTAGAACAGAACTAGAACAGAACTAGAACAGAACTAGAACAGAACTAGAACAGAACTAGAACAGAACTAGAACAGAACTAGAACAGAACTAGAACAGAACTAGAACAGAACTAGAACAGAACTAGAACAGAACTAGAACAGAACTAGAACAGAACTAGAACAGAACTAGAACAGAACTAGAACAGAACTAGAACAGAACTAGAACAGAACTAGAACAGAACTAGAACAGAACTAGAACAGAACTAGAACAGAACTAGAACAGAACTAGAACAGAACTAGAACAGAACTAGAACAGAACTAGAACAGAACTAGAACAGAACTAGAACAGAACTAGAACAGAACTAGAACAGAACTAGAACAGAACTAGAACAGAACTAGAACAGAACTAGAACAGAACTAGAACAGAACTAGAACAGAACTAGAACAGAACTAGAACAGAACTAGAACAGAACTAGAACAGAACTAGAACAGAACTAGAACAGAACTAGAACAGAACTAGAACAGAACTAGAACAGAACTAGAACAGAACTAGAACAGAACTAGAACAGAACTAGAACAGAACTAGAACAGAACTAGAACAGAACTAGAACAGAACTAGAACAGAACTAGAACAGAACTAGAACAGAACTAGAACAGAACTAGAACAGAACTAGAACAGAACTAGAACAGAACTAGAACAGAACTAGAACAGAACTAGAACAGAACTAGAACAGAACTAGAACAGAACTAGAACAGAACTAGAACAGAACTAGAACAGAACTAGAACAGAACTAGAACAGAACTAGAACAGAACTAGAACAGAACTAGAACAGAACTAGAACAGAACTAGAACAGAACTAGAACAGAACTAGAACAGAACTAGAACAGAACTAGAACAGAACTAGAACAGAACTAGAACAGAACTAGAACAGAACTAGAACAGAACTAGAACAGAACTAGAACAGAACTAGAACAGAACTAGAACAGAACTAGAACAGAACTAGAACAGAACTAGAACAGAACTAGAACAGAACTAGAACAGAACTAGAACAGAACTAGAACAGAACTAGAACAGAACTAGAACAGAACTAGAACAGAACTAGAACAGAACTAGAACAGAACTAGAACAGAACTAGAACAGAACTAGAACAGAACTAGAACAGAACTAGAACAGAACTAGAACAGAACTAGAACAGAACTAGAACAGAACTAGAACAGAACTAGAACAGAACTAGAACAGAACTAGAACAGAACTAGAACAGAACTAGAACAGAACTAGAACAGAACTAGAACAGAACTAGAACAGAACTAGAACAGAACTAGAACAGAACTAGAACAGAACTAGAACAGAACTAGAACAGAACTAGAACAGAACTAGAACAGAACTAGAACAGAACTAGAACAGAACTAGAACAGAACTAGAACAGAACTAGAACAGAACTAGAACAGAACTAGAACAGAACTAGAACAGAACTAGAACAGAACTAGAGACTAAATTAGTACATGTAATCAGTGCCCACGATTTTAATTAAAGCTTTGAAAAACCGCCTTAAATCATTTTGAATTTAAAAATCACTCTTGCTTACTTGTTTCTCATTGCGCTCCTTCTAATTTTGTTCATTTCGTTTTTGATGAAAAAAAGAAACAGAAACACAAAATGTGAAATTAAAAAAATTTAATGTGAGTAATGTTTATTGGAAAATTCTTTTACACCTCAAGTGAATTTCTTCTGGTGAAGCAAGAAGTACGTACTTTTTAAGTACAACCGTAAGTACTATTGAACAAGAAAAACCTATAACATGAATGACACCAACATCAAAAGCATTACGGCACTATAAAACACAAATTCTTTGTAATTTTTTCATTTCTGTTTTTGGGAGTTCTTTGGCATCAGCTATTTCAGTATGTTAGTTATATTGCTAGATATGTGACGTGATTCAGAGGTTGGAAAAGTGAACACAGAATGATTTTGTATATTGTAGACAAAATTTGAATACCAATTTAAAAAAGTGTCTAAATTTATAAAATATCGAAATAGTGCCTGAATTAGTTCCATGAAAATCGACTTAACCTAGTGACTCTGGATCTTCCTTTTTCGTATGAATTTTTGTTTGCCAAACACTACAAATGTCATAATACAATGATGGTTGCATAAGCCTCTTCACAACAGCAAAAAATGTACAACACATCCACTCAGAGTAAAAAAAAAGTAAGAAAAAAGTTTGTTTTTAGAAACTTTGTTTTCCTCTACTACTTAAATAATATGATGCTTTTTCAATATGGCTTTTAGTAGAAAAAAAAATATTGTAGAACGGTAACGACAACGACAACTAATAAAACCAAATGTTCTGTACTGTGAATACTTACAATAGAGGAAACAAAAAGCATTCAATACATTCCCAACAAATCCTGTCACACAAACAACTCTGTAAATACATTGGAAAAATACCTGGCTAAAAATGTATATAAGAAAACACAAACTCACTCACAAAGTTGTGTAAAAATGTTGCGTATATTAGAATCGTGTACTTTTGATTGAAATTGAATTTAAAGAAAAAAAAATGCCATCAGGTGCTGACATCTAACAAGTAAAAACAGTTTTATTGTTAATGTATAAGTTTTCTTTTTTACTTGCACAACACAATAATAATAATAAAAAAAGGAAAAATGAAACAGGACAACAAAACACAAACTCACAATGACACACTGATAAAGTCAAGGAGGAATGGAATGTAAAAGAACAAAATATGTAAGAAAAAAAGGTACAAAAGTTATATGATTTTTATAGGCTCTCAACGAAGTATGGCATGGACAGTGGTTCTGTTAGCAGAATTTTAGAATAAATTTAAAAATTTGTTTATGATAAAAAAAGGCTTAACCAACCACTATAGATTCGATGTAACATGGCTACCAAAGTAAAAAAACGGTACAATTTTTCAATTCAATAGAAGTTTTTTTTTAGAAAAATTTTAAGTAAAATTATAATTTTTTTAGACGTTTCTCCACATAATTAATGCTAACTCAAAAAGTTATAAGTTTACATGTGTTTTGTCATTGTAACAAAAACAAAGCACATGTAAAATTTCCACTCAAAGTACACGCTTGTAAGCATATACAATTTTGTGAAAATGAGCGAATTCACTTAATTATGAATAAATTCGAAAAAAAAATCAATGGATTTTTATGATCGATATGTCATTCTGTTCCCACTGGCTTTGTGATAAATCAATAAATCTGAACAATTTCTGACGTTTTCGATTTTTCATGATTTTTTAAAACAAAAAAATTGGCTATTTTCATGTAAAAATTATATTTTTTGTTTTAATTTGTTATTATAATTACGAAACTACTGAGCCGATTTAAACACAATATATATGTGCAAATTTCTACATAGCATGGGGAAAATGTTTTCAAAATTCAATCATTCGAAAGAAGAACACTAACTACTCAATTAAATATATATCAAACAAAAAACTAGTATTTTGTGAAAATGAGCGAATTCATTTAATTGTCAATAAATTCGAAAAGAATCAATCGATATTTATGCCCTATATCTCGTTCTGTTCACATTACATGTCGCTTTGCGATAAAGTAATAAATCTGAACCATTTTTGCCTTTTTTCGATTTTTCATGATTTTTATGAAACAAAAAAAAAAAATATTTTCACATAAAAAAAATATTTTTTGCTTCAATTTTTTACTATAACTCCGAAACTACTGAGCATATTGAAACGCAATATATGCCTGAAAATTTATACATAGCATGAGGAAAATGTTTTCAAAAATCAATAAATCTAAAGAAGAACATTAACTACTCAATTTTATGTACGTAATCAAACAAAAAAAGTAAAATTTTGTGAAAATGAGCGAATTCACTTAATTGTGAATACCTTCGAAAGTAATCAATCAATTTTTATGGTCGATATCTCATTTTGATTCCATTACATGTAGGTTTACGATAACTTAATAAAGCTGAACAATTTCTGCCGTTTTCGATTTTTCATGATTTTTTGAAAACAAAAAAAATTTCATATAAAAAATATATTTTTTGCTTCAATTTGTTATTATAACTCCGAAATTACTGAGCCGATTAAAATGCAAGGTATATATAGAAACTTAAACATATCATGGGGAAAATGTTTTCAAAAATCAATCAATCGAAAGAAGAACATTAACTACTCAATTTTATGTATATCAAACAAAAAAGTAAAATTTTGAGAAAATGAGCGAATTCACTTAATTGTGATTCAATTAGAAAATAATCGATAGATTTTTATGATCGATGTTACATTTTGTTATTACTGCAAGTAGATTTACGATAAAGTAATAAATCTAAAAAATTTCTGCCGTTATCGATTTTTCATGATTTATTTAAAACAAAAAAATTTGCTATTTTCACGTAAAAAATATATTTTCGGATTTAATTTGTTATTATTTATAACTCCGAAACTACTAAGCCGATTAAAAAATATATATATGGAAATCTGTATATAGAATTTGTATAAAAATGTTTTCAAAATTCAATCATTCGAAAGAAGAACATTAACTAATGAATTTTATGAATATCAAACAAAAAAGAAAAATTTTATTAAAATGAGAGAATGCACTTAATTCTGAATAAATTCGAAAATAATTAATCAATTTTTATGATCGATATCTCATTTTGTTGCTATTACATGTAGATTTACGATAAAGTAATAAATCTGAACAATTTCTTCCGCTATGGATTTTTCATGATTTATTTAAAACAAAAAAATTTGCTATTTTCACGTAAAAAATATATTTTCGGATTTAATTTGTTATTATAACTAGGAAACTACTGAACCAATTAAAATGCAATATACAAATGGAGTAGAGATAATTTAAATTTCCAAGTTTATTTTAATAATATCGGTATCACCGTTTTTGAGAAATCCATAATTATGTGGAGAAACGTCTAAAAAAAATCACAATTTTACTTAAACAATTTTTTAAAAAAAAAACCTCTCCATAAAATTTAAAATGTGGACCATATTTGTACTACTGGAATTACAATATCTCAAATTGTGTAGTGGATTCAAAAGCCTCAAAATTTTTTTTTCGATTTTGTGGCGAATTCAGTACTATTTGGCTTGTTTATTTGAAATATGTAGAAGATACTTTAGAACGCTTAATTCAATTCTTACTTCACTTAAGATGAATGCAAGACGATACATTATTTCAATATTCTATCTTGAAAATTCAAAATCTAAAATATAAAGAGATAAACCTTTTAAAATACATGGGAAATATTTAGGATTTAAGGCGTATGAATAATATTTATTTTATTACACAATATAAAGTATACGCAAGGTAATACTTAGTATCTTTTACATTTAATTTAATGCTTTTTTTAAATATTTTGAGAATATTAGCACAAAGTTGTTGCTTAAAATATCAATCATGATTTGAATCCCTTTCTACCACTGTGTAAACTTGGTCTTGTAGGGTAAATACATATCTTATATTAGCTTTATTGAATTAAATAAACTTTTTCTGAAATAAATATAAAAACAAGAAAAGAAAGAAAAGGCTGTTGATGCTTTTTGGGGTCACAATACAGGAAAGAGGTTTCGTTTTAATAAAATTGTCAATTTGTATCAGTTTTTTTTCTGTCTTATCAAAAAAAAGAAAAAAACAAAAAAAACGAACTCCCTAAATAACATGGTTAAACTTGCAGTTTAAACACAATTTTTCATTTCTATATTAAGAAAAATTGACATTTTAAGCAATTCTTTTTATAATATATCTTAAATTCACAATTTATTTAACTTTTTGGGAAACAAAATGTTAATTTTAGCTCTTTTTTCTTGTGTAACTAAATAAAAATAAAATCAATTTTAATTGTATCAATAAAACTGTCATGGCAAAAATCCATTAACGTTTTAATCCTCACAATTTACTCATGCTGAAGAAAAAAATCCCAAAAAAAAAGAAACAAAACTTAAATGGGGTTAATTGTCTTTAGTGATATCAATTGTAGAGGAGACAAATAGAGTGGAATCATCATCATCATCAATGTCATTAACCTTATAATCAAAATTCTCAAAATTTGTGTCATCATTACCATGTTCAAACTGACAGCATAACAGACAGACAGATTTTATATGTCTGTCATTCATTCAGACATACAGCATCATAAACTAATCCATTCAATTTGCCATTTTTCATTTAATTGCCTGCACTTTTGTTTGTTTAAATGTGTGATATTTCAGCTGAAGCCTTTAATATATTATTTGAATGGATTTTCTTTGCCACCAATTCTCACTCCCTGTTGACTTTTTTTTGGGAAAATATTTATGCGCCTGACTTATTTGTGTGGAAATATATAGTTATAAATGCATACATTGATTTATCAATTAAAGCATTTTAATGTGTTGTGATTATTGTCGTTTTATTGTGATGTTTAAAGCAATTAATTCCACACTTTAATAATAATAAGATTGTTGGAATTAAAATAAAAGTACAAACAGAGAAAAACTATAGACTTGTACATGATTACAATCATTCAACAGTATTATGGTCACTGTCATTATTTATATAGATGCGGCAACCATAATATGTTACAGTTATTATTTACATGATTGCTGTAATTTATTATATCCCAATAAGAATTTTTACTGTAATTCAAGTTGAAAGCAAGTTTAATTCCAGCCTTGATGCCAGTTTCAAGCAATTGAATTGTAGTTGTTTAGCATTTTATATAAAAATTAAATTTAAATTCATGCTAAATATTTTTGAAAATATTTTAAATTTTCATATATGTACATTAGGGTGGCCCCGTTTGTATGGAGAAAAATAAGGTATCGATGTTCCCGCATAAATTGAAAATTTGATTCATTCTAAGACTACATTTTAAAATTTTTTCGTCCTGGGGTCAATATTTGGCGAGCTGGATCAAAGGATAAAAAGCTCCTTTTTTGAGGTTTTTTACATTTTTTCCATATTTCTTCCAAAGGAAGTATACGTAAATGTGGTATCATATGAAATGTCTTTGAGAGACGCACTGAATTGCTTATTTGAAATTTAAAAATTTTCGACAAAATTTTATTTTTTTTTAATTTTTTCTTAGAATTTATTCAAATAAATATATGAAATTTCTTGATCATAAACATCATGTAATTTCACCGAAATGGTTTTTCTCGTTTTTTGTTATACTACGAATATTTAAATTTAAGCTAAAACATTTACTATACATCGCGCTATAATGATTATTTTAATGTTATTCCTTTGGAATGTTGTTGTTTATTTGAACTGGACTGAATTTACAAAAACGAGAAAAACTATTTCGGTGAAATTACATGATATTTATGATCAAGAAATTTCATATATTTATTTGAAAAAATTAATAAAAAAAAAAAAATTTTTTTCGAAAATTTTTGAATAAAATTTTTTTTTTAAATTTCTAATAACCAATTGAATGCGTCTCTCAAAGACCTTTCATATGATACCAAATTTACATATACTTCCCTTGGAAGAAATATGGAAAAAATGTAAAAAACCTCAAAAAAGGACCTTTTTATCCTTTGATCCAGGTCGCCAAATATTGACCCCAGGACGAAAAAATTTCAAAACGTAGTCTTAGAATGAATCAAGTTTTCATTTTAGGCGGGAACATCCGCAACTTTCATTTTGGGGCGACATTATTGCACATATGTACAATATTTTTCAAAATTAAAATGTAATACTATTTTGGTCTACATAAGTATGTATAATTGAATGCATATCAATGGCAAATGTTGCTGTCATCTGGACATAGGGTTGAAAATTTGACGTATAAGGTCATTTATAAAGATAAGAAATAGAGTAGGAGAAAAGACACAGCCTTGCGGTACCCCTGAATTGATCTTAAACTTGTTTGATGAGATCCCATCTATAACAACTTGTATAGTACGATCTCTGAGAAAGCTCGATATAAATCGGAGAAGTTATTACCGACACCAAAAGCAATAAATTTTGCTAAAAGCACACCATGCCTTACTCTATTAAATGCTTTTGAAATATCTAGAGCCACCACTTTACTTTCGCCAAACGGTGTATGGAACGACACCATTTTTTCGATAGGAAGGCTAGCAAGCACCATACTGCCAGTAGCTGAGTAAATTGTTGCATTCTAAATATAAATAACTTTGGAAAGTGCAGAACATATTGCCATTGGGCGATAATTTTCAGGCTTGTTAAGCTGAATTCACCCATGAGTTTCTGAAACATTTTTTGTTCGGAGCAATTTTTTTTTATATGTAGTTTGAAGTCTCTCTCAAAAATAGAACGTCAAACTACATATAAAAAAAAATGTTCCGAACAAAACATGTTTCAGAAACTCATGGGTGAATTCAGCTTTAGTTCTCCCTTTTCAGAAATTGACGTTACATTAGCAACCTTCTAACCAGAGATCGAAAATAACTCGTCTATATAACAAAAAACCCATATTGTGATTTATATATTTGTGATAAAAATAAATCACTAAAAATAAAAGTTATAAAATGATTTTTATTTATTCGTTTATGTTGTTTTTTAATGGTTTGGTGTGGGATAAACAATTCATTTGTTCTTGTTCTTAAAACCTGTTACTTTCTCTTTTATTTGTACATGCAATAACATATTATTAGTAATTTTTAGCAAATTATGGAAATAATATGATAAGAATGAAGTAATGAAGTCTAAGTAACAGAAATGAGACTTTTTTTTAAATTGTTATTAATATTTTGGCAAATTTTATATATTTAAGCGTTGATTTGCATCAAATGCATTTTTGCGATTTATTTTTCATGTTCGCAAATAAAAGTCACAAGCTGACCTTTACGAAAAAAATAAATTATAAATCACTCATCCAGATTATTTGTGTTTGTTTCTTTTCTGTTTCTCTCAACTCCAAACCTAAAATGTTCTCGAATAAATCACTCTCTCAGTGATATATCACAAAAAATTCTTTTTAAATGGCTGCGAATGAGAATTTACCATTGAAATAAAAGTGAACCCTTTATTTTCGGTCTCTGCTTTTAACATACAGGAAATTTTCCGGCACGGTATAAAGTGCTGGAAAGCTAATGGACGAGCTAGCGTCGAAGAACACTGCTTCAAAATCAGTGCCGGTTTACCATCAGGCCCAGGAGACTTATTTGTGAGGAGACCCTCTAAAACTCTTTTAACTGCGCGAATGCGAAATAATATATTCGGCATAGTAACTGATACTCTTTCGAGCTCGGGTAGTGGTTGATTGCTTTCGGGTAAGTTCGAATTATTTGCAAATAATTCAACCAAAGGGTTAGCTTTATCAACCGGGTCAGTGAATGATTGGCCATTCCGTAAAGGAGTAGGAATTGATGAACTAGCATTATCCTTAAATATTTTAACGAATGACCAAAAGCTTTTACTGCCCCGGGGAGTAGTAAGAACTTTGGCTCGGAGGAGCTGCAGTTTTGCACTTCTAATTAATCCAGTATTTTTCCGCAGTTTTAATCGAAATTTTCTTTGATGGAATGAAGGATTTCATCCCCATCATAATTATGTTTTCGACCATTTTCGTCATGCCATTGACACTATTGTCTAAGAAACAAAGTTTTCCAATTAAAATGCCGAAAGGTACAATGATCCAAGAGGTTCAAAAACATCTAATTCATGCTTGTCAGGGTGTGAAGATAGAAAAAGATCGAGGGTGTTATTTTATTCACTAATTGCGCAAGGTGATTGTGCGCCGCGAATAGTTCAACATATTGGCCTTATGTATACGTATGACTTGAATGGTGAAACCAAAAGGATTTGTGAACATTAAAATCACCAGCAACAACCATTTCATTGTTAGGAAAACTCTCAAGAATCTTCGTTATGTAATCGGAAAGGGCATCGAAACTAGATATATTAACATCACTTCTCGCGTTATAAAGAAAACCGAAGTGCAAACAGTGTGACCTGATTTTGAACTTAAAGCTAGGTACTCTGTTCAAAATTTCGTGCGAAATGCTGTCAAACTACATATAAAATAGTTGGAATGAAATATATGCGAAATAATTTCGCAAAAGCAGTACTCTGTTTTTATTGTGGAAAACATGTGAAATACATCTGGCAACCTTATTTTTCCACACGGAATAACATACGCTGCACTTCTTTCGCACGAACAGCTAGCTGTCAAACAGCATGTAAAATTTTTCGCATGAAAAAACCATAATTTTTCGCAAATATGAACAGAGTACTAAGCTTAACCCAGAGACATTTAAATTCTACATAATACCTACCTAATCATTGCTGCTACTAGTACACAACTTCATTGTGTATGTACATGGAAATTCTCGATCAATGTTAAAAAGTGATACCCAGGTATCTGATAATCTTGTGGATCAGCATTCTTGGACACCTGCGTTTCACATAAGGCGAAAACATGCGGTCGATGGAAACAAGCACTGAGAAAAAATTCGATCGTAGTCCCCGTATATTGCAAAAGTCAATCCGAAAGAATTCTCTGTAATATTTCAATACACAGACAATTCAAATAAAGTGTCTACTTTCATGATGTAAGTATGTGATAGGATAGTAAGATAGGACCCTTTTCGTCAAACCAAATACTGAGCATTATCCTAGCGCCATAGATATTTGGTTTTGGTGTCGATTCGGCTGGTTGGCCGGGCTTCACATACGATCTCTAACGATTTGAGTTATTATAATGTTTCCATTTTTCAAAATGTTTTAAAGTCTCTCGGCTTCAATTCGTATGGTACCCAGTTTCATTGCTTTCGGATGAATCCTTCTACTCGTAAAGATTTTGAAATTGCTGCTTGAGTAGCCCCCAATGATTTTGCAAGCTCTTGTTGAGTTTGACAACAATCTTTATGTAGCAATACATCCAATTCTTCGTATTAAAGCTTTTTGGCTGGCCATGAACCGTACAAGTCATCTCTCGCATGTTGATAGTGATGGAACACATTCACCATACGTTTCGCTGGGCAATTGTTGTGCTTCAGCGGCGCTTCTTTTGGTACAAAATTCAACATTTTCGAACCAAACTATTATTCTTAAGTCCTATAAGGAACAGAGGGCCACCACAAACTGATTCCATTCAGTTCTGTTAGACGGTGTATGCTTGACCACAGCTAAGACCACTTTGCGTTATCTCGTATTCAAGTTGACGCCTCCATTGTGCAATGGAAGCCCTCTTCTTCGTGCGTTACTCTGTACAGCATTTATGTCACGTAGAAGCGCGTTGCACATCTCGCTGGCTCAGATTTGAGACAGCTGTGAACAACTTTGTTTTGGTGTTGAAAGACATTAAGACTGATTTCCATATTGGACTTAACATGCCGGATGCCTGATTGGCTCTTGATATTCGGTAAGCCACATCATTACTAGAGCCGCCAGTGTTTGTAATGATGCTACCAAGATAACAAAAAGTTGTTCATCATCCATGTCGACGTTGCGTATTTTGAACATATTGGTATTAATGGTGTTACATTGCATGCTTTTGCACTTGGCGGTGTTTATCTTTAGAATAGCTTTTGCCGCCTTGATCTGTAGAGCCTTGACTTTCTATATCGTCATCTGCATATACAAGACATTCAAGGCGTTCATTTACGTATGATAACGTCAAGCACAATGATGAACAGCAAAGGGGACAATATGTATCCTTGCCTGACTCCTGTAAGTACTATCGACTTTTTCAAAGTCGATAAAGACCATAAACAAAGGGGACTGCCACTCATCAACTGAGTTAGGTTTTTGACAGGAGAGTTTTCGATCTGTGTGTGTTTTTCTATAGGTTATTTGCTTCTACCATAATTTTGAAAGCATCTTTAGTGACAGTACAGACTTTAAAACCAATTAGACGATAATAATAACAAAAAAATGTATAATATAATAAGGACTTATATAAATCGCCAATGCACTTCTTTTAAACAGTGATTATTTATCATTATAAATCATACCTAAATAAGTAATAAAACTGCATTGTAAGATTTCAAAAAATATTTAAAACGAAGGATTTCACAAAGCTTCTTGTGTCTCCTGTTAAATTTATGAAAAAGAGACTTAGCACGTTTGCACACTAACGATATAAATTTCAATGGAAAATGTTATTATTTTTTTCATTCCCTTCCATTTAAGAATGACATGCTCTTCAAAATATTTCATCATTCAATCCCTTTACAAATACATCTCACTAATGATTGTAAAGAAAATCTTCTTAGAACAACATTTAAATCTTTTAGTCTTGTTTTATGTTTCTTTCCGTTTTTATTATGCCACAATATGAAACGTGATAGTTGTAAATAGTTCTTTATTTTTGTTGCTGTTGTGGCAAATAGTACATAAATTGCTTGCCACACACATTACACACAAACCGACTAGCGGACTAGTGGCGTCGTCATGCGGATCTTCTCCAACAACCATAAATAGTAAATGGGTACATGGGTTTAGAGTAATGTCGTCAGTTAGTCGGATTTAACAAAACACTGCTGCGAACTGCTGTAGGAGGTGAAATTTTGCACAATTTAGTTGGCATTTTAGTGGGATTAAAATGTTTTTTATTGTGCAACACAACAACAGCAGCAGCAGCAGTAACTGAAGTAATTCATACTGCATTTTAAAAGGGGAAGGAGAACAGGGTTGTAGGTTTCTGATAAAGCTTGATATGTTGTTGTGATAATTTAAAGGAATTTAAAGAGATGTTGGAATAATTTAATTCAATAAGGATTACTAAACCTAGACTAAGGAAATCACTCAATTTGCTTTACTGCTTACAAATAATACAACGCCTTTTCTAGTCAACTTAAATGACCCCTCAATAATATTTCCTTGCAACTTCCCAACTAAATGATATCTCCTTTTATTTATTAAACAAAACAACTAATGTTAGGATTTTTTTTTTAAATTCTTATTATTCTTTTGAGCTTTATTTTCTTCTTCTAATCAAATATGAGTCAGGATGGTCTGTCTTTATATAAAACCATGTACATATTCGTAGGAGTTGTACAAATAACTGAGTGAGTGAAAGACTGAATGAATGAACAACAAATGCATGAGTGTAAAACAAACTGAACAGACAATGAAAGACTGGATAATCATAAAGTAGCAAAATGTTGATGTACATGATTGATGGTCAGAATTGAAATGAAATGAAATAAAATTCCATTTATGGTTTATAAGCTTTAGCAAAATTTATAAACGTTTATTGGCAATTTGTAAAATAAGTAATTTGAACCATTTGAAATTGAAGTAAAATACATTTTTGTTAACAACTGCAATTATTATTGTAATACTATGAAAAGGAAAGAGATGCTCATGCTGCAATTAGAATGAAAATAATTGGTATGGATTTTTGTGCAATTATACTTTGTAAATTAAAGTAACAGTTCAAAAATATATAAAAAAGATTATGTTTGATATTATTAAACAGATTATAATTGTATTAAAATTAAATAATACAGTGAATTAAGAATTGTTTATTTGCATTTTAATTACGGTCCGTAATGGTTACAAGTGATATCAAAAAGGTTATTTTTAAATATAAAAATCCATCTAAAATAGTTATTCTTCAACGCAAAAATGAAAGTTCGCATGAAAGAGTTTTAATTAGCCATCATAAAAAACTCATTCGAGGAGTTTTATTTTTCCCGTAAAAAAATAAAACTTATTTAAGGAGTTTTATTTTTCCCGTCAGAAATAAAAACTCATTTGAGGAGTTTTATTTTTCCAGTCAGAAAATAAGACTCATTTGAGGAGTTTTATTTTTCCCATCAGAAAATTAAACTCATTTGAGAAGTTTTATTTTTCCCGTCAGAAAATAAAACTTATTTGAGGAGTTTTATTTTTCCCATCAGAAAAAAAACTCATTTGAGGAGTTTTATTTTTCCAGTCAGAAAATAAAACTCACTTAGGAGATTTATTTTTCTCGTCAGAAAAAAAAACTTTATTTGAGGAGTTTTATTTTTCCCGCAAACAAAATAAAACTCATTTCACGAGTTTTATTTTTCCCGTCAGAAAATAAAACTTATTTGAGGAGTTTTATTTTTCGCTTAAAAAAAAACACATTTGACGAGTTTTATTTTTCCCGTCAGAAAAAAAACTCATTTGAGGAGTTTTATTTTTCCAGTCAGAAAATAAAACTCATTTGAGGAGTTTAATTTTTCCCGGCAGAAAAAAAACTCATTTGAGGAGTTTTATTTTTCCCGTCAGAAAATAAAACTCATTTGAGGAGTTTTATTTTTCCGGGCAGAAAAAAAATCATTTGAGAAGTTTTATTTTCCCATCAGAAAAAAAAACTCATTTGAGGAGTTTTATTTTTCCCGTCAGAAAATAAAACTCATTTTATGTAAATTGACACCTAAAGCTTGCAGCAGATCATTACAATTTGTAAAGCACCTTGCATTGCAATTGAATATACTGTTATATCAGATAGACTCAATAAAAAAAAGATACTGAAAAAAAGTAGAAAATAAATAAAAAGCGTTTTATTTTCTGATGGGAAAAATAAACTCCTCGAATGAATTTTATTTTATGACGGCTAATTAAAAGTCTCTTTTTAAGAGTTTCATCCGAACTTTTATTTTTCATCGTTTTTTTAATATCACAATAGATTCTGAAGGAGCACATCATTACGAATCTATTGGAATATAACAGTATTGACTCTAACATAGAAGATTTTTGAGTTAAAATTTTCAGTATAACAGTTATTTACGTTTCTGATTTTAAATAAAAGTTTTCATATAAAAGTTGTGCAAAAGTTTACGCAAGATTTTAATGAAATAAAATACACAGATTTAGGTCTTTAGACAGTTATTTTTTAGTGAGTCATAAAATTCACAGGATGGGGTTATTTATGCAATAGAAAATCTGGCAAATTGCATCCACGACTTTGCACTTAGTCTTTTGTCAGACTTTTAAATCAACAATTTTCTATATGGTGTTGGACGATCGGAAATTGAAAGTTCGATAGATTGTGAAAGCCATAGCAATCTCAAATGAAAGCAGTTCCTTTTCACCAGGACAATGCAATAATACACAAATGTGCAGTTTCCATTGCAAAAATCTATGACTTAGGCTACGAATTGCTCTCCCATCCGCCTTATTCTCTGGATTTAACCTCGAGTGACTAATTCTTGTTTCCAAACCAGAAGAAACGGCTCGGTGGAAAGAAATTTGACTCCAACAATGAAATCGTGTCACAAACAAATTAACCTAACTTAAAAATGCCTGATTTACAATAGATGGCGTAATTTTTGAATGCGGTTTTGGTTTTTAATAACCAGGGAAACCAAAATATGCAAATGCATGTTTTTTCTGATGAGTCTAATGATCACATGGATAAGATATTTACACGTTTCAGAACTATTTAAGAATTTTGGCATCGATTTGTTAGTGCATATTTTTGCATATTTTAACCTTAAATGTATATTTTTGCATATATTTGTTTTAAGAGCATATTTATGTCATATTTTTGCGTTTTTAGAGCATATTTTACTGTTTAATAGCATATTTTGTCTTTATCAAAAACAAATTTTGTCTTACTTATTTTTCGCTGTTGTGTTACAGGTTTTTACTTGCTTTGTTTAAAAATAGATGGCTTTACACCAAAAGAAAAAAATTTAAAAAACCAAAAAAAAATTTTTAAAATTTTAAAAAAACAATTCGAACATTTTTTTCTCCAAAAAATTAAAAAACTGAAAAATTTTTGTTCACCTAAAAATATTTAAATTTTTTATTTTGAAGTATAATTTGGTGAAGGGTATATAAGATTCGGCACAGCCGAATATAGCTCTCTTATTTGTTTTAATATAAAATAAGCACTATTTTAATAATAGCGCCATCTAAATATCAAAATTTAGTTCTAATTCAAACTTAACCGTTCTAAGTGTTAAAGAAATATTGTCTTTTAAATTTGTTCCTATAACATCAGTTAATGCCGAAAAAAACATTTTCTATGTATAAACAAATGTTTTCAGATCCAATAGACAACGATTTTTATTTGAAAATTTAAGTCAATATTTTGTAATTTATTGCAATAATAACCTTAATTGAAGAAGTGACTTTATATTTATATAAAACTAGTTGACCGCCCCGGCTTCGCCCGGAAGCATTTACTAATATTAGTTCTTCAAGTTTCTCCAACCCGCATACGCCTGTTCTTATTTATTTGCAAATAAAATATCTAAATTTGTACTGCATACTTTAGGGACCTGTTTTATTACAGTTGACTGGACTCAAAAAACCATCTCCTGAAAATTTCGAATCGAATAAAAAAAAATCAGACAAATCGCTCCAGCCGTTCTCACGTGATGCCATTACATACATGGACCATTTCATTTTTATATATATAGATAGATATCACCAAAAAATAGCTTTCATAGCTTAAGTTCCTATAGTTTTTATGTTGTATTTATTTTTTGTTATACTTGTTTTAGTTCATGTTATTTTTGTTTATTTTATGTTACTTTACCTTTTTAGAAATGAATTGTATTGATTTTTTAAATAAAAGTATATTTTTTGGTTACAAATTATGTAAAAGTTCGTTTCTTAAGAGCATATTATTTAAATTTTAAGAGCATATTTTAAAGTTTTTACTGCATATTTAAAGCGCTTAAAACGCTTTTTTTAGAGCATATTTCCGGTTTCCCTGTTAATAACTTATATGTCATTTTGATGAGAACACATCTGTCATTTGTTCCAACTTAGTTGTTTAACATTGCAGTGTAAACAACAATGTTTTTCTTCTTTGCTTCAAAAATGTCGACTTTAGTGCCAACAAATC
Organism: Calliphora vicina; assembly: GCF_958450345.1. NCBI lineage: Eukaryota > Metazoa > Arthropoda > Insecta > Diptera > Calliphoridae > Calliphora > Calliphora vicina. Next base: position 22,520,143 of record NC_088781.1, on the reverse strand, counting down.
GTCATATGCCCAGGCCAGCTCAAAAAGTTTGAAGATCAAGAATTAGAGGCATTACTTCATAAAGATTCCTGTAAAACTCAACAAGAACTTCCAAAATTATTGGGAGCTATTCAAGCAGCAATTTCAAAACTTTTTCGAGCAACAGGATTCAGGGAAATTGGATATATTACGAATTGAAGCCGAGAGGCTTTGAAATGCCGCTTTTTTGCACCGAATCATTACTTGCGATGAAAAGTTGATAAAAATCGTATGTGAATCAAGGCCAACCAGCCGAATCGACACCAAAAGCAAATATCCATGGCGATAAGATAACTCTCTATATTTGGTGGGAGCAAATGGGTCCTTTCTATTATAAGCTGCTGAAATCTTACCAAACTATTACAGGTAACCTGTACCGAACGCAGCTGATTCGTTTGAGCATAGACCAAAAAATGCACAGAACATGCGGCCAGGCAAGAAACCGTAATATTTCATCATAGCAACGCTCGGCCATATGATGCAATACCTGTAAAAAAGTATTTAAAATGAAGTGGTTGAGAAGTTTTGCCCACACACTTTATAGTCCAGACCGTGACCCGACCGACTACTATTTATTTCGATTGATGGAAGATGCTCTCTCTGGGATACGCTTCACTTTGGAAACAAATTTGAGAAAATCCCGCATTTTTAATTCATACAACCAAACCAATATTTTTGGAAATGATAAAAAAATTGGAGAAACGTTGGCAAATATGTTGAAAAACAAATAGTTTTTTATCCATAAATCTGAGTTTCATTCATTTATTTCATTTAATTTTTTGAAAATGTTGTTACTTTGACCAGAAACTCGTATCTTTAAATCAAATTTACAACCTCTAGATGTTTCCGAGTTTGCTCAAATTTACACCATTTGGGATGTAGATGACGGAGAATAACTTTAGACCTTGATAAATTCATAAATCGAAATGAGGAAAATATTGGACACACTAGTAAGAAAGAACAGACTAGGACATCTGTGTAAAATTTGGACAACACATATATAGGTTCACTTATGTATATAGGTCGACTGTTCGAATGAGATTTTCAGGCAAATGTCAGTGTTACTGATAACTAATAACGTTCTCTAAATAAGTGGAACCCTTATTTTCTATATCTGCCTTATAGTGACAAACGCATATTTATACAGTAACCGGTGAAAATTTATCAATTTTTATCTGCCTAGCAAGAAGAAAATGACGTTTGCATAAAATATCTATCTCTTATCTAATCTAACTTATTAAATTTTTTTTTTTGGTATTAGATTAACATTTTTCATATACCAATCATTATTAAACTTTATCCCTAATACATAAAACACACATTGTACAAATCTCCAACATAAATTTCACATTCATAATGAAACTATTTTCATTATGCCTAAACAGAAAAAGTTTGAATTTTTAATACAAAAAGTTACAAATTGTTTAAACATCACAGAGAGTATTAGTAAATATATATGCATAACTAAAGTAATATTAAACTGAAATGTATGTAAACTAATTTTGTAATTCTGCTACTTAATTTATTAGTTCAAAAAATAAAAAAAAGTTTATGGGGAAAAAAAGTTTTAATTCTTTTGTGAACAACAGGAAAAAATATGCTACAATTTATAAATAACATGTTACCTGTTAAGTAAATATGAATGAAAGCTAGCAAGTAAGCAGCAACAATAAATTGCTCAAAAATAAATAAATAACTAACTGTAGTTATGTAAATATTTAATCAAAGTTTTATCATATTGAATGAATAATTTTGTTGAAATGTTTGCATAAATTTTAAGGGGAATGCGCTACAGCAGGTATTAGTTGTATAGTCACATGAATATATTTGGAATACACAATTACAGTTTTTTTTTCAAATTTAAAAAAAAAAAATTTCATTTTAAAATTTTTTTTTTAAATATTTTCAATCCTTGTCTTAACGTAACTTGACAAAGCCAAACATAGCTCCCTGTTTTTATGTTAAAATATCAAATGTTTAAAGAACTTCGTTTGAAAAATATAAAACTCTTTTAACAAAAATTAAAACATAATTTGTTTCCGATGACTGAATGAGCTAAACGTTCTATAAAAACATGGGGTTAGCCCCTGCCAACTGTTCAGTACAGAGAATTCTGTCGTCTGTTGAAGACATCGGCTTCGGCCAACTGTTCAATACAGAGTCTTCAGTCGTCTGTTCAATACCGAGACTTTGGTCGCCTGTTCAAGACAGAGGCTTCTGCCAACTATTCAATAAAGAGACTTCGGTTATCCGTTCAATACCAAGACTTCGGTCACCTGTTTAGTACAGCGGCTTCTGCCAACTGTTCAATACAGAAACATCGGTCGTCTGTTCAAGACAGGAGCTTCGGTCAACTGTGCAATACAGAGTCTTCAGTCGTCTGTTCAATACCGAGACTTCTCTGTTCAAGGAATTTTAAATTTTAACATAGTTTCTCCATATATTGATAAATTATCTTTTAATATCATATTTCCCCTGCAAAGTAGGCCATCTTCTATTCGACCATTTCGTTCTTGTACCATTTTAAACTTGTCTCTAGTTAAAATTGTTTTCCTATCCCCACTATTGTTTGACTTCCAAAAAAACCAACAAGAAATTACTTGCTCTGTAATAAGGTTCTTTTCAACAAAAACAGACACACTCCATCCAACAGCAAGCACATCAACAATTTACAAAAAAATTTACATTTATGTATGACATAAAATGTCAAATGTTCAACAGAAATATTAAAAGAAAAAAAACTTTTCTCTCCATAATAAAGAACAAGTAAGTAACAAAGTACGTATGTATTAGATTATAATGCCGCATTTGTAGAAGAAAAAATATTCTCTAGGGTATAATTTTGTGGTAACTTTTATGATGTAATAGAATTGCATTGGATACATTCATCGTTACATGCATACATACATTTACAACTAAAACCATACACAGATTCCATTCTTAGATAGTTGCTGGCAAGAATAAAAACTGAAGTAAAGAAAACAGGAGTAGAGTAGTTTTTTTTTCGAAAAATCTTATAAAAACTTTGTTCATTTATGGATGAAACTGCATTAAAAAAATGAAACACAAAAGTTTTGAATTTTGTAATAAACATAATGTTAATTTCTGATTCAAAATACCAGCGAGAGTAGCAGAAAACGAGAATAAAAGAAATTAAAAAAAGAAAGATACTAATAAAGTTAAAGTTAAAGAAAGTTGTCAAAAGATACGTGGCATATAAAAGTTTATTTATGTGTTTATGACTTGTTTTTGCAAAAAATCATGATAGGAATTTTGATAATATTTTGTAAGATTTAAGATGGTCAATAAAATGAAATGCAATTTTAGTTGTTAACCATAACAGTGATAGAATTTAATTTTTTGTTCATTAAAATCCTTTCTTAGTTGCAAAAATTGTTAATGTTTTCTGAGCATTGATCTCTTGTTGATCATTTCTAAAACAGGATAAATGTGAAGCTTTTTAAAAGATCTTCCAATAGGGACTTCCGAAATTTAACAGTTGATAGCGGCCATATTGTTGAAGCCACGTCTGTCGAACTGTCTGCCATTTATATCGTTTGTTTTGCCAAATCATCATGGATGAATATAGCGTTCAATATCAGCGATGTGTGTTCGCTAAATGAGCCTTGGTTATTTTCATCAAAAGATCATCTCAGCCATGGGCTTCGTCTGGATGAATCGGTAGGTCAACAAAATAAAAATATCGGATTTGGGACGAAAAAGTCACTGCCACACCGTCAACGTAATGCAATGACTACCACCTTTTTTTGTCTGAATTGGATAATATGGCCACCAACGACATGTGGTTTCAAAGAGGATGATGCACGAGCGCTTATAGGTGATTGAACTGAGCCGAGATCGTTCGATCTGACCCCATTACACTTTTTGTGTGGGGATTTCTTTAGACGCAGATCCGTGGGAATAAGCCATAAATAACAGCGGCCCTCAAACCCTACACTGATTCAGCCTTATTTATTCTACAGATTCATATAAAATTGGACACTTCGTATGACATTTTCATTGGCCTTTCAAACCAAATTTCGATGATATCTCACACACAATTTGTTTTATTTAAATTTCAAGATAGAAAATGCTTAGTAAAACACCCCTTATAAAGAAAAACAATATTACAAAAATATATGCGCCCCCGGTTGGGCTCGAACCACCAACCTTTCGGTTAACAGCCGAACGCGCTAGCCAATTGCGCCACGGAGGCTTCGAGGACGTTAGGTGTCTTAATAACACTTATGGAAGCGATTATAGGAATTATAATAACGATGTTAGACTATAAGAAAATTACTGAAATTATTCGTTTAATTATTGCTATCACTGCAAATTTTAATAAGGGGTCTTTCATTAAGTGTATGCGAGATATCATCGATATTTTTTTTATTTATTTGAAAGGCCTATAACATCGTGCAAATATTATCCGCGGCTTTATCTAGGGTATAAATCAATTTGAATTTGACCAATTACATGGGTTATGTTGACTTTGAGAGCAGCTGTGGCTGAAACTTAAGAAAACCCCAAAAGAAAAAAGTCTAAGGAGATGAAATCTCACGATCTCAGTGACCAGTTCACATCACCTCATCACCTCTAGATGACCATGCCCTCAAATCACTCGTACAGAATATCCAATGTAGCATGAGCTGTATGGCACGTATCAACTAGCAGTGGAAACCACATGTTATGACTTTTTCGGTTATTGGTATTCATTTCAGATTACCGTCATTCAGGTTTATTTTCACACAAACTTTTTTTTCATATTTAAAGTTATAATTTTTAAAAATATTGAATCGCCCCCGGGTGGACTCGAACCACCAACCTTTCGGTTAACAGCCGAACGCGCTAACCAATTGCGCCACGGAGGCACTTGATTACTGTGCAGTGACTTGATAACAACGATTGATAACGACACATTAAAAATATACGAAAAATTTAAACAGCTTAAGAAATTTAATTTATTTGACCTCAAATTAAATAAATCAATCAGTTTTAAGTAAGGTTGATTCACAATGGTAAAAATGGAATGACAGTAACGTATTTGGACTATTTCGGTAATGCTGACTTAGCGGAAACGGCATTTAAGCTTATATTGGTAACGACATTTAAGCGTTAACGGCATTTCCTGTTATTTCGCTAAAGATATTTTAATGATAACGATGATTTCATCATGATTGTTTTTTTTTATAATATAAAATAATTTATAAAATATCAGCGACGGTATTTAAAGCTAACGGTATTTACGATAATATCGATTACAGTAATTGCAGTTATTTCGGTAGCTAACCTTAATTTTAAGGTCTTTCTAATAAATTTCTAAAATTATCTGTTCTTTTTATATTATAAAATAAATTGTTTGAAAAAAATCAAATTCGCCCCCGGGTGGACTCGAACCACCAACCTTTCGGTTAACAGCCGAGCGCGCTAACCAATTGCGCCACGGAGGCACTTGAATACTGTACAGTAAATTATCTTCATAACAACTGTGTAAAGATTAAAAAGAAATTAAAAAAATAACATTAAACTTTCAGAATTTTCAAACATTTTTAAATTATCAAAACTATTAATCATTTGTATATACTTTCTAGAGATGTATTATTAATGTCATTAATCTGTATGTTCTACGTCTACAAACTCTACTCCTCTATCCTCCACCAATAACATATTTTCCTATATTTTCCATTAACTGTGGTGCAAGCAAAAACAAGTAAGAGAGGCTGTCCCGAATCTAATATACCCTTCACCAATTTATACTTTCAAATACAAATTTTAAATATTTTTAGGTAACGAAACAACTTATAAGACAAACATTTAAAAAAAAAAAATATTTTTAAATGTAAAAAAAAGAAATTAGAAATTTAAAAAAAAAACAAGTTAAAATACAAACTGTAAATATTTGTATTACTGTCCCAAAAGGTTCCTCAAATCAATGACTTTTTCATCGGAAACCCTTTCCATTGCAAAAATATCGCGATTTGAAATTTTTTTTTATAATTGTCAAAAATTGTATACACTTAATTGCCCATAACATTGAAACTACTCAAAGTCCAACATAATTTTTGATTCCATTTTAAAGGCAAAAATATTGTCCTTAAAATGGTGTGAATAAAATTGTTTACTTCCACAAGGTTAAAGCTCAAATTTCAGAGTATATATTTCAATGTAAAAAATATAAAAGATCTCGGTGTTAAAAATTCAAAAAGAAAATGTTATGAGTATTGGGCCATCTAAAACAATATTTTGATATCGACTATGCGATTTGAGAATTTTTGCCCTAAATTTGAATTTTACATGGCCCCTCGGTATCAAAAATTATAATTTTTTTTCATTTAAAATATTTGGTGTAAAGTCAGCTTTTCAAAAAGTACAAATTCTTTACACATCCTTTTAGAAATTTTTTAGATAACTTAAAAAGAATAAAAGCACTTTTTTCCCGAAATAGCGAAAAATCGCCTTTTTTAATTTTTTTTAATACAAATGCATGTAACTTTAGACTCAGTCATGATTTTTAAACAATTCTTATTTAATTTGATATATACATATGTTGTTAATCCTATACAAGAAAAATGGAGAAAATCGGGAAATATTTGGAACCGCGGTCATTAAAAAACAGGAGTAGGGTGGGTAAAAATGTTGAAAATTGAATTCTCAAATGCCGATATCTCCTAAGCTATAAGAGATAATTGATAGCTACGACGAGGCTCGTATACAAACGAAAAAATAGGATCATTTTTAAAATTGATCATACCCGAGGTGTCCTACTTTGGGGACCCCTGGCCCAGCTCGTGGTGGAGTCATGAATGTGAAATTTCACTCCCATCGAACTAAGGATTTAGAAGTTACAGATTTATTTCCTCTTTTTTTTCTCATACCACTGTGCATCGTTGCAATGGCCTTTTAAATATCTATCATTAGATATCCATTAGAGTTCGTTTGTGACCAGGTCACTTCATTTGATTTGCGGGTATCATCATTTTTCTGAAGGTTTTTGCGTAAATAAAAATAATGGCGTCCTTTTATTTGGAAAATTTTCACTCTTGTGGTGGTTCAACGCACCCAAAGACGCGGATTTTATGTACATTTTTCTGTAGAGCAAACACGGTTGAATTTATTACAACTCTGATTTCACCAGTCGATTCTGCATCAAAAATTAACACAATTGATGTTTTTTGAATCCTTAAAAATAGTTCCAAAAACCCACAACAGGGGGCGCAAATATCATAAAAAAATAAAAACCAGAATTTTAGTTTTTTTAAACATGCACGATGAAAATGCATTTTAAGCTTAGCAAAACGGCACCAATATTTCCTTTCAACGCACCTATTGAACCACCACAAGGAGGGACAATTTTCAAAAAAAAGGACGCCATTATTTTTATTTACGCAAAAACCTTCAGAAAAATGATGATACCCGCAAATCAAATTTTTGCAATTAACTCTAATATCCATATTGACTATATTTATGACTTAGTAATCTAGATATAGATAAAAAATAGGCCAAAAATCGAGGTTGTCCCGGTTTTTTCCATATATCTCAGCCATTTGTGGGCCAATTTTAAATAGCAGCCGACCCGGAGAATTGCCGATATATCAATCAATCATGTTTGTAAGTTATTTTGTGGCTACGGAAAGTTGATTTCAACAGACAGACGGCCATGGCTATATCGACTACGCAGTGTATAACGATCCAGAATATATACTTTGTGGGCTTGCAAATGAAAAATGTACAAATTACAAACGGATTGACAACTTTATATGTATCCTTTTAAACATTGATCTTCATGTTACTCTTTGAAAGATGATCTTAAGTGTGTGAAAGTTGAATCTGAAGTAGCATGTCAATTTACAAATGAGAATTTAATGCACTTAAACTTTCTCCGCTATTTTGAAAAAAAGCTACTAAAGGGTGATAAATTTGCGGTTTTTTTTATTCGTTTTCATACTTTAATCTTATTTTTATTCAATGTTATATGAAAATCCGCGTTCTGTGAGAATTACTTTTCATTCACATCATCGACTTTCAGACCCCTCACATAATTTTGCGTTCCATAATCCATAACAATTATTCAGTCAGATATTTTTCTTTGGGCCATAAAAAAGATTCCGAAATCATAATAAAATTTTCTATGATTTATTTATAATTAAAACAACATCTGAATAAATCTTCCTTTATTTAGATTGTTTCACCAAAATACAGTACAGTTACAAACAATTTTGGTTGTTTTTCCGACAAATATGAATTGACTTTGCTTATTTCAGTAGTAAGACTTTCGAAAGAGCTAGTATCAAATTAAAAAATCATCTGTATTCGAAATGACAGCCATTGAGTTGAATTTTAAACGAATATACTGCAATCAAGGTAAAATTTTATATTCTAAAAATAACTTTGCTGGCGAAATGTTGTATCTACAAGGTGGCGCAAAAGTAATCCTTCAATCAGAAAATGCTATAAATTTTGCGATTGGCCCCTAATGTCAGTTCTGTTTTGACATTTGTGTAGTAAACACATGCGAAATACATGTTAATAAACAATGTTACGCTACACTGCTCCTGAACGCGGAATATTGCTGACTATTTATTTGACCAATAATCGGTCTGTGACTTTGGCACAACGTGAATTTCGTCGCAGATAAGTTGAGGCCCATTTCCATCTTAGCGGGTACGTAAATAAGCAAAATTTACGCTTCTGGAAATCCGCATGTAACCCACGAAGAGCCATTACACCCGCTCAAAGTAACTGTATGGTGTGCTGTTTTCGCTGGAGGAGTCATCGGACCTTTTTTCTTCGAAGACGTCGCGGGCCAAACGGTTACTGTGAATGGTGAGCGCTACAGAGCAATGATCAACGAGTTCTTTTTGCCGCAACTTGATGAATTGGGATTGGAAAACATGTGGTTACAACAGGATGGTGCAACGGTATACACTGCACTTGCCACAGCTGAAGGATGCATTTCTCGGGAGCCTAATCTCCCGTTTTGGCAACTTGCACTGGCCAGCAAGATCGTCTGATTTTACCACTCCCGACTTCTTTTTGTGGGGCTTTTTGAAGTCGCGGGTTTATGTCAACAAGCCTCAGACTCTCGCAGCTCTTAAAGACAATATCCGTCAAGAATGTGAGGACCTATCGCCGGAAGTTTTGACCAAAGTGATGGAAAATGCCATAAAAAAGGCTCAAATGACAATCAAATGTGGCGGCGGCTATTTACATGACATCATATTCTCGACTTGATGTAAAAAAAATTAAAAGACCAAATAAAAATAATCCACAAGAAGAATCAAAGTTTTTAATTTTTTTTTTAATTACAGCCAAAAAACATCGGAAGTTTACTTTTGCGCCACCTTGTACAATAAATCCTTAATTCTTTTGATGCTATATATAAAACTAAAGATTTAAAGTATTTTATTACACAGTCAAACAATTTGCATGGCACATCAAATATCTCCAGCAATTTATTATTTATATTTATTTTCAAAAATAATTTCTAGTCAATATAAATAAAACACTCATGCATACAGCATCAAGTACGTCAGCCACTCGAAACTTCAAATACAACGTTTTTTACTTTAGGTAAGTGCTGACATTTAATCGATAACACTACTTGAAAGCAAACAAAACTTTACTATTTGTGGTATGTACGACTACAGATACGAGTACGGGTGCTTGTAGTTTAATATCACAGTCTTTAGCTATTGAAGGTTGGACAGAAATAAAACTTACTTACAATTTTTTATACATATATAAAACATCTTCAAGAGAGCTAGAAAAAAAGTTTGCGATAATCTTTAAATGGATTATTTGACTTTTTTTTTTGCGCAGTAGAAAAAACTTTAGTTTTCTTTCACCCGCTCTTTGGTGTCCTTGTGTGTGATTTGTGTTGCAATGAACAGTACAGTAATGCTTCAATGAAAGTTAACCAAGTGCTTAGGTTTTTAAATAATAAAAAAGTTTAGCTTAACAGGCTGATAGGAGGTAAACTTTTATTTTACTTACTTCTTTTTAGCTTTTTCACTTTTTTCTATTTATTTCTTTTTCATGTACAAATACAAAGTGGACAAATACGTTTTATTTATTTTTAGTGCTGTATTTTGCGAGAAAGATTTATTGTAGAAAAATTTTTGATTTAAGGTGACACATGTTTCAATAAAAAAAAAATTAAGGGAGAGCAAGGTTTCTCAAACTTGTATTGGATACGAGGGTGAAAACAAAAGTTCAAAACCGAAATTTCATTCAAGATTCCATGATTTAGTTTACTTCCCATGATGCTTGATATGCGTTTTCATAAATATTCCAATATAAGAAGTTTTTACCCAGACTTATCACACGTTCCTTTCCGCAAAGTTTTACGTTGTTTTTTTTTAATATTATTTCAGTTCACTTTTTTCACATTATTTGTTTTTACCCTCTCAAATCAACTTGCTTTTAAACTTTTTAATTATTTGCTTCATTTCCAAAAAAGTTAATATTTTTTTTTTGTTGCTGTTACTAGAAAGCAATATATTTTACAATGTTGACAATTAAAAGAAAACCAACGTGTAAAAAAAGGAAATTAAAACCACACACTTGAATGGATGTCAACAACAAATGTGCAACAAATAATTGTTACTAATTACTTATTTGGGAAACATTTAAAATTATTACCATAATGAATAAAATAAACATGAAAAATTACAATAATTTAGCAAAACATTAAGAATTATTATTGATTTGAGTTGAAACTACATTCAGTGTAAAGAAACATATTAAGAATTGTATAAGTTTCACCATGAGCAGTAAGGGTATATTTAAGTTTGTTATGCCGGTTGTAAGTTCTACTACCTATAAAGCAAGTGTTATATTCTGAAACCTTATAGGTAGGTCAGTCATCAATCGATGTCCTTACCCCTGCCTCAGGAAAACAAATATTCGTAGCCACCAATATCAAATTAATTAATTAATTAATTTAAAAAATAAATTAATTTGTTATTTTTCAAAACTCTGAAATTATATTAAAAACCTTCAACTAAGTAAAATGCTGACTACACTACGTATGACTATTATTTATCTTCACAAATATTTCACATACGCCACACAGTATTCTGTTTCATAGACAAAAGTCAGAAATATTTTTATACCCTAAACAAAAAGTGGCAAAATTGCATACATGATTCATAGATCAATATATTAGCTATAGACCGGAAACGGCTGCTATTTAAAATGGCGAACATCGGTAAAAAATGGCTGAGATATAAAGAAAAAACCAGAACAACCTCGATTTTTGATTTATATCTGGATTATTGAGAATTAATATAGACAATATGGATATCTAATGATAGATATTTATAGTAAATTGGACCTACAATGGGTCAAAATCGGGAAAATCATTTTCTAACCCGAATATTTTTTCACCAAAAAAAAATTTTTTTTAAAAAATTTTGTTTCACTAAAAAAACAAGTAAGAAAGCTATATTCTGTTGTGCCGAATCTTCTATACCCTTCACCAAATTATACTTTAAAATAACATTTTTAAATATTTTTAGGTAAACAAAACTGATTTTTTTTTTTCAAAATTTATTAATTTTTATTTATAAATTTATTGAAAAAAATTTATGACAAAAAAAATTGTTTGGTGAAAAAAAAATTCGGTTTAAAAAATTCACCAAATTATACTTTAAAATAAAATTATTAAATATTTTTAGGTAAACAAAATTTAATTTTTTTTTTCAAACTTGTTTTTTGATTTATGTATTTTAAAAAAGTTTTTTAAAATTTAAAAATTTTTTTTTAAATTTATTGAAAAAAATGTATGACAAAAAAATATATTCTGCTGTGCCGAATCTTATATACCCTTCACCACATTATACTTTAAAATAACATTTTTAAATATTTTAATTTAATTTTTTTTTTCAAACTTGTTTTTTAATTTATTTAAAGTTTTTTTTTAAATTTATTAATTTTTTTTAAAAAAAATTTATTGAAAAAAAATTAATGACAAAAAAATATTTTGGTGAAAAAAAAATTCGGTTTAAAAAATTCACCAAATTATACTTTAAAATAAAATTTTTAAATATTTTTTAAGTAAACAAAATTTAATTTTTTTTCATATTTGGTTTATAATTTATTTTAAAAAAGTTTTTTAAAATTTTTAATTTTTTTTTAAATTAATTGAAAAAAATGTATGACAAACAATTTTTTTTGGTGAAAAAAAATTCGTTTTAAAATATTTTTTCCGATTTTGACCTATTGTCGAACTTTCTATAGCCTTATATACATTGTTGCAATGGGCTTTGAAATATCTATCATTGGATATCCATATTGTCTACATTAATGACTTAGTAATCCAGATATGGATCAAGAATAGGCCAAAAATCGAGGTTGTCCCGGTTTATTCCTTATATCTCAGCCATTTGTGGGCCGATTGTATCAATAATGTTTGTAGGTTATTTGTTGGATACGAAAAGTTGATTTCAACATACAGACGGACATGGCTATATCGACTTCGATATCTATAACAAATGAAAGATGTAATAATTACAAAAGGAAAGGATATAAAAATTGTAAAAATATTAAAAAACAATTTGGAACAAAATGTTTAAAAACAATTAAAAAAAATGTTTGTAGGGTACATAAGATTCGGCACAGCCGAATATATCTCTCTTACTTGTTTTTTGTTATTTTTCAAAACCCTGAAATTGAAATAAAAACCTTCAACTAAGTACGAATAAGAAAATGCTGACTACACTACATATGATTATTATTTGTCTTCGAAAATATTGCACATACGCCGTGTGTACAAATGAAAGTATTAGGAAGGGAAACAAACATTTTCAACAAGGTATTGAACCTAACGTGCTCCAAATTTATAAAAACTTGGTACATAGGTTATTTATGTTATATTAGTTATTTAGACATTTTAAATTCGCTTTGGTTTGGCTTTAATCGTGGTTCGAAGCTGAAATTGTATATAAGAATATACAAAGGAACATAACCAAAATATTTTGGAAATAATTATGCCATTGCTAACTGACTCACGCGATCTGTATGAAATTTCACACAGGCATAGCATACAAACATTTGAGTTTACCAGGAGCGGAGATGTGTCGTATCAAAATAAGGCAGTTCAGACCAACAATTGTAAATGCTTGTGAATTTTATAAGATTTTATTATATTCTTAAAGTCAACAATCAAAAATATGGTTATGCATGCTTTATGTCTCCTAAAATTATTGATTTATATTCTATTCTACTAAATATACAATAAAAAAAACAAGTCTAAAAATAGTCGATTTTGAATTTTATAATTGAGAGTGTTTGATTTTCATATTTTTTTCTTTTGAAAGAAAAACCACCTAGCCTAGAAAAAAAGTTTCTTAAGCATCATTCGAGGGCATGTCAACAAGTCCGTTAACTGAAATGGCAACACTTCTCCTGCCAACAGGCATTTTGTAGGACTCCAAAAATAAGTGACAGTATAAAGTTGAATATTACTGCATTAAAGAACCTTTAGCCACAAGAAAAAATTGTTAACATTTTTATTATTTGCTTAATGATATCATTACAAGGATTATTCCAACTTAACAAAAAAATATGTCCAATTATGGTTCATCTGGGAACATATCAAGTTTAAAATATTTTATGTCGATATTTCGGATTTAGAATATTTGCTCTAAAATAACAAAACAAAACAGAATACAGTTTTGTATTCACTAGTATGAATAAGTCATGAAGGTAATTTGAATCGTTTATTTCAAAAACCAGTTAAGCAACAAAAAAATCAAAATTTAGTTATTAGGCGATTATGTTTTGTAAAGGTAAATGCATCGTTTAATGCAAAGAATACTGACCCACTATTATTAATGGTGAAGCCAAGGCGAGAAATCCGTGTTCAGTGCAGAAAAAAGTCAAGTGACAGCACTTGAATGGTCTCACTGGCCCTAATCTATTCTGTATTTAATAAATAAATGTGAAAAAATAAAAGATTTACAAGCTCTAAAACCCTACTTTATTGGATATAGGAATGTTTTGATGCCAAAATATGTATATATAAATATGATGTTAAACTCTTTAAAAAGTGCATTTGTCATTTTACTTTGAAGTTCATAATAAAATATTTCGTATGAAATTTACAATAATGATGATTGTTTGTTTCAGAAGCTAGTCAAGTGCAAACTTTATATTATTTTGTTAAATATACATATGTTAATATAGATAAAAAAATATTGTATGTTTATCAAACTTTCATAGGAAAAAATATCAATTTTGTTAAAGTAATTTTAAGGTAGCTAGGAAGTTTCCTTTGATTTACTCAAAAGCAATGATTTGTTGTTTGACAGGTTTTTGAAATAAACGATTCATTTATGAGCCTTGAACCAAATGTTGTCCCAATGTGCTTTTTTTTATTGGTTTTACGAATTTTAAAATGGAATTGTTCAAAGGACTAAAAGGAGTATATGTTTATCAAATACGTTAAAATCGTCAGACCCGAGGTAAAAATATTTTCTTTGTTTTTGGAATTCATGATATTTTTGTATACAAATTCTATAACTAATATAAACTACTACAATTGTAGTAAATAATCAAATATATTGTTTCACTTTATTACAGTAACAATTGCTTGAAATTTACACAAATTTAATAAAATTTCCAAAAAGAATCCAAAAAAAAGTATTTAACAAACGTAAAAGAAATATATAAAATAAAATAAAAAATTCCTTTGCATAAATTAACCTTGACCGAACTTTGCTAGAAAATTATTCTTTGCACAAATAAAAAGTACAAGAAAAACCAAAAAAAACTTTTACATTTCTCTACAACAATTATTTAAACACAAGAGTAGTTGTGGTTGTTTGGCTGGCTGGCATCCTTCATGTCCTTGAATTTAATATGGATTTGTATATGTGTATGTATATTAGGGTGTCGCTTATTTAGCTTTTTTCGGATTTTCGATTCTACTAACGTCTTAAATTATTCTTAGTCAACTAAAAACCAACAGCTGAAAATGTTAGTAAAATCGCACACATTTTACTTGAAGTTTTATGTCAAAGTAGCAATATCTATATATATTAAAATGAAATGGTCCATGTATGTAATGGCATCACATGAGAACGGCTGGATCGATTTGGCTTATTTTTATGCCCTTCACCTTCGTGAGAAGGGTATATATGTATAAGTTTGTCATTCCGTTTATAATTTCTACATTTTTCATTTCCGACCCTATAAAGTATATATATTCTGGATCCTTATAGATAGCGGAGTCGATTAAGCCATGTCCGTCTGTCTGACTGTCTGTTGAAATCAATTTTCTGAAGACCCCAGATATCTTCGGGATCCAAATCTTCAATAACTCTGTCAGACATGCTTTTGAGAAGTTTGCTATTTAAAATCTGCAAAATCGGTCCATAAATAACGGAGATATGAGCAAAAAACCGGGACAACCTCGATTTTTGACCTATTTTTGATCTATATCTGGATTACTAAGTCATTAATATAGACAATATGGATATCTAATGATAGATATTTCAAAGTCCATTGCACCGATATAGATAAGGCTATAGTAAGCTGGACCTACAATGGGTCAAAATCGGGAAAAATATTTTTTAATCCGAATTTATTTTTCATCAAAAATTTTTTTTTTGTCATAAATTTTTTTTCCAAAAAAAAATAATTAAAAACTAAAAAAAATTTTAAAAAAAAATTTTTATAAAAAATTTGGAAAAAACTTTTTTTTTTGTCATACATTTTTTTTCCAAAAAAAAATAATTAAAAACTAAAAAAAATTTAAAAAAAAAATTTTTATAAAAAATTTGGAAAAAACTTTTTTATAAAAAATTTGGAAAAAACTTTTTTTAAAAAAATTAAAAAACAATTTCCAAAAAAAATTTGAAAAACAATTAAATTTTGTTTACCTAAAAATATTTAAAAAAATTTATTTTAAAGTATAATTTGGTGAAGGGTATATAAATTCGACACAGCCGAATATAGCTCTCTTACTTGTTTTTTATTCGATTCGAAATTTTCAAGAGATAGTTTGTAAAGAAAAAAAAATTCCGGGTAAAACTCGGATTTTTTTTGTGAGTCCAGTCAACTGTAAGAAAAAAGCTCCCTAAAGTATGCATTACAAATTTAGATATTTTATTTGCAAATAAATAATAACAGGCAGGTGTATGTGGGTTAGAGAAACATGAAGAACTAACATTAGTAAATGATACCGGGCGAAGCCGGGCTAGTTTTGAATAAAATTAAAAACAAAAATAAATTTTGAAAAAAAATCTAATTACGAATTGTTTTTGCTTTTGAATAACAAAAAAAATATGGGTGGAAAAAAATATTTTTTTGGTTAAAAAAAAATCTGGTTAAAAAATATTTTTTCGGATTTTGACCCACTGTAAGTCCGAATTACTATGACGTTGTATACGTCGGTGGAAAGGTCTTTAAATCCCTATCATTATATACCCATATTGTCTCTATTAATGACATAGATGATATAGATAAAAAATATGTAAACAAATCGAGGTAGTAGTGGTATTTTGCTTATATCTCAGCCATTTGTTGTCCGATTTTCTCGATTTTAAATAGCAGCCCAACCGGGACTATAGCGGATATATTGATGTATGAATCATGTAAGAAAGTTATTTGGAGGCTACAGAAATTTGATTTCAACATACAGACGGACGGAAGGACCAGAAATTTCAAACGAAATGACAAACTGTATAGCCTGGTGTAGGGTATGCAAAGTGCAAAATAAGGACCACCCAAATATATATGTATGTCTCTTGCCTCACTGTAACTGGCACATGGCAAAACCTCAGACAAACTGTGTGTGTATTTTAGTGTGTCCCTCTTCTTTATTACATTTCTCATGAATGTTTAAAATTCAACATAATAAATAAAGTTTTCATTACATTATTGTATTCCTTAATTGATTTTATATTATTTATTCCATTTCATGCATCTCTCCTCATTGCTCTATATTTAGGAACATTAAATTACAGCAAAAATGTAATTCTTTGCATTAAACTGCCACAAAATGCTTGATTTAGCAAAATAAAAAAAACATAAAGCAGAAATAAATTAAACATCTATTCAAGATTTAATTAAAATCACAAATTCATTCATAAATTGTTTGCTTTTATGTTTTAAATGTTGAGCAGCTATTTATTGAAATAAATTTTTGGGCAAATTTCTTTAAAACTCTGTAAGATGGAGATGTTTTTTGTTAAAGTTCCCTTATTTCTTATTTGAAAAATCATCTCATTAGCTTGTGTTTTTTGTGAATCATTTTAATCCGTTTAAATAAGATATTTTAGCAATTTTAAAAGAACAAAGTTGGTGATTATTTTTTTGCTTTAGACAAAAAAAGGGAAGGTTTCCCAGACATAAGATTTCGTTTAAAATATTACTATTACAGAAAATCCTTTGTATTTATTTCTTTAAAAAAACTTTGGTTTTTCTTTAGAAATTTTTTAAATTTTCTTTAATTTGTTCAAATTTATTTCAAGTTTACCTTCCCCTTAAAGAATTTATTTTGTTTTTTTACATAATTTTTTTGGTTTCTAAAGATTATTGCTTCAAATCTTCAGTGGTTGCAGGTTGTTTAAATGAGCTGTTAGAAGCTTTTAATATTTTGTGGTTTACGTTTGTTTTCTTTTTTTCGTTCTAGCAAACTCTTTTGGTAACAAAAAATAAATGTTTATACAGGAAAAAAATACCTTAATATCAGCAATATTTAATCCAATGAAGAAGAACTAATTTTGTTTAACATTTCTCTGCTGGTAGGTTTATCATTTAAACGAAGATTAAGTATAATGTGCTTAAAAAGCAGAAATAAACGAAAATAATTTAAATACCTAAATTCGCTAACTTAAAGATTAAGACCTAAATTTTAAATAACAAAAGCAGTTTCACATAAAATGTCATATTACCGAAATTTTCGTATTATTAGTTTGCTTTAAACTGTAACACATATTGAATCTATGAATTAGGTCAATTAAACTCTTTTCGTTTTCTGTGTACTTTACTTGCTGGTTTACTCATGCTTCTGTAGTATTTGGCATCTTTTCAATGATTTTTTTTTAGTCCATTGTAAATAGTCGCCATTATTCACATACTTAATAAGGGTAGAATTTTGAGAAAAGGAAAACTAAAAAGACTCCTATAATCGGCAAAGACGATAGTAATCAATAATCAAACAAGAAATACTTTTATGACAATACAGAATCAAGCTTTCAAACGAATTGACAAATTAATAGAGTCTTAAATTAGCTTTAAACGCCAACAAAACGTTATATGCGGGAAGTTTTGCTTTACTTCTTTAATTTGAACAAAAATGCCGCTGAAGCACACCGATTGCTCATCAAAGGTTTCAAATTACGAGAGATGGCTTGATCGGTTCAGTAGTGGTCCTGTCCAAAAAAGTTTGAAGTTCTAGAATTGGAGATATTACTGCATGAAGATTGTTGTAAAACTCAACAAGAGTTTGAAAAATCATTGGGAGCTACTCAAGCAGCAGGTTTCATCCAAAAGCAGAGAAATTGGGTACCATACTTGAATTGAAGCCGAGAGACCTTGAAAACGAGAGACTTATAAAATAACACAGGTCAACAGCAAAACAAGCAAAACTAACCACTATATAGATTTGATACATCATGGTCACCTAAGTACAAAAATGGTAAAAAATTTTAATTCTATGGTTAGATTTTTAAAAAATTTTCTTTTTCTAAAATTGTGAATTTTTTTAGATGTTTCTCCACATAATTTATGAGAACTCGAAAAGGGTTAGTTCGATATTATTGAGGTAAACTTAGAAAAGTTTCAATTTACATAACCTTTAATCTGTTTATATATTGCATTTTAATCGGCTCAGTAGTTTCGGAGTTGTAATAACAAATTGAAGCAAAAACTATATATTTTTATGGGAAAATAGCTAATTTTTTTGTTTTAAAAAAATCATGAAAAATCTAAAACGGCAGAATTTGTTCAGGTTTATTACTTTGCCGCAAAGCCGCATATAATGGCAATAAAATGAGATATCGAACATTAAAATTCATGGTTTAGTTTCGAATTTATTCACAATTAAGTGAATTCGCTCATTTTCACAAAATTTTTGTTTGATGTACATAAAATTGAGTAGTTAATGTTCTTCTTTTGATTGATTAAATTTTGAAAACATTTTCCCCATACTATGTACAAATTTTCACATATAAATTGCGTTTCAATCGGTTCAGTTGTTTAGGAGTTATAATAACAAATTGAAGCAAAAAATAAATTTTTTATGTGAAAATAGCAAATTTTTTTGTTTTAAAAAAATCATAAAAAATCGAAAACGGCAGAACTTGTTCTGGTTTATCACTTTTTCGCAAAGCCGCATACAATAGCAATGAAATGAGATATTGACCATAAAAATCGATTTATTGTTTTCGGATCTATTCACAATTAAGTGAATTCGCTCATTTTCACAAAATTTTTGTTTTTTGTTTGATATACATAAAATTGAGTAATTAATGTTCTTCTTTTGATTGATTAAATTTTGAAAACATTTTCCCCATGTTATGTCTATATGTTGATATATATCGTATTTTCATCGGATCAGTAGTTTCGGAGTTATAATAACAAATTGAAGCTAAAAATATATTTTTTATGTGAAAATGGAAAATTTTTTTATTTTAAAAAAATCATGAAAAATCGAAAACTGCAGAAATTGTTTAAATTTAATGCTTTATCGCAAAGCCACATATAGTAGAAACAAAAGGAGATATCGATCGTAAAAATCGATGGATTATTTTCGAATTTATACACAATTAAGTGAATTCGCTTACTTTCAGAAAATTGTATATGCTTATAAGCATGTACTTTAAGTGTAAATTTTGCATATGTTTTGTTTTTGTTAAATTTTTTGTTACAATAACAAAATATCCATGACTATGTTAATGCTCTATATTTGGTAGGAGCAAAAGTTTCCTATCTATTTGGAGCTGTTGAAATCTGGCCAGACAATCACAGAAAAACTGTATCAAATGCAACTGATTCGTTTGAAGAGAGCATTGGCGCCCTTAATATTTGGCCAAACATGAAACTGTAGTAGTTTTGTTTCACCCGCTGTATAGTCCAGTCCTGCCCCTTCCGACTACTATTTCTTTCGGTCGAAGCAGAAAGCTCTCTCTGGGATACGCCTCACTTCAGAACAGAGTATTGGATATTGGCTTAATTTGTTCTTGGCCTCAAAAGATAACCAATTCTTTTGGGTCGGTCATAGCTAACAATGACAAATACTTTAACCCTCCGATGGGTGAGAAGGTCCAGAAGATAACCAGTTCTTTGGCTCGGTCATAGCTAACAATGACTACTACTTTAACCCTCCGATGGGTGAGAAGATCCCTTTGGTCCTTTTTCATTTCAAATCTAAATTACTCCTTGATAGATCATGGGAAGTATACCCGATCCACACATGTATTCCAAGGAAATTTTATCTAGAATCGTTTAAAAAAGTTCAGTGATATCCGTTTAGTTTCTATAGAGATTAAAAAGTGTTTAGGTACGGGTACGTGTGAAAAGGGACTGAAATTTCGAGAAATCATTAATGAATGCTCTTTCTTTTGGCTTGTTTTAATGTTTGAATACACCACAAACGTGTTCTTTGAATTTTATTTAATTTTTGGACTATTTATTGGTTGATTATTGAAGCGATCATTGGCCGAAAACGGACAGACATGACACCGTAATATTCCATCATATCAACGATCAGACATATACTTGTTAAAAAGTATTTAGAATGCAGTGATTTGAATGTTTTGCTTCACCCGCTTTACAGTGCAGTCCGTGCTTCGTTCGAGGTCAAATATTGAAAAACTTGACCTTTGACCTTCACGATTTAAAGGTTAACGTTTTCCGATTTTAGTAAAAAAACATATTTACAATTACCAGGACTATAATATTATGAATAGGTTTTACTTCAAATTTATATCAGTAAGGAAATTTGGCTCATTAGCCAATGTGGATATGGAAATAGTTTTTCTTGAAAATCACAAAATTTAAATCACAGGTACGGAAAAACTGTAAGAGGTATTGACATAATTTTTTCATCTTTTTATTCCCTATTTTGATCTCAATAAAAGCCTATGTAATGATCAAAAAATTCTGAAATTTGTTTAACCAAATTTTTAAAAATTTGAAAATGGAGATTCGAAACAGCTGTTAAAAAAATAATTTTTTTTGGCCATACCTGCATTTTTTCACAATTTTGGCGATAATACAGTTTTTGGGTAATTTTGACCCAAAGGAGATACACGGTTAATTTTCAATTTTTTTTTTTTTAATGTAATATTCATTAATATAAATAAATCTACACATTTCTAGAAAACAATGCAGAAAGTTAACGAGTTTCACCTATTTATTTCATATAAATAGTAAAATTTTGCATATATCTGAACTTTTACCTCGATGCGCGTCCAGAAATCGTTGTCCAATTTGGCTCAAATTTTCAGCACTAAACTTCAAAATTTTAACAAACATGTTTTTCCATACAACTGATTGTCACTCTAATCTGCACCATTAGCTTATACCTATAAACAATGTTGATAGCATGCAGTTATTAGCATTGATTGTAAGTATGGCAACACAAAATGTTTAAGCTTCTAACATTAACATTGAAGCTTCTAAAAGCTCTAGAATTCGAATATGCTAGTTTTTTCCGTTAAGATTATTCATGAAGCTAATGAAAGGAAGATGGCGCAGTGTATAAATAGTGACAGAGGTTGCAGTCGGTAGTTAGTTATCATAGGTGATGTTACAGTTAACAGCGAAGGCACACTAGTACATTATAAAGTCTAATTTAAGTGTGTGTATTTCTGAAACTGTGAGAGTTGTTACAATTTTAAACTACTAAACTGCTTTTATTTGCCATCAAAAGTATCCGTTTTTTTTAAAGAAATAAACCACCGTTTTTAAAAAGTAAAAACTTAACAATATTCTGAAATTTGACCAACATAATGCCTATAAAATGACAAAACCAATATGTCCAATTTTTATTTAGCGCTGAGCTTAAAAAAGGAAACAAAATCAAATTGAAAGGAAATAGTATTAAAGGCCATATACACTCACATACTACTTTAGATTAGAGGAAGAAATATTTCGTATGCAAATTATATGAAAATTACACTTACAACACGTTTTGCAAGAGAAAAAAGTGATAAATGCGTCACAAAACGAAAACAATACTGAGTAGAAAAATAGCCCAACAAATATGTAATAGCAGATACATATTTCTATATTTTGTATTACCAAAAAATTTCATATGTAATTCCTTCTAGGCCCAATCGTGACTTCAACGGATCGACGGACATAGCTAGATCGTCTTAGAATTTTATAAGGACCAATTTTCTTGTTAAATCAATAAAATAACACACAAAATTCAAAGAAATATTCAGGTTGTAATTAATTTAATTGCAAGAATCATTCCGAAAAGCGTATTACATACTATGATTTAGGTTTCTATAAGAACCTTCTATTATTTTACTCACCACTACTACTGTATTTGTTACCAATTGTAAAGATGAACATGTAAGTTCACATACAGCCATGGCCCATGTTCACTTTTCCATCTCTGCTCCTATTCAATGAATTGAAGTCGGTCTCATCTTTGGCATTAAATCAAAAAAAAAAAAAGCATAAAAAAGTAAAAGTCACAGAGTTATGAACCAAAGTATGCGTATGCTACAACAGTATGTTGTTCATCTCTAAAGATATCAGCATGTATGTAGTTATGTGTGTTACATGTGTATTAGGTTCATAACACACTCTATTGTCAGCTCTAGCATCAACTCAAACATAGATACATTTTACATAAGTATTGTATGGATGGATGGATAAATGAGTGTATCTGTGTGTGTGTATAACATTCGATAACATCAATAGAGTTTGGCACGTGACATGTCAAATCCTTATGTGATGCTCTAGTTCTAACAACTCAATATTGGTTAAAAAATTGTGTCTAATGGCATTTTGAATTTCATTTTGTTCCATGTTTCAAAATAAATGCGGGTTTTGTTTGCAAAAGCGATGCCATCTTAAAGTGTTGTATGTACATATGTGTTGTAACATGTAAAATAATAATAAATTGAAATATTCGCTTCAATATGTTACCGATGATTATGAAAAATATGTTGGAGGAAAAGATTTAAAATTTGTTAGTTGAAATAAAGGTAAAATTGCGTGTGCAATTTTAAAGAGATTTTAAAGTAGGTAATTGATAATAGCTTCTTAAGTATTAGGAATGATAAGCTTAAGTGCTGGAAACAGGATTATGAGTTTAAGATTTGAAGGAAACATATTTGGCGAATCTAAATTTGCTAAGCTAAATGCAAAAAATAATCTCTAAATCTCATATCTCAAGCTATATTAATACTACTAAATAAAATCTGATATGTTAGTACATAGATAATACAAGGCACAAAGTTGAAACAAATTTCAGAGGCTTTTTAAACCAGTAATACAAATATGGTCCTAATTTAGAAAAAATTTAAGTTGAATTGTTAATTTTTTTTTCGACGTTTCTCCACATAAATAGTAATAACTCAAAAACGGTTAGTCTGATATTATTAAAGTAATCTTAGAAAAATTTAAATTTATATAAACTTTTATGCGTATCGGAGTTATAATAACAAATTGATGCAAAAAATTTATTCATTATGTGAAAATAGAAAATTTGTTTGTCTTAACAAAAATCATAAAAATCGAAAACGGCAAAATTGTTCAGATTTTTTACTTTATGGTAAAGCCACATGTAATAGAAACAAAATGACATATCGGTCATAAAAATCGATTTATCATTTTCCAATTTATTCACAATTAAGTGAATTCGCTCATTTTCGCAAAATTTTAGTTTTTTGTGTGATATACATAAAATTGTGTAGCTAATGTTCTTCTTTTGAATGATTAAGTTTTGAAAACATTTTCCCCATGCTATATACAAATTTTCACACATATATTGCGATTTAATCGGTCATTAGTTTCGGAGTTATAATAACAAATTGAATCAAAAAATATATTTTTTATGTGAAAATAAAATTTTTGTTTGCTTAAAAAAATCATGAAAAATCGAAAACGGCAGAAATAGTTCAGATTTTGAATTATGAATTATTTTCGAATTTATTCACAATTAAGTGAATTAGCTCATTTTCACAAAATTTAAGTTTTTTATTTGATATACATAAATTAGTTAGTGTTCTTCTTTCGATTGATTGAATTTTGAAACCATTTTCCTCATGCTATATACAAATTTTCACATACCGCTCATTTGCTGCAACAACGTCATAATTAAAAAAAAAGTCGTTTCGATACAAGTCGTTTTCAACAAATCATGCGATTGCAGAAATAAAACCTTAAATAGCAGATATTAATATCTTTCTAATCTTTATTTAACCAAAATTTTTACTTGTCAAATATACGAGAAAACTTGAATTTTATTTTTGATGTTTACAACAAAAAACACTCTCATACTAAAAATAATTAACTTTTTTTAAAACTGATAAAACTATATGAAAGACTAAAGAACGCACAGTGGGGCAGAATCAAAATTTGTTGGAAATAAATCAGGCATTTCTAAATGGCTCATCCGATCGGGATAAAATTTATTTAAAATTTATTTATTATAATGAACTCTACAAATGATCCAGGGGCGGCGCTATGGGGTTCCTTCGACATATAAAATTTTTAAACACGTGCAATTTTTTTGTTTCCAATTTCAAAGATTTTAATATTTTTGGAAAGCGCTCGGCTAGGTCTTGAAAAAACTTGAAAAAATGCTTGTGTGTGCTTTTTATCTTTAATAATTTTCGAGTTATAGGCATTTCAAAATTGAAATTTTAAAATTTTGCCATACTTTGGTCCGCTTTTTTAAAAATATAGATCGGACTTTTGGACCTTATGGACTAGAATTTCATTTGTTGCTTAGACAGCTAAAGATTTCAGAGCAACATCAATTATCTATCCAAAAATGAACGATTTTCAATTTAAATATTCAAAAAATAGTTGATTTTTGCTGTTTTTTAGGCGAAAAGGTGACTTAACTCATTTTTTATTAAAAATAAACTTTCTTTAAGAACATATAACAATTTTATATTTTTCTGTAAGGTATATTTACGAAGAATATTTCAGTATATAAAATATGTCCTACTTTTCTAGTATGTTGCCACTACGGTATAGTGAAATAGCCCCCAAATGAAATAACTCCCAATGAAATAACTCCCAATGAAATAATTCCCATCAAAAATGAAATAATTCCCAAACTTGAAAAATGAAATAACTACCAAAGGGTAAAATGAAATTACTCCCAATAATCGGAGGTTTCATAATTATAAAAATATTAGTCCCAAAATAGCGAAATAACTCCCAATAGAAATGAAATAATTCCCAATCCGAAGCAATTTATTTATGTAAGTAATCTAAAAAAAGGAACTACAAAAGTGAAATTATTCTTCGCTTTTTGGCATTGCGGGCTGTGGCGTAGCGCAAAGTTTTACTCCTCTGAGATGTGTCAAAAACTGGTTTCACTCAGAAAATTTGCTATGGTTTTCTCCTCTCGGGTGTATCAAAAACTGGCTTCGCTCAGAAAAGTTTTTTCAATTATGAAATAATTCCCAACAAAAAATTATTAAATAACTCCCTATGCGTTAGGAGTTGTTTCATAATGAAATAAGTCCCAAGTTGTATGGAAAATTTGTTGGGTGTTATTTCATTTTTTCGTGGGGAGTTATTTCATTTGGGAGTTATTTCACGGTACCGCCACTACGCCCTTCGGAATGTGACCTATTTTTTATCAAACTTTCACCTTTAGGCCACATGTTTTAAAATCCCAATGCCGAAATCAAAAAACGCAAAGCAGTTTAAGAAACCTTGGTATCTTCCCCTTTTATCCCCAAAGTATTTTCCCATCCCAGAAGGAAATGTGGACCCCATGGGCTAAATTGTAAAAAGTAACATTTTTGGGATTTTCGCTCAAATTTTTAAGAAATGGCGGGATTCCCTTTGACCTTTTGACATGTTTTTTTACAGTTTGTTATTTAGAACAACAAACATAAGAAACGTTGCAAATTTGATTTAGTTTTGTTGATAAATAAAGATTTTATTACATATTACATAATTATTGAGATTCTAAAACTAAAATTTGTATAAAAATTTCAATTAGGAACAATTTGATCCACATTTATTCGGACTTACATTTTGTGTTTAGATAGGTTAATTTGTGGTCTTACCAAAAAATTTCAAGTCAATATATCAATTACATTCAAAAATACGTTCATCCAAAATATTGCACTTTTTCGTACTAAAAAATTTGTGTAAATTTTCTTAATATTTTATTCAACACAAGTCATTGGTTCTGACTTTATACGATACATACTAATTTCAAATCGATATATCTCGATTCCTAGACCTGACCCAGCGAAAACCCGGGACAAATATAACTTTTTTTAACAATCTAGCATATCCCGGTTGCCAGAACCTCCGGCGATCACTGACCCTAATATTTGTCGCATAGTGTTATAAGGAGAAACGTCTAAAAAAAATTATAATTTAAAAAACCTCTCCATAGAAATTTAAATTTGGACCATATTTTTGTACTACTGGAACCACAATACATCAAAATTTTATAGTGGTTTAAAAAGCCTCTAACATGTTTTCGATTTTGTTGGCTTCCGTAATTTAAGAATATATAAAACAAACGTAACAGCTAATTTAAGACTAAATGAAGACCTACGATTACAGCTAACTTAAGACTTTATAAATACCTTCAATTTGTGCTAAGTTGAGTCTGTATAAATACCTAGGATTGAAACTACTTTTAGTCAACATAAAAACCTAAGATCTAAGAAAATTTTTTAATAGTCTAATATATATATAATATTTTTGTCACTATTAATAAGGATTAAATTTATCTCTAGTAAACAAAATTCAAATATATGCGGTCATAGTTCAAAAGTTTTAACCGTTTTCAAAATCATCATTTGATCTCCATCAATGTGTCTCTATTTATGTAGGTAAAAACTACTACTATCTCTAGTTTACTAAAGGTATTAAATATCATACCCCATATCAAAGTCGTTCTTAACGCTGCCATTCCGAGCATGTAGATAGAAATATGTGAATAAGCTCCAGCTCCATTTGAAAACAGAAAGTGATTAAATTAACAAAATGTTATACAATCCCTACACTTATTGTTTAATCTGTTTTCAAATTTTAATAAACGTTACTACGCAAACAAAAATGAATAGGAAGGACACCAGTTTGCAAAACTCAATCCACATTATGGCACATGGATACGAGGAGTATCAAGGATACAAAATCTGCAAATATTTTTGTTTAAACACACTCACTCACTATTACTTTGCATGTAGAATTCTTCACTACGAGTATTAAGTAACAATACGTTATAATGAAATCGTATCAACCCTAATTAGTTTTTATCCTTCATAAACAATTTAATGTTGTTACAGTTTTCAGACAATCACAAACCCAGTTTCCCCCTTTACTTGCACATATGTTTCCTTGTTTTGCCTAAATTGTATTTGTTTCTGTTGAAAAAGGATCCTGGCGCAAAAACATTTGAATTTCACACACAAAATGTTATGACACTTTGTTTGTTCTTGTTTTTATGTTTTAAAATGTTACAAGTGTTGTAAAAATAATAATTTTTTATTAACCAGTGGGTGTTTTATGTGACTTGTAATAATTAGAATTCTTGGGTTATAAAATTCATGTTTATGGATTTTATGAAAGAGAAAGTGTAGCCGGGGATTATGTTATTAATTTGTATTAATTATTTTAAGAAAATGTATTGCCAAGTGCCAATAGAAAATTTGTTTTTGTTTGTGTGGCATCAAAAGATAATTAAATATGACACCTACAATATCCATTTTTTGTTAATTGAAATAGACAAGCTGCTCTGTGTACTTCACTCCATCGTTTTAAAATTTTATTTAAAGAAAAGCAAATTCGAAATAATTTTATATTAAGCGATTAATTATAAATTCACCATACAGCTTTTGCTTTTGAATGGCCAAGACATTTTGATGATGAATGGATCCGAGAGCTTTAGGATTCTTTAGGTCTTTGTGGGCAAGCAACAGACTCTGAAAGCTTTTTTAAGAGAATATTTAACAAAAATATTAGAAATTAGTGCTTGAA
Source organism: Calliphora vicina (assembly GCF_958450345.1). Lineage (NCBI taxonomy): Eukaryota > Metazoa > Arthropoda > Insecta > Diptera > Calliphoridae > Calliphora > Calliphora vicina. The sequence continues at coordinate 22,491,970 of NC_088781.1, read as the reverse complement.
ATAAATTGAATAGTTTATTTCAAAAACCAGTCAATCAACAAATTATTGATTTTGAGTAAATCAAAGAAAACATCATCATAGCAGCCTTAAAATTACACTGTCCAACAAATTGTGACTTTTTGATTGGAACAGAAGAGCGACCTTATAATTCTGAAAGGGCATGTTGAGTAGAGGATTTTTGTAGAATAAACTTATAGTCCAGCTGGTCTAAATTTTTTTTTACAGTGGGTCAAAATTTTAATTTTTTGATCGAAGGGAGCAGTATACTAACTGAAAAAAATGTAGTAAGTTATTATCTGAGAGAATTCTTATGATCAGAGTTATACTATGGAATTTTATGGGGAAGATCTTAACCTTCTAGGTCCTCTCCTTAGGGGTCAATTTGACCCTTTTTTCGAGAAAATGAAAAAAAGTTCTTTCAAAAAGGACATTTAAGGATTAAAATATTCGACGAAAATTTTTGCCGGAAAATTTCAGTGGGGGTCACCAAAGATACCAAAGATGTAGATAAAGCACCTTACGCTTAATTAGCAGGATTACACGCCACCTTGGGTCTCACATTTTTTAAAAAAATTACAAAAAATCTATTTATGATCCGAATGAGCTGATATTTATAATATAAATAGTCCTAGAGAAGATCTACAAAAAATATATATACATATGTAGATTATCACTTTTAGGTCAAGAGTTATTTAGGTTTATTTATTTACTTTTTTTAATTCTGTTCGATCTTTTTTTAGTTTTTTAGATACGTCGGGCCTACAGTGGTTCGAAATTGTTTTTTTAAAATATCATCTATATTCGCGATAAAATTTCGAATATTATAAGAACAACTTCCTAACAGTCATGTCGTCCCTATAAAAAGTTACACGCATCCAAAGTTGGTACATGTAAAAATGGCTGTATTTTTTACGTTTTTTCCCAAAAAAAGTCCCTATATATTTTATTTTGTAGAAAAAAATGTTCTTCGGGACTATATAAAATTTGTACATGATTCGAAAAGAGAACCTTATGCAAAAGCGTAAAAAGTAAAACTTGGCTCACTTAAGTGGACCTAGTCTCTTCCAGACTTATCCAAACTTTGCCAATTAAAAAAAAAAATGTTGGTTTGAGCAAAAAATTATAAAAAGGCAAAGCACCGATCCTGGAAAAAGCCTCATGTATGTATAGCCCTATATCTTATTTAAACACGTACAAAGTTATTTTACTATCACACAGTAAACAACGTCACCGTGGGATGTTTTCTAAAAAACTCAGTTTTTGGAACACATTTTACCCGTATTAGAAATTTTGGTATTTGAAAATTAAAAGTGTTAAAGATTATAATTCCTTTGCTTTAAGGACATTTGGATCTACACTATTTCCAAATTTTGTTATAATATCTTTAACCGTTAAAATTTTACATTAATTAAAATTTTATATTTTTGTTCATGGAAAATCCCAATATTAAAATTTTTTAGTTTCTAAGGTAAATGAAGTCCGAAAAATTCATAAAATTATTTCATTTCACTAAACTGTTATTCTTCAAGTCCTAAGGTTTTCACCAATACCAACTACTTATACAAAAAGCTTATATTTGTTCATCAGGAGCTCCACAAACCTTGCTCCCTTTTGAAAAATTTTAACGTTTTTTTTATATATTCCATGCGAAATGTGTTTTTTGAAAAAACATAAAAATACGGCCATTTTTACATGTTATAACTTTGGATGCTTGTAACATTTTATCGCAAATATTGGTGATATTTTAAAAAACAATTTCGAAACACCGTAGGCCCGGCATATCTTAAAAACAAAAACAAGATGGAACAAATTTAAAGAAAATATATAAATAAACATAAATAACTCTTGACCTAAAAGTGATAATAATTCCGGCAAAAATTTTCGTAGAATATTTGAATCCTTAAATGTCCTTTTTGAAAGGACTTTATTTGATTTTCTAAAAAAAGGATCAAATTGACCCCTAAAGAGAGGAGCTAAAGGGTTAAGATCTTCCACAAAAATTATCCCCATAAAATTCCATTATATAACTCTGACCATAAGAATTCTCTCAGATATTAACTTACAACATTTTTTTCAGTTCGTATACTGCTCCCTTCGATCAAAAAATTAAAATTTTGAACCACTGTAAAAAAAAATTCAGACCAGCTGGACTATAAGTTTATTCTACAAAAATGCTCTACTCAACATGCCCTTTCAGAATTATAGGGTCGCTGTTCTGTTCCAAAAATGCTGTTGGACAGTGTTATTGTTACAAAATTGATATTTTTCCTATGAATTTAGCCATTATAAAACTTTTTTTTTATCTATATTAACATATATCTAAAAAATAATATAAAGTTTGCACTTGACTGGTTACTGAAATCAACAACCAACACTATTGAAAATTTCATACGAAATATTCTAATATTATTAGGAACTTGAAAAGTAAAATGACAACTGAACTTTTTAAAGAGTTTAAATATTCATACATATATACATATTTATTCTGAAATAACTATTCGTCACCTTACTCTGGTTCTACAGTGCATTCTGTTTCCATTGTAGGACATTAAAAAATATTGCCATAAAAATCTTTATATCCAACCAAGTATGATTTTAGAGATTTCATTTGTTTCACATTTATTGAGACCTACAATATTTATAAAAAAAATGGATTAGTACCAGTCAAGCGCTGTAACTTGACTTCTTTATGTGCTAAACACGGATTTCTAAGCTTTGATCCACCATAATATGGGGACATTATTTAATTTTGTTTGCATTTGCATTAAAAAACAATAATCGCCCAATAACTAAATTATGGATTTATTGTTGCTTGACTGGTTTTTGAAATAAACGATTCAATTAAAAATTATCACAAACATTTATGGCGCCCATTTGATCGAACATATTCAACAAGTGATAATGCTCGTTTGTGCCGAATCTTATATACCAATTTAAATATTAAAAACAATTTTATTTTTAAAGTTTTGGTGAAAAATAATTAATATGCTTGTATTGTGCTTGCCCCTGCAATTTAAACAAAAACACACCACTCATTGTACAACCAGTAATTTCTCTTTCTCTCTGTAAATAGCAAGAACCATCTTAACAACATACCTCAATCTTTCATTGACATCTTATTATTTCCAACAAAATAAAACCATAAAGTTCAAGGAGATTTTATTTTATTACTAGCTGAGCCCGGTGCGCTTCGCTACCCCTATGATATATAAAAAATTATTAAAATTTCAATAATTTATTTTCGAGAATGATTTTCGGAAGAGGGCCTCATATGGGAGCTATGACTAATTATAAAAGTAAGTAACATAATTTCCGTATATATAAAACTTACATATTTGGAGCAAAATTTGTGTAGATACCTATATAAATTAAACATTTATGATCAATAAAGTCCAATTTCTAACGGACCTTCGAATGGAGGCTAGGTGAAATAATGGACCGATTTCACAGGGTTTCAATAGGATTCGTCATTGGGCCGAAAAATTGTAGGTACGAAATTTTATTGAAAATTGCGACCTGTACTTTGCGCTCAAGAAAGTGATTCTGAGTCTGGTGTACTTTAAGAGTATTAGACTAATATTTTTGGGCATGTTCTTTATTTATAATTTTGTCTTTAAAAATATGTATATATAATATAGAAGTCTAATCACAAATTATACTTTTGATACAGTTCTTCCATTCTGTTTGTAATTGGGTAAATTATTTATTTGTTTTCCTGCAAACAGTTCTTATCCACGTCTCTTTGGGTCTTCCCACTCTGCGCATGTCCTGCGGGTTCCATTGTAATACTGTGTATTGTATATTATCAGTATTAATGTATGTCCTATCCAGCTATATTTGCTCCTTTTTATTTCCATGCCAATAGGGATTTGTCCAGTTCTTTCCAGTGGATTGACGATGCTGATAGTCCATATTCTTAGGGATGTTAATTGAGCTGGACAGCAAAATCGTCCGTTGCATTGTCCTTATCCTTTTTGAAATGGTTTTCCACATCGACAACACTTAAAAGGTATTCAAAAGTAGTTACATCATTTATTTCCTCCACATTTATTGTAAGTTTTGAGGTATTCTGTATATTCATCCTCATTACCTTCATCTTTCCTATGTTAGCCTTTAATCCAACTTTTGTTGACTCTTCCGTTAAGATCTGGGTTGTTATGAGCTCCTGCAGTTCAGATTTGTTATTACATATAAGAACAACATCGTCCGCATATTCAAGATGACTTAGCTTTTTGTTCATCTTGAACAACATTCCAATACTCTTGGGATGAGGATGAGTCATCATTGCTTTTCCTAATGATATTAACTATCTTATCAGGAATACGTCTTACCTCAAGCATCATCCAAATATATTCTCTCTTTAAGGCATCAAATGCTTTCTCATAATCAACAAAGCTTAGATACATTGTCGCGTTAAACTCCGCAGTTTGTTGTATCAGGACACTCATTGAGCTTATTTGATCTATACAGGATCTATTAGGTCGAAATCCTGCCTGCGTATTACGTACAACATCACTTAAGAGAGAAGAAGAGAGATTCCACGCCAATTATTGTAATTTTTCTTGTCTCCTTTGTCTCCTCGCACCAAATTAATAAAAAGAGGGGTTGCGAAATTCTTTCCGTTGTCAGTGAGTCCACCTTAAAACATTCGTTTGGTAGTCCGTCATTGCCAGCTGCTTTACCGGATTTATGCCCGTAATTTCAACAAATGGATATCTATCAGGGCTTAGTTACTTATGTAGTAAAAATATTTGATTATTTTTACCCGTAGATATTGATTTGAAATTAATGTCAAGTTACATTTTAGGTAAATATTCTGCTGGGTATTTTACACCATAGATATCTATTTGTTGAAGTTAGGGCATTAAGGGTGCAAATTTCTTCAATAGCTGGGGGATTAGCATGTATGTATATTGGTACCCAAGAATAGTCGTCTATTAATTATAAGAATATTCGATTCACTGTGAACTATATTTAGAGTTCTTTCAAAGTGTCTTCTCTAAATTTGAATCTGATCATCTTTTGAAGTTACAATTTCCCCGCTAGTTTTGTTGCCAAGTTCCTTCTGATCCTATATTTAAATTTCCCTTTTCCTATGCCGTTTCTCTTATCAATCCTGATTTGTCTTTTTGTACTTAATTTGACATATTAGCAATTGTAAATTGCTTTCTGACGGGGATCATTTTCTCCTAACAGTGATATTCAATTTGCTCGTCTAAGTTCTATGTATATGTTCCCACGCTTGCGCCGACATCCACCCTCCTATTCACGTAAGGCGAATCCAAGATGATTTTTACACCCATTCTGTAGTTTAATTCTAATATCCTCCCATAAAGAATACGACGATGTATTGTCCTTGATTGCACTCGATCTTAGTTTCAGTGTGTTGTAAGCTTTTCTACTATATTTTCTCCTATCCGCAATAATTAGATAATGGTCGCTACCGACATCTGAGCTTCTCTTATTCCTTACATCACAAAAAATATTGCACCCAACTCTAGAGATACATATAAATCTGTATCTTATGGCGACCACCTGGAGATTTCCATGTTGTTTTATGAGTGTTCTAATGTGGGAATAACAATCCCGTCGTCAATAAATTTTCCAGATTTTTGCATTCTATTATTTGTGAATACTTGAATCCTTTATGTTTCGTGTTACCGCTGGAGATTAACCAGCAGGCCCTAGTACCTTAAATAGTATCGCAAAAAGGATAGAAATTTCACTGAGTATAGGGCCTTCCCATTATCTCAAACACTCGCCAATTTCTGCGGGCTTGTGACCGGCTGAACCATACAAATTAGTGCAGTTCAGGCTGGGGGAATAAGAAACTAATGCGTACAAAGTTTAAATACTTCAAAATAAAAAGTAGCCTACTGTACCTTCCTTGTAAAATTTGCAAGAAGATCGGTCCAGTGGTTTAGGCTCCTATAAGCAACAAACAAATAAACGGACATACATTAATTTGTATATACATATATAGATGTAGATATGTTTTGTTTTTATTTCAATAATAAATTATAAATAATTTCTTTTATTTTGCAAATATACACACAGTCATGCACAAAGTCCACATCTTCAACAAGCATGATTAGTTTTACAAATTAATCATTTTGTAGATGAGTGGCAAATGAAAGACATTTATTCCATCAAATATACATTTCTACACTCTTTCATGCAATTCATTTATTTTAACACAAACAGTGGGAACATAATAAAACAGACCACAATTGAAACCATAATACAAAACAATTTAAAGAAATATATTCAATTAAAAAAAAACATTTAACAAAGTTTTCACTATTTTATTAACAAATGTCCACTCAACAAAGATGCCTTTATTTGACGAGTCTCCCTCATAAATCCCTGAATTATACATTGAATGATGGATTGGTTTTAATGGCATCTCACTTCAATAACCAGCCATACTTTATATTCATTCATTTCTACATCCATATACAACTGCTCTGCTCGTTCATACAAAAGTTTAAATGGATTATATTTCGTAGAAAATTCTATGAATAATAATGAATTGCAGTACGTATTATATTCGTTCCATCAACACAAAAACAAAATGATATTTTTATAAATTTATTTATATGTATTTTCACATTTTCTATTTTTATATGGCTGTATTTGATTACATTTCATTTTAAACTGGCACAATTGTTATTAAAAATAACCACACCGATAAGATATTATTGGGATACGGATGTATGTGCACCGCCAAAGAATATTCAACGTTTTTGTTGGTATTCAAGTGTAGACCGGTAGTTTTGATACGCTCAGAAATTTGATTCAAATTTGTGTAGCTAAAGTTGAGGGTAAAGCCGAATATCTGTGAAGGAGATAGAAGTTGAAACAAAAGGATGTTTTAATTATTTTATAAGCCAGACTGAGGACTTTATATTTTCCTCCCTAAAATTTTTCTTCGTCATCTACAAACCAAATGCTGATTATTTGAGCAAAATCCAATTATCTTTAGATGTTGAACAATTTTGAGCCAATATTTTCAGTAATTGGTTTTTAAAATGACCAAAAACTTAGGGACCATAATTTCAACATAAGGGCATCCGAAGTGTATTCTTTACTCACTTTATAATTGGGAAACTCCGCTGCTAACATATTATTGTATTTCAACTCCTCATAGGAAGAACCAGAACCAAAGGTAACACTCTGCTCCATATTTTGTAAAATTGTTAACAAACGAGGTTGAAAAGCTCTAAAATTAAATTTATATAAAATCAAATAAACCAAATAAGATTGTTATATTCGGCTGTGCCGAATCTTATCTACCCTTCACCATAGTATACTTTAAAACAGAGGCATAACTGTTATAAGAAATATTTAAAAAAAATTTATCCATAATTGTTATATTGTAGAAATAAAATTTTGTTTCTTTATCTAATGCTGGGTATACACGATACTATTTTTCGTACTAATCGTAGTATGAGTTGAAGTGCGATTTTGTGATAGACGTTACTACAAATCGTACTATTTCCTTTGAAAAAAATGACAAGTTATAAAAATTTCACAAAAATCAAAAATTTTTGATTTTCATACTTAGTTAGTACGACAACATGATACACGTTACTAATTTCATACTTATACGATTTATCGTACGACTTATCGTAACGTGTATACCTAGCATAATAGTTATTTTCAATCAAAATAAATTTTGATTTTCTATAAGAGTTATTCAAAATATTTATTTTTTTCCGTTGCTTTTATTTTCAATTTATATTTTTTACGTTGCCTAATAAGAGTTATTCATAAAATATATTTTTTTTCGTTGCTCATAATTTTTATTTTCAATTTACATATGTATATGTTTTTACGATGCTTAATATGAGTTATTCTAAAGAATATTTTTTTTCGTTACTCCTAGCATTTATTTTGGATTTATATGTTTTTCAAAGGACCAAAGCAACAAAGTGCAAAGTAAACAAACTTTGTTTACTTTCAAATTGCTTTTTCAGTTGAAAAATATTTCGGTAACTTCTCCTGAAGTATATATCCAATATCCGAACCTAAATACGTCATCGTTGCTCAGAACATCAATTAGAGAACATTAAGTGGATTTATCTTAAGAAGATGACGAAGACAATACATCTCGAGAATTATTAGCAGATATAGCTGAAATAGACAACTTTAAGCCTGTGAGACTGGACGTAGAAGCCGATTTGTTACAATATTGGGAAGAGAAAAAATATACGTTTTCCGTTTTTACGTAAATTGGTTCATAATGTCCATGCAGTGCTGGCTACACAGGATTCTGTGGAAAGAGCATTTTCTGTTTTGTGGCTTTTGTTGACTGATAAAAGGTGCAACCAAGCGTTTTTTTTGTGACTTTAATGGTAAAATACAATGTTTGTACTAATAAAATGCAAGCGAGGCGACAAAAAAAACTTCTTTTGAGAATAACTCCTATTTTTGAAAGTGCGAGACACTGTGGAAGCCATAGGCATCTCACATGTATCCGTAGTTGCAATTTTAAATGATCATTTGGAATGTCAAAGCTTTCCGCAATAGGGCTGTCGCATGTGCTCATTCCGACGGAGATTGGACCGCCCTTTTCTGCGTTTCCCATTGGTTGGTTCTTCTTTGTATGCCTTTAAGAGCTGGAACGTCATTCCTGTCCCAGCCAGCGCATTCGTTGGATTTTAATGCGCTTGACTACATTTACGTCGGCATGTAGCTCCTACAGCTCATGGTTCATTCTAATTCTGAATCCATCATCAACAAGTATCGGGTCGTAAATCTTACGGAGAATTTTCCCCTCAAATACTACCAACAATTACTCGTCCGACATTTTCATAGTCCATGATTCAGCACCATAGAGCAGGATGGGTAAATTGAGCGATTTGTCCTTCGAGAGAGGACTTAACTTCTCAATTTTACTACTAAGCCCGACGTAACATCTATAAGCAAGAGTTTTTCTCCGCTTGATTTCTAAGTTGGTAATACTGGAACCTAAATAAATGAAGGGTAGGATCTCCTTTCGTTTGAATAGGGCAGAGTCGATGCCGTCGTCATTTATTAACGTACAGGAAGACGCTCCGCATTTAAATCATTCAGTCTCAGACGCCTTATTTATGAAAAGAATTTCCGGACGATCCGCATTTAAATCCTTCAGTCTCAGACGCCTTATTTATAGAATGAAATTCCGGGTTTCATTCCTGTCGTGGTGCAAGTTCCGTCTTTCTCTTCTCCGTAAACAACTGGGTCGCATCATTCCTTTCGACTTGCGTATCAGCTGATGATGATTTTAAAAAGATAAAAAGTTATTTTTCACCATAACAATGCAAAGGTACACACATGTGCAGTTTCCATGGCAAAAATCCAAGAATGATTCTACGAATTGCTCCCTTATCCGCCCTATTCACCAGATTTAGCCCTGAGTGACTATTGAATCCAACGATGAAATCATATCACATTTTAATGACCTCCACAAATATTATTTTTTGGAAGGGATAAATAAATAGGAGAAACCTTGGACAAAGTGTATAAAGCTCAAAGGAGAATATGTTGAAGAATAAAATGATTTTTTATCTAAAAACCAGTGTACATTCAAAAAGTCACGGACTTTCTGACAAGCCCTTGTATTTTGTTGTAAAAATATTTCTTTTTTACTTAAAAAAAATTAAATGATTTTTTTTATATTCGGATGTACCGAATTATAATTTAAAATACAAATTTTAAATATTTTAAGTTAAAAAAAATTTAAAATATTTTTTCCGATTTTGACCCATTGTAGGTTCTACTTTCTATATATATCCTAATATATCGTGGCAATGGACTTTGAAATATTGACGACTTAATAAGCCAGATAAAGATAAAAAATAGGCCAATAATCGAAGTTGTCCTGTTATATCCTTATATGTCAGCCATTTGTGGGCCGATTTTCTCGATTTTAAATAGCAACAGAGCCGGGAGAATTCCCGATATATTGATTTATCAATCATGTTTGTAAGTTATTTGGGGGCTACTGAAAGTTGATTTCAACATACAGACGGATAGATGGACATGGCTACTATCGACTCCGCTATCTATGACGATCCAGAATATATATACTTTGTATGGTCGCAAAGAAAAATTTTATGATAAAAAAAATTGTTGTGGTTGAAAAAAGCGGGTAAAATTTCCCGAATTTGACCATTGTAAGTCCGAATTACTCTGGCTTTATATTCGCCGTTGGAAAGGTCTTTGAATCTATCATTAGGTAAAAAATCAAGGTATTCGCGGATTGTTGCTTATATATCTGCCATCAGTAGTCGGATTTTCTCGATTTTAAATAGCAACTGAACCAGTAATTACAGCGTTATTTGTTGACTGTGGAAAGTTAATTTCAACCATCCAGAATATACTTTATGGGGTCGCAAATGAAAAATGTTGAAGGGAATATAAATGTACCCACCTATTCCATATAGTTTTGCGCATAGTGCGCCAGGCACTAATCTTTTTCATAATCTTCCTTTCAATATTATATTTCAGCTCCGAAATATTATCACTCAAACGATATTTATAAACCAGAGACTGAAAACCACCCAAAGGTGCGGGATTTTTTTTAGTAAAGCCGGGCAGCCAGCAAGATGTATCATTCCAGTTGAAATTCATCATGGAGACACGAGATTCCGTTTGTATGTTTAAATAAAACTGTAAATATGAGGAAAAAGAAAGAAAATTACATAATTTTCAGTTGTATTTCAGAAAGTCCAACTGAATTTCCGACTTTTCTAATTAAAGAATTTCTCAAATTCAATTGAAAATGGTGTAGATTAACAGAAAAACTTTAAAAATTTAAACTCACATTATTTTGCGTTATCACCATTTTAATGGTTTGCAGAGGACAAAATACATCTTTCAAAGCATAACGTTTGCCTGTACAAGGATCTATGAAAAACATTTCACTGTCTTCATTAGTATAAAAAACAAACGAGCAATCTCCATAGGGATAGGCTACACCCAAAACTAAGGAGCTTTGCAAGCCCAAATACAATAAATAGTTGCAAAGTAAAACTCCCAAATCCTTAGCAGAACCCCAGGTGGTGTCCAAAAGTAACTGTAATAAATCAAACAAAATCATTAGTTAATAAAACCATTAAGAATTTTCAAACTTCTTAGGTTACCTGATTATTTAACCATATTCCTGTAAATCTCATGCAGGGATCATAGAATTTCGGGGTCGCCAACAACGACACAAACCGGCAAGCACTATCTAGCAAATTCTCACTAGCTTCTATGGGAGGAGCGATAGCTTGCAATATCCTGGTAACACACAAACGTTTACCCTCCGCCGTGCATACTAAAGGTTCCATAAATCTTTGAGGCTGCATTTCCAATGCCTGAAAACTCCAATCGCCAAGATGCTGCCTCACCTCAATTAACTCTGAGCATTCCAGGCATTTGGTATTTACCGAGGGCAACTCAAAACTAGGTTCCAAACTAATAAAACACCATAATCTAACAGATTCTTTAATTTCTGGAAACTGTTCTATCATAATGTTTGTTTCGGCATTTGTGGTAATATTTTCCAGGGAAGGTCTTTTGTAGCCTATTATAATTTTGGGTGACGACAGCTCGAAAACTGCATCCATCTGCAGGGGGTAAAGAGAAATTCTTTATTGATATTTTGTATTTATTAGATGATGGGTTGTTACCTTTTGTTGTGTTAATATGGCATTGATGGGTATGCGATATTCTCCCAACCAATTGTTTTGTATCCTTTGGTAAATGTCCATGTTCTTTAAGGCCGGATCATCATTCATTTGATTTTCTACGACCTCATCGTAAAGAGAGATTCTTAGATCATCATGCAGATCGGACAGACTGCCGCTGAAAGTGGAAAAAAGTTAAAAGTTTTTCACTGCTCTGTAACATATAATTACCTCAACTGCAATATCAACTGTTCATTCCAAGTAGGATTTGATCCCTCGGCAGTCATAGTACGACCAAATTTATCCTTATAACTCACTGCAATAAATGGTCTCACATTGGAATATTTCAAGTCTGCAAAACAATAAAAATGCAATAAGAAATATTTAAATTAAGAACATTGAACATACTCTGCAATACAAATACATTAGAGGACTCTGGAGTACTCCTTCCCCTACTGTCCGTATCCTCCGGATTTGTAATTCTCACCGGTATACCCGTAGCTCTTACGATATTGCAAATAATTTTAAAATTTTGAGCATATTCTAAAGACAAACTTGGATTGCTGGAGCCAATAGACAAATTCTTGTCAGCATTCAGGTTAAGTCTGGGCTGGAATATTAGTTTGATGGTTTGAAAAAAGGCAGCCCAGCTTATGGGCTCATCATTTAACAACAAATTTTCCCTGCTCTCCACCACTTTAGTCAAACGACTACACTGATTTTGTATGGCCTCATAAAGACTTTTTAAATATTTCTTACCCTCATGTTTATGCAAATCAATGGGATCCATCCAATTGCCCGGATCTATTACCGATTGTTGTGTGTTTTCCCATTCAAACTCTAACTCATGATCCAACATGGGTATAAATTTCAAGTCTCTAGTTCTCACATCATTTTTCAAATAACGTGAATGTAAAACTTTAAGTCTTGGATTATTTTCCAACTCTGAAGGCTCACAAAATTGCAAGAGATCTTCTTGGAAGGTGCAGGTTTCACTAAGTGCTGTTGCCAGTTTTTCGGTATCACTTTCTGTGTCACTGCCAGATTTTGAAGATAATAAAGCTGCTTGTCCATTTTCAGGTGTGGTAAGCAGCTTTCTTTCATACCATTCCCGCAATAAGTTTTTGGGTATTGTAGTGTGTTGTTGGGGAGCGGGAAATAATTTACGCACCATTTCATTGGGATAAAATTGTTCATCTGTTTCTAGGTTTAGCCTTATATAACCTGATATTGGTTGTTTATGTGAAGAAAATGTAATGGTTATAGTACGAGGTTCTGGCTCTATGTTGGTGGATAGAGGTAGTGGTACAATAATGTTGGCTATTTTTTGAGCGGAGGATATTTTGGATTTTTTATAGAGCTAAAGAAATTTAAATGGAAATAATTAACTAGGAATACACAATTGGGGGATTCAAACGGTCTGCTATTAGGTCGTATTGTCAAAATGTCGTAACATATTTTTTTAGTTTAAACCAATTCTTGTTGTGATGCAAACAAAAAAAGTGTTATTTTATGACAAACCAATAAACTTAGTTCAAAAAGTCTTATTAGTTTATAACTTTTTTATTTAAAAACCAACAAAAATTTGTTTAAACTAAAAAATATTTTAGGACATTATGACAATACGACCTAATAGGAGACCGTTTGAATCCCCCCATTATTTAAATATATACTACGTTTATACGTAGCCTATTCGCAAATAAAAATAATTTGCAATTAACTAACTCTCTGTTTATATGTCACTTTGGTTAAGGAAAATTTTTATTTTTTAAATGCCTTTGATATTTCCGCGTTGTAAAACGGGACTAAGTAAGAGTGCTATATTCGACTATGTCAAAACCTATGCACCCGTCCGAAAAGTATACTTTTTTGGTGAAAAAAAAAATTGTTAAATAATTATTTTATGAAAAATAATTTTAAAACAAGTAAGGAAGTATGGTCGGTCAAGCCCGACCATATAATACCCTACACTAAGTAAAAGAGCAAAAACATTTTTCTTTTAAAATTTCAATAATTTATATTTTTGAGTGATTTTCGGAAGTGGGCCTTATATGGGAGCTATGACCAATTATGGACCGATCACCATGAAATTAGGTCGTGTGATTTATGTCTATATTAAAGTTTACTATGTTGAATTTTGTGTGTATACCAATATTTTTAAGCGATTTATTCACGTTAAAGCGATTTTCGGAAGTGGGTCTATATGGGAGCTATGACTAATTATGGACTGATCGTAACAAAATTTGCTGACATGAATTTTGTGTATATAAAACTTATTTAGAGCGGAATTTGTGGAGATACATATATAAATTAAATATTTATGACCGATAAAGTCCAATTTCGGGAGGACATTTGTATGGGGGCTAGGTGAAATAAAGGACCGATTGAGCCGAAAAAATAATATGTACCAAATTTCATCGAAATATCTTCAAAATTGCGACCTGTACTCGGCGCACAAGGTTTACATGGACAGCCAACCAGACGGACGGACGGACGGACATCGTTCAATCGACTCAGAAAGTGATTCTAAGTCGATCGGTATACTTTAAGGTGGGTGTTAGACTAATATTTTTGGGCGTTACAAACATCTGCACAAACGCATTATACCCTCCCCACTATGGTGGTGTAGGGTATAAAAACTAAGTGAGAGTGCTGTATTTGGCTGTACCGAAACTTATATATCCTTCACCAAACTATACTTTAAGAAAAAATTGGTAAAAAAAATAGATGAGTGTTATATTCGGATGTGCCGAATCTGGTACCTGTGGTTTTGGACTTCTATGGGGACTTGAATCTGTTATGGTCTAAACTGTACAAAACTCTATCAAGTTTTTTATGCTAATATCATTTTATTGGGTGTATGACTTAAAACTGTAGTCAAAGTATTGACCATTGTTAGTTATGACCTTTTGCCATCTTTTTGGAAACATATGGATTCCGAACCAAATGAACTGCTCATCTTTTGAGGCCAAGAACGAATCAAGCTAATATTAGATACTGTGTTCCAAAGTGAAGCATATCCCAGAGAGTGCGTTCTGCGTCGATCCAAGCAAATATTAGTCCGACGATGGAAGGTCTGGACTATAAGGCGGGTGTGGCAAAACTTCCCAATAACTTTTTTTTTTCTTCTTGGACCAGCACTCAGGGGACACCTATTAATGCAAAGCATTGTGATGGAACTGGGAAATTGGTTATGGGAGGAAGGAATGAAGGTGTAGTGTTTGTGGACATTCGATTCGAACTATCCTACATTAAAAATTACAGGAAACAATCCAACGGGAATTTTGTTCCACATATGTACAGTACTGGAAAAGAACGAATTTCCCTTAATTTGTCATACATTCCATTGTAGTACCGATAGAACAGTGAAACGCAGCCAACATTGCGATGGTGCTCCCGCGAATCAAGAAATTTAGTTACCCTACTGTCACCAATAATCACATTTCTTTACGCGATCGAGAACCTCTAAAATAGGCTTTGAAGCACCGGCCCATACAAGGGAGTTGCATTCCATTTTCGGTCGGATATAGATGGTGTAAATAGTGACGAGATCAGATGAATTGAAGCAATTTCTACACCGTTTCAGAAATCGGAGACACTTGAATGCTTCTTTCGACACTTGAAAAATGTGTTAAGACCAGCGGACATCACATTGTATTCTCATGCCCAGAACATCAAGACCGTCTGATTCCACAATATTTACACCACCCATAAATACAGATGAAGTGACATGGTCTTTCGTTCGTTTTTGTGTGAAATGCAACACTGGGTCTTGAAAGCGATCCTATGCGCACGACCCAATTCAGAAGGTCCCGATTAAGGGAATCATTCATGTTTTGCTTCATTGACCCAATCTCCAACAGACTTGGTCTATAATTAAATAAATATGAATGTCAAATATTGCTTTCAGCTGCAATGAAATAGAGCCTATTCGCACGACCCCATTCAGAGATTTTCTGAAGGTCCCGATTAAGAGAAGCAATCATAATTTCCAAATATTTCTTTCAGCTGCAAAGGAATAGAGAGTTTTGGAAGTTTCGCGCAGAAGGTCGTTCAGAAAAATAAGGAATGGAGCAGAGAAAGAACAGATCTTGCGGTACCCCAGAATTCAATGAGTTTTGTCGATATCCCACCTATAAGCTGCTTGAGTAGCTCCCTATGATTTTGCAAGCTCTTGTTAAGTTTGGCAACAATCTTCTTGTTCTTCAAACTTTTTTGGCTGGCCTTCCGTGTCAAAATCATTACCGATGGAACACATTCTCCATAAGCTTTGCTGATTAATCTGTGTTTGCAAATTAAATAAGTGAAGCAAAACTTCCCTCATATAACGCTTTGTTGGCACAAAATTCGACATTTGCGAACAAAAACAAAACTTTTTATTTATACATTTGGTAACAAATGACTGACCATAAATAGGAATTTTAAAAACTAAAATTGTCAACATCATTGGTCATAAATAGAAAACTAAAAAAAAATATTGTTGTTTACACTGTAAAGTTGAGTAATTATATAAATAAAAAACAAAAACAGCAGTCAAAAGACAACCAATCATCAAAAACCAGAATCACTTTTTGATTCGACTAAACGATGTCCGTCCGTCCGTCTGGCCAGAAAATTTGGCGCATACAATTGTTTCGGCCCAAGGACGATGCCTATTGGAGTTTCCCGATTTAAAAATGATTTCAATAGACCTAGGGACAGAAAAACATCACTATGTCGACTCCACTATCAATAAGATCCGCTATATTTATGAGGTCGCAAATGAAAAATGTGCAAATTACAAAAGCAATGACAAATGGCGAAGGGTATAACAATAGTTTGAGAAACACATTTTTGTGTGAAAAAAAATATCTATAAAAACTTGTTATATGTGAGAAAAAAAACTTATATTTAAAAAAAAAAATACTCACCTTAATCCTAATATCTCTGGGCAATCTTCTATTCAACATTATGCCCAACTTTTCATTCACCACAACACTCAAATCTCTCTCCAAACGACAAATCCGTGTCTCTCCCACCATTTGGCGATCAAAAAATATGCGCATAAAAAAACTCTGTAACTTGCGTGGACCTGGCAATTCCGCATAATCACCATTATTGCCAAATATGCGCACAACTTCTACACGAGGTTCTTTGGGATTTAGAAAACATTTGTTAAACTTTTCTCGCAATTCTGAAGACACCATGCCAATGTCTGGTTTATGTGGCTTAGCAACATATTCTCCTCCAGCTTTGTGTTGTTGCCTTAAACGTTTATTGCGATAATATTCCTCCAATTGCTCGCGATAAATTTCATTAAGATCTGTATCAAAACGTTGAGTCCACAAGCGTTGGCGGGATTTACTTTCAGCTAAATGTAAGTCCTCGATCTTGATGCGTAATTTTAGCCGGGTATAGTGTTGCTCTTGCTGGCGTCTTAGATGCTTTAGCTTGACCCATGAATTGAGAATTTCTTGTAAAAGTTGTTTATTTGAAAGCTCCTCATCGTAAAGTTTCTCACGCAAAGCTTTAACTTTGTACAAATGATGCTCTATTTTTAAAGCTCTCTTCTCTTTGCTCTTATCATTTCGGGAAACATTTTCTGCGGCCGTTAAAAGTTCATTTAAAATATTTCTTTCGATTTGTAAATCAGCATATAGTTTTTCAGTGATTTTCTGTTTTAAACGTTGTTGGCGATGTTCGTACAAAAGCTCTAAGGTATTGGCCAAACGATGTTCTTCTTGCAGCAAAGGATGTTCAGTGAAACGTAAATCTTTGAGATATAAAGTGAGCAGCTTCTTAGAGGGAACAGCCCAACTCTCTAGAGAAGGCTCTAGGAATATAGGTTTAAATTTGTATTCGCAATAGGTCTTGTATAAAATATCATCATTATAGAAATTGTGATAGTTCTTAAAATCCTTTAACATATTTTTATCGATTTTCTCTTTGCGTGTTTTAAATTCCATGATTAAACGATTTAGCATTAAGATAGTGTTCTTGTCCAGCTGTCCCTGTATGGAGAAGGAATTCAAACTGGTCTCCAGTTGTAGTTTGGGTTTGTAAACAAACTGCTGTTGTTGTGTTAAGTAAAGGGAACACTCCTGTCTCACCAAAGTCTGTGTATCTTCAGACTCTATTTGTATAAATGTGGCAGCCAATGTTGGCTGTATACTTCTAGTTGTAGTGGATACATCATCCATTGATTCCTTTGATAGTCTTTCCTCATACTGTGACTCTTCACTGTCCATTTCTTGTATTGTATTAGCCGTTGTGGTAGACCTAATGTCCTGGTGTTCTTTGGTGCCACAAAAAAATCTTTCACTGGGTGATTTATTATCCTCATCGCGATGGCTATTATTACTGGACTCACTAAATAAACTTGTGTTCTCCAGCAGCGTCATTACCTCTTTTTCATTTTCCTCAAATTCCTGGGTTAATTGGATTTTCCTTTTTTGTTTTTGGTTGTGCTGTCGCTGTTTCGGTTTCACATGTGTTGTTTTAGGTTTTTGCGTTTTTAATTTCTTTTTACGTTTTGCTACCGCCTCGTAGTCACTCATCTTTCAGTGATAGAAACAAACAAATTGTATGTTTTTGTTTAATTTCCTTTTGTTTGTTGACTGTTTTGTAAATTCAGTTTATTTTTTCTAGTTGGCCTTTCAACGTTCGTATTATGGTTGTCAAGGTAACGAATAATTTCCCTTTTGCTGCATAAAACACTTGTGAAGTGTTGCATTTTAGGGGTTTGAATTTTTTGTGTGTTGCAAGAAAAAGGGGTGGAAATTTGAATTGGTTAAATAGCCAACTGAAATAAGTATTTGAAATTAACATTAACACTCTGCTACAAAATAACACTTTTTGCGAGAACTTGAAAAACGACCGTTTACAAAGACTTTGAAACATCCTCAAAAATTTTGAGTTATTTTGAAAAAAACTGTAACTCACACCGATTTAAACCGATTTCAAAATATTAAACCATTATGGATAGGCAAAGAATTAAGCTTTCATAAAATGTATTCATAAAATGTATATTCCAAAAAATTGTGTAGGTTTTCATAAAAAGTTTTCCTTTATTTTTTTTTTGTAATTTTTTAAATTTAACAATAGTTTTTTTTATGAAATCCTGTTTATTTTTGCACAGCATTTTAAAGAAAATTTTATTTAGACAAAAATGAGATATTACTCATTAAAATCGGTTTATATTTGCAAAAGTTATTCAACTTTTTCGAATTAAGTTCGACAAATTTACCTGGTAAATTAATTAATTTCTTTTTTTGTTTTTTTTCTATTTATATGAGCTGGGGGAGAAAATACTAAAAAAGGTGTTAATGAAAAGTTGAATAACTTTTACAATTTTCATCCGATGTGAATAATTAAAACCATATTTTTTTTAGAACAAAATTTTCTTTATACATTCGTATAAATTTTTATAAGCTTTCATATCAAAATAAGCAATGAAAAGCGACTAAAATCAAAAAAGTTGATAAATTTTGTTATTTATGGTCATATAAGTTTCTTAAACATTTTAAATTCGCATTGGTTTTTAGTTTGTCCAAGTTAAAATTTCAGATTTTCAAATTTTTACAATATTGGTTTCATTGGTTTATGTACCCTAAATTCAATATATGTATTTTCCTAAAAATCTTTTTATTTTAAAAACAGGATAGATAAAAACATTTAGTAAAAATGTAATAATAATTCGAAGAATAACACAGTAATTTTTTGAGTCATGGAAAAATAATCATATACGGACACGACTACGTGATAAAAGACCAAAAAAAAGACACTTGTCTCCCAGTTTTGCCCAAAGTCATGCACATTTTTTATGGGCCACCAAAGATTTGGGTCCTCGGTGCCATTTTTACAAAAAAATTATCATTTTCTCAGGCTCATATCTTGCAAACAGTTCGGAATTTTGATTTACTCTTGTAGCCCTTGTCATAAAGATCAAAAATAAAAAAAAATTTCATCTTCAAGATCAAAAATCACAAAAAATTTTAAACCATCAAAATTCAAGTAAACAATTAACTACAAAAATGTAAAATCTCAATAAACAACTTTCTAAAATATATGAACTTCCTAGGAATTATTCTTAACACCGTTTAGGTAGGTCAATATAAGTTAGTAAGAAAAAACTAAAGGAATTAATTGTTTTGGGACCTAAACTATTAAATTATTATATACTAAAGGTAGGGCCACACACGTCAAATATTTTACGAAAAAGACGTAACCACTAAATAAAATATATTTTAATTGTTTTATTTATTTGAAAAACCTATTTTACTTAGGATGATTCAAAACGAAAAAATTACTAAGTTAAAGAAAAGAGCAAAAACATTTTTTTTTTAAATTTCAATAATTTATATTTCTGAGTGATTTTCGGAAGTGGGTCTTATATGGGGGCTATGACCAATTATGGACCGATCACCATGAAATTAGGTCGTGTGATTTGTGTCTATATGGAAGTTTACTATGTTGAATTTTGTGAGTATACCAACATGTTTAAGCGATTTATGCACGTTAAAGTGATTTTCGGAAGCGGATCTATATGGGAGCTATGACTAATTATGGACCGATCGTAACAAAATTTGGTGACATGAATTTTGTATACATGAAACTTATTTGGAGCGAAATTTGTGTAGATACATAGATAAATTAAACATTTATGACCGATAAAGTCCAATTTCGGAAGGACATTTTTATGGGGGCTAGGTGAAATAATGGACCGATTTCAGCCAGTTTCAATAGGCTTGGTCCTTAGATCGAAAAAATAACATGTACCAAATTTTATCGAAATATCTTCAAAATTGGGACCTGTACCTCCCCACTATGGGAATACTAACGGTGCGACCACAGGTCCCCATATTAGGACACCTCAGGCATGTTCAATTTTTAAAACGATCCTATTTCTTCGTCTGTATTCCAATTTCCAAAAAATTTTTATCTTTGCAACAACTCAATAAAAGTTGTATATATTTTTGAAAAGTAGACATAATCTCCTATCCATTGATATAAAACATGTCTACCTTATGTTTTTTACGTGCCAAATTAATTAGGGAAAACTTAACAACTCGCAGACAATTTACCTAGAACTGTTATTTACCGCCTGCCTATACTTGACAAATATTTATCATAACAATAAATGACATTTGTTGTCAATACAAAGTTGTCTGATCAAAAGCACTAACAATTTAAATTTTAAAATATGTAATCAGGCATCCCGCAATTCCCAAAAAAGTGTTGAAAAATCCCAAAAATAAATTTTTTTTGTTTTTTGGCTATAATATCCATAACACGGGCGGGGTTATGGGAACTCTTTACCAATTAATTTTGAACATATTTAAACATCTAAAATAAGTTATCATATTTTAATATCTGCTACGCGATTTGAGAATTTTTCCTTAAAGTTGAATTTTACATAAAAAATAGGTGTTTTTTAGATGGATCTGGTCTCCTCGATATCAATAATTTGTTTTCATTTCAAATATTTAGTGCAAAGTAAGCTTTTCAAAAACATTTTCTTAAAAGTTTTTAGATAACTTCAAAAGAAAAAAGCACTTTTTCCCAAAAACTAGCAAAAAATCTCCTTTTTTAAATTTTTTAATTCAAATGCATAGAACTTTAATTTAAATTCAGTCACGATTTTTACACAATTCTTTTTCTGTTTGTTAGTCTAACAAAAGAAAACTGAAAAAAAATATTTGCATCCGCTATTATCAAAAAACTGGAGTAGGGTGGGTAAAAATTTTGAAAATTTAATTCTCAAATGCGAATATCACCAAAGCTATAAGAGATAATTGACGAGGACATTCTATATCTGTAATGTTTTTGAAATCGGAACACAGACGAAAATATAGGATCATTTTAAAAATTGAACATACCCGAGGTGTCCTACTTTGGGGTCAAAATTCAAAACTTAAACTCAAGCAGTGATAAGAAATTGTATCGTGTAAAGTTTGAAGACTTTCACAGTTATAGTACTCCAGATATTCGAAAATAACTATTTACTTTGTATGATAGATGCCACTACCACTTAGCCAACCCCGACCATTTTCAGCCAAACTATGTAAAATGATAGGAGGTCTATTCGGGAAAAGTTTGAAGAATATCGCAACTAAAGCTATTTAGAAATAACTATCCTTCCCATTTTTGGTTAAACTTCATGGCGTGATATGAAATCGATTCAGCAGTATAGCATTCCAGATATTCGAAAATAACTATTTACTTTGTATGATAGGTACCATGCCCACAAATACAATCCCGCCCATTTTTAGCCAAACTCCGTA
This sequence comes from Calliphora vicina, assembly GCF_958450345.1. NCBI lineage: Eukaryota > Metazoa > Arthropoda > Insecta > Diptera > Calliphoridae > Calliphora > Calliphora vicina. The sequence goes on along the minus strand of NC_088781.1, from coordinate 22,470,051 downwards.
CAGTGATAAGATTTTGATTCATACTAAGTTTAAATACTTTTACGACTACAGTTCTTTAGATATTCGAAATTAGAAATTCACATTGTATGGGAGGTGTCACGCCCACTAATATAATACTGGCCATTTTCACCCAAACTATAGAATAATAAGGGTGATATTCTGGCAAAATTTTCGGCTTACACAATTATAATTCACCAGATATTTCATAATAACTATTTAATTTGTATGGGATGTGCCACGCCCACTTCAAATTTTAAAATAATAAAGTAACTTTTAGATATAGAGGAACATACTGTTACGAAATTGTACTTGAATTCAAATATAACGATTTTAAGGGCTGATTTAAAAGTAGCATAGTGCTTTCAAGTAACAGTGCTGTAATGGCAGACTGCAACATATCTGTGGGCATTGTTAAATAAAAGCTTTCAGTTGATTTGATCGTAAGTTGGCAACGCTGTATTCGAATATTCAGTTAAAGAACATTGTAGAAAGTACACCACAGATGGCGTATGATCTAGAATATTCGAACTTTGACAGTTAAAGAGCTTTCTAGATGGTAATGCAGTGTTATAAATAGTGGCAGAGGTTGCAGTCGTGAGTGAGTTTATCAGAGACGCTTTTCTAAGAAACATCATATGAGTGCCTTAAAGTGTGTTGTGTATTTCAAGTAAATTCGTGTACATTATAAATTGTGTCTGTAATTCTGAGAATTTATAAACCTGTATAAAAAACATTGAGTGGCTATTTAATTCTGTGGTTGTTGTACATTTTAAATAAATAAAGAGTTGTTACAATTTTTAAACTACTAAACGGCTTTTATTTGCAATCAAAAGTATCCGGTTTATTTAAAGGAAATAAACCAGCGTTTTGAAAAGGTTAAAACGTAACAATACAGTAAAAATTTCAAGAAAATCACCATAAGCTAAGTACTCTGTTCAAAATTTCGTGCGAAATGCTGTCAAACTACATATAAAATATTTCGAATGAAATATTTGCGAAATAATTTCGCAAAATCAGTACTCTGTTCTTTTTGTGAAATACATCTGGCAACCTTTTTTTCCACACGAAATAACATAAGCAGCACTTCTTTCGCACGAAATTAAAACCAACAGCTGATCATTTGTTGTATATAAAATTTTTCGCACGAAACAAAAATCATTTTTCGCAAATATGAACAGAGTACTAAGCTATAGTGGGGAGGGTATAATGCGTTTGTGCAGATGTTTGTAACGCCCAAAAATATTAGTCTAACACCCACTTTAAAGTATACCGATCAACTTAGAATCACTTTCTGATTTGAAGATATTTCGATAAAATTTGGTACATATAGTTTGGTACATATAACATTCCTATAGACATAAATCACACGACTTAATTCCATGGTGATCGGTCCGTAATTAGTCATAACTCCCATATAAGACCCACTTCCGAAAATCACTCACGAATATAAATTATTCATATTTTAAAGGAAAAATGTTTTTGCTCATTTAATCAGTGTAGGGTATTATATGGTCGGGCTTGACCGACCATACTTTCTTACTTGTTTTATCATAAAAATAACTAATGTTTTTTGTAAATATAATAAATTTACACAAATCACAAAATATGTATATATGAAAATTATAAACTTTTTTTGAGATTTTCTCACATTTTGTTCCACAAATCTGGCTCTACTGTGCCAAACTGCTTAGGAAAATAATATTTTTTTTGGTAAATCCTGCTACGCTTGTTTGTTTATTTTGGCCGTGAGAGTTTAAGTTTTTGCTGCAGTGTAAAAATTACAACATCAATCAAGGACATCAACTCTTATACATTTACAACAACAACAACAAGATGCAATTTCAATATTCTAAAAAAATATGTTTCTTTACAAATTATACCCTTTTCCGAGGTAGTCTCACACGATGGCTGATAACTTCATGCCTACAATACCGATTTTCCCGATATTCAATACAAAACCTCCTAGGGCAATGATAAACTTACCACAAATACCTTATTGATTTTGGAAATGTACTTTAGACGATAGCATGTTTTACACACACAATATAAAGTTGCAAATATTTGAATATATAGCATAAATATTGTTAAGTATCAAATTATAATTATTTAAAATGCAATATTTGTCAACATATAATTCACAATAAAAATTTTTACAACCCTTCATTATTCACTCTAAAATATTTTCATTAAAATCCTAAACATTTATGAAATGCAATGCTAAATATTACTAAAAGAATAAGCCATTATTACTTTCGTAATATTTTTTTTTTCTCATATTACTTTTGTGGTAAACGAAGTAGGTATTATCGACTTATTTGGCAAGAAAATAATAAAAAGAAACATATTTGTTGAAGTAAATATGAATTGGAAATGCATAACAATAGAATTTTAATAATACAATAACAAATAAACAAGAAAAATGTGCAACATTTCCAATAAATGAATTGTTATGAATTTTTTTATTTTTTATTTTATTTTGTTTTGTTACCATGAGTTTATTATAAAATATAAATGTACACACAGAAATACTAACATATTTATGAATACATGTGTAAAGAAATATAGAAAAATGAAGAAAATTCACACATACAAGAGAACATCAATGAATATATGCAGACGCATATATCAACACTAGGGTGGCAACGTTTATAAGATAACAATTTTTTTAGATTTTTCTAACTAAAATACAAGTTTACTTTAGTTTAAGATACCATTTCTCAATATCAAAGCCTAAATTAATGTTATCATAGAGTTTTTAATACTTGTTTCAAAGAGCCAATCTACAATTTTATGAGTAATGCGAATCTACTATACTTTCATAAAATTTTAGTTATGTCATTCGACACATTTCATAGATTTTCAAAATCGTGATTCCTTTTTAAAATTTTGCGGAAATTTGGAAAAATAAATTTTGATAAAATATATTATTATTAAGTAAATACATCGAAATACCCATTATTATGATCTTACTTTTTAAACTATAAAGCAAAATAAAGATAAAGTACCAATAATTACCCATATATATGCCATATATTTTTTTTCTATGTACATTATTATAAAAAAACGCAAAAAGTACTATGTGCTTTCCCTTTGATTTTAAATTCACTCTGATGCACATCAACTAACTTTTATGTCGATATGTTTAAAAATTTATAATATTAAAAAAGTACCATTAGGAGAAAAAGTACCAATTTCCCTGCTGAACGCCCTTCAAGTTTGAAATATCAAAATACAAAATTTTTGCGAATTATTTTGCGACACAAATATGACTCAAATGATTCAAATTTGTATTGATATTATAAAAAAAAGTACCAAACTGTTTACCCGGATTTTTCTACAAGATATTTTAATTTTTAGTCAGAAACGAAGTCTAAGTGTCAAAACCAGTATGAAATTATGATATTCATATTTTGTTATTGTACTTAGTTGGGAACTTGGAAAACTATATTGAGGCCACCTTAACGTACAGTAAGCAAACATAAATTTGATTCTAACATTTATCAATGAATTCAAAAGTATTATTTTTATAATAAATTTTTACCAATAGTACATACCACACTTATAAATACACACATGTTGCAATATATAGTGCGTTCACACTAGTATTATTAAAGCAACAGTTCAAAATAAAAAAAAAATTATCTGGATTTATCGCAGATTTCTATCAATCGTAGATTTCTATCAATCGCAGATTTCTATCAATCGCAGATTTCCAGCAATCATAGATTTCTATCAATCGTTGATTTAAATAGGGATTTTTTTTAATTATTCAAAGTATTGGCCTTTTTTAGCTGTGAACTTTTTCCATCTTTCTGGTAAAATATGGATTCCGAGCCAAAATAACTTCTCATCTTTTGAGGCCATGAACGAATCAAGTCAATATCGGATACTCTGTTCCAAAGTGAAGAGTATCCCAGGGAGAGCGTTCTGCATCGATCGAAAAAAATCATAGTCGGATGGAAAAATGTATGGACTATAAGGCGGGGGAGGCAAAACTTCCCAACCACTTCATTCTAAATACTTTTTAACAGTTATTGCAGCATATGGCCGCAAATTCTCATGACGGAATATTACGGTTTCAAGTCTGGTCATTTTTCAGCCAATGATCGTTTCAAACAAATCTGTTACTTTCAATACATGTACCATGTGATGGTCTGGTCTGCTGTTCATAATATATAGGACCTTTTTGCTTCCACCAAATATAGATAATTACCTTAGCGCCATGGATATAAGACTTTGATATCGATTAGACTGGTTGACCGGCCTCTTACGATTCGGGGGATCGTAATGAATCCATTTTTCATCCCAAGTAATCATTCTGTGCAAAAATGGTTTTCCTTTTTCATCAGCATCATGTTGGACATGCAAAATTATCTTTCAAGGTCTCTTAGCTTCAATTCTTATGGTACCCAATTTCGCTGCTTTTGAATGAATCATGCTGCACGCAATTGTTTTGAAATTGCTGCTTGAGTGGCTCCCAATGATTTTACAAGCTGTTGTTGAGTTTGACAATAATCTTCATGGTTTAATACCTCCAATTCTTGGTCTTTAACCTTTTTTGGCTGGCCTGGGCGATATTTGTCTTCAGTGTCAAAATCTCCTATTCTGAACCACACAAACCATCTCTCGCTTTCTGAGTCGATTAAACGATGACCGTCGCACAGTGGCTCATTTTCGTTTTTCATCGGCCAAAACTCTGTAACTTTTGTACCGATAGAGATATTTTAGACATTTTTCAGCAGTTGTTACGCAATTTAAGGTTAAAGTTAAACTTTTAATTTTTGTATAGCATTTAGTATGAAAATTCAATTTTTTTGTTTTTTGAATCAGCTATACTTATTAAAAAAGTTATCAGCAGATAAAAACAAGTAAGAAAGTATGTTCGGTATATAATACCCTACACTATAATTTATTTTCGTGAATGATTTTCGGAAGAGGGCATTATATGGGAGCTATGACTAATTATGGACCTATCGCCATGAAAATAAGGTCGTGTGATTTACGTCTATATGGAAGTTATTTCTATTGAATTTTGTGTTTATACCAACATTTTTAAGAGATTTATGCTCGTTAAAGTGATTTTCGGAAGCGGGTCTTATATGGGAGCTATGACTAATTATGGACCGATCATCATAAAATTAGGTGACATTAATTCCGTTTATATAAAACTTATTTGGAAAAAAATTGTGTAGATACATATATAAATTAACCATTTCATTTTGGGAGAACATTTGTATGGGTGCTAGGTGAAATAGTGGACCGATTTCAGTAATTTTCAATAGACTCCGTCCTCGGGCCAAAAAAATGTATGTACCAAAATTTATCGTAATATCATCAAAATTACGACTTGTACTTTGCGACAGTCATATGAACAAGTAAAATAAAAATAGAAAAAAAATTGGGAGTAATTTCATTCAAATAAAAAAAGTGTTCAACAAACAGGTCAAAACAGGTCAAAAAGTGTACATAGGCTTAAAGAGGACACTTTGGACTTTCTCATGGTAGTAAAATTTGTTTAACCCCTTTTGACCCTAAGCACTTTTATTCCACTGAAATTAAAATTTGGTTAAACTATAGTACCTGAGAAAAAAATTAATAACACATCAGGTATAAACGCTACATTGACAAATCACATCAGCTCTTAAAGACTATTATCCTGCCAACATAGCAAAAGAAAAATCATCCAATTATCTATAATAGTTTGCGAGTAATAATAATTTACTTCCGATCAAATTTACAAAAATCACATTTTTTATAAAATGACATAAAATATTTGACTTTAACAGCATACCACGCACACAATTGACAATATTTTTATCTAATTTTTTGGCTACTTTAGTTTCAACGTGTTTACTATTGAATAGCATTAAAATTTTTGAAATCGGAGTTAACAAAAAGTTGGACTTTTGGCCGAAGAAATTGAGATATGAGCCACCGTGCGTCGATCCGTCTGGTTTGCTGGCTGGCTGGCTGTCTACTTAAACCTTGTGCGCAGAGTACAGGTCGCAATTTTTAAGATATTTCGATCAAATTTGGTACATATTATTTTTTCGACCCTGTTAAAAATGGCTGAAATCGGACCATTATTTCACATAGCCCCCATACAAATGTCCTTCCGAAATTGGAGTTTATCGGTCATAAATGTATCACCACAAATTGCGCTCCAAATAAGTTTTATATATACAAAATTCATGTCACCAAATTTTGTTACGATCGGTCCATAATTAGTCATAGCTCCCATATAGACCCGCTTCCGAAAATCACTTTTACGTGCATAAATCGCTTATGTGGGTATACTCACAACATTCAACATAGTAAACTTTCATAGAGACATAAATCACACGACCTAATTTCATGGTGATCGGTTCATAATTGGTCATAGCCCCCATATAAGACCCACTTCCGAAAATCACTCAAAAATATAGATGTAAGAAAAGATAAATCACGGTTTATTGTTGGTGTTTTGTTTAAGCTTTGATATTTTTACAAATAAAGCTTGAGTGTCATTAATTCTCAAACACTCTATAGTTTTATTTGTATAATATCTTTAGTTGATGATCTGCCCTAAGCAACCAGTGAAATGCGCTAGGAACTAGCTTATCCCCCAACAATAAATTTCAGTGAATTTATCAAATTAAAAATTGGGAATTTAGCATAAAAACAATTTTACTAAAATACTAATTTTGTATTCCCGAATAACCTTTTAACTATAAATTATTGAAATTTTAAAAGAAAAATGTTTTTGCTCTTTTACTTAGTGTAAGGTATTATATGGTCGGGCTTGACGAACCATACTTTCTTACTTGTTTTCAATTGAAGATTTTTACCAGTCGGAAATTTTTGTTAATCAAAGATTTCTATCAATCTTTGTGCTGGTTTACACCATGATTTTTACGACGGCATGTAAATCGGCACTTAGACTTCTATTAATCGTATACTTCTTTCTAAAATTCGAGTCAATGTGAACGGAGTTTTCGTATAATAAAAAAAAAATCCAAACAAATAAACTCAAAATAAAGAATATTTCTCTGTTCATCTAAATATTGATTTATTATTTCTCTTATTGTTTTTTCTAGATTTTAAATATTGTTATTTAAAATAAAATTGTATAATATTTGTGTTACATTTATATTAAAAATGTATGGACAAATATTTTCCATGAAAATAATATTGTTTTAGAAAAATAATATTTAATAAATACAATATAATATGAATATATTTATAGTAAGTGAGGTGTAGGCAAAGGAATATTATATTTGAATGCCAAGCGTAAAAACAAATACATATAAAATTGGAAATAAAAAACTTTATTACTTGTCATACCCCTCAGCATGAGAAGAATGACTATAAGTTTGTAATGCATTTGTGACTTCACATTGAGCATTCTGATAGGAATAGAATTCGAGTAAACTGTGTTAAAATCAGCATTCTGGATTCCCCAAATTACTGGCGGACATATTTAATACAGCTAATAGAAATTGAGCAAAATTATGTTTTTTAATATCTGTAGTAAAATAGGAGTCGAATTAACAATCCCCAAAACTAATTAATTTTCCTATGAAAATTATACTTATTGGTTTTGTGGTTCCATAGCAATGCATCTTATTATACCCTACACCACCATAGTGGGGAGGGTATAATGCATTTGTACAGATTAGTCTAACACCCTTAAGTATATCGATCGACTTAGAATCACTTTCTGAGTCGATTAAGTAAGCCTTGTGCGCAGAGTACAGGTCGCAATTTTGAAGATATTTCTATGAAATTTGATACATATTATTTTTTCAGCTCAAGGACCAAGCCTATTGAAACTGGCTGAAATCGGTCCATTATTTCACCTAGCCCCCATACAAATGTCCTCCCAAAATTGGACTTTATCGGTCATAAATGTTTAATGTATATATGTATCTCCACAAATTCCGCTCCAAATAAGTTTTATATAAACAAAATTCATGTCACCAAATTTTGTTACGATCGGTCCATAATTAGTCATAGCTCCCATATAGACCCGCTTCCGAAAATCACTTTAACGTGCATAAATCGCTTAAAAATCCTGGTATACACACAAAATTCAACATAGTTAACTTTAATATAGACATAAATCACACGACCTAATTTTATGGCGATCGGTTCATAATTGGTCATAGCCCCCATATAAGGCCCACTTCCGAAAATCACTCAAAAATATAAATTATTGAAATTTTAAAAGAAAAATGTTTTTGCTCTTTTACTTAGTGTAGGGTATTATATGGTCGGGCTTGACCGACCATACTTCCTTACTTGTTTTTTGATGTTATTAACAATTTTGATATTTTGAGAACGCTAAAACATTAGTCGGTCCTTCAAATTTTAATTTCTGCAATAAAACAAAAATTTTAAAAATGTCGCTTACGATAATTTGAATTTAAAACGACTATCGCAAAAGATTCGAAAAATATTCATCAGTCGCTTAGTTTATTGCAGCAGAAACTTCATTCTAGAAGCTTCAAGAAAGATATTTACAACGATAACAATCTAGGTTTGTTTATTCGTTATTTTAAAAATGCTCTACAAATTAAATTTCAAAAAAATTATAAAGAATTAATCGGTATCGCTAACAATAAATTTTTAAAAAATTCTCGATAATTTTACGAACTTTTTAGTTCGTGAATTATTTGCTTTTGCTTCATAAATTTTCGATTGGGAACTTTAGTAAAATTTTAAAACACTTTCCATTCCTTAAAGAAGCTTATCTAGAATTCCACCACAATGAACTATAAATATTTCATTCTGTATCATCTGTTACAAAAATATAGCAAAATCTTTGCTACAAACAAAATACCCTGGCATATTTACTACACTTGAATTCATACACAGCATCAAATTCAAATTACTTACACTTACTTTCTCCGCTAAACTTATTTGCATTTTATTTTATGCAGATTCAAGCGGATAAAAAATGTAACGAAATTTCACAATAAAGTAAAACTCATGAATTGAAACGAATAATTTTAATTTCGCGCCAAAGAAACTCTGTACAAAAATGTGAGTGGAAGGGGGCAGACAAAGGCACTTGTCACATTGTTACCCAAATATTTTATGAATTTTCAATAAACTTCACGTAGTTTTTTAGTGAAAGGTTGTTTTGTTATTTTTCTTTATTTATTTACATATATTTTCTCTCAAACTAAAATGCCACACAACACAATTGTAAATTTAATGAAAACTTTTGCATTTTTTTCATTATTTATTTGTATTTTTTTTTAACCTTGAGGCGTCATGTGGCGAGCTGTAATAATAATAATGTATTCTTTGAATAATAATAACAACTACAACAGAAAAATTTATTAAAAAAATTTCTGTTATGGCTGTTTATGAAAAACGCAATCAAAAATTTGAAATGTCAACGCAATTATTAAAAATATTACAGAATGGGATTACCATAGAGAAAACACATAGAGCGGAAACTCTCCTGACAAAGACATAACTCAGTTGTCAAAAACCTAAGTGGTGAGAATGTATTAGTAAAAAAAACTATGTGAAAACAAAAACAACACTCGTGATTATTTTGAGTAATATTTATGTTTGAGTTTTTTTCGAGTTTCCGCTCTATGTTCTCTATGGGGATTACCATACAGGGAGAGAAAATATTATCAAAATAAAAGCCATCCAACTTTTGAGATACATTCGACCAAAGATATATACACATAGTAGATCGGAAACTCTCCTGTCAAAGACCTAACTCAGTTGTCGAAAGCCAAAGTGGTGAGAAAGAATTAGTAAACAAAAACAACACTCGAAAAAAACTAGAAAAAAATTACTCAAAAAAGTTACAAATACGAGTGTTGTTTTTATTTTCGCATAGTTTTTTTTACTAATACTTTCTCACCACGTAGGTTTTTGACAACTGAGTTAGGTCTTTGACAGGAGAGTTTACGATCTATGCGTATTAATCTATGCTCGTATGTGTAATGATTTTGAATAAAGTTTTTGATTGATTTTATTTCTAGTTTCCGCTCTATGTGTTCATCTACTATGCAATATTGTATTGTAATTTAAAACATAATGTTTTTTTTAATTATTTTCTTAACATTGCCGATAACCCCAAATGCACTTTAATATATTCTTAATTTGTGTAATTATTTTATAAACCCCAATTGCAAGCTTTATATATAATGACGGCTGTTTTGCTTCTATATTCAAATTGCATTAATATTTCAATTAATTTGCATATTAAGCTTAATTTGCACAATCAATTTGATTGGATTATTTTAATCACTGAAGTTATTATGTAGTTATCATTATAATTTTTTTAATTACAGCACGATTTATTGAGTTTAGTAAGTGCTATTATTTAAAAAAAAGGGTTGTTTTAATAGGTCATCTATAATTGATTGATGTAAATTTGTTAATCATTGTCATTAAAAGATTGGAATCTAGGACTGATAGAAATCTACGATTGATGGAAATCTAGGACTGATATAAATCTACGACTGAGAGACATACACGATCAACAGAAACATATTGGGTGTATGACTTAAGAATACGAATTTACAATAGATGGCGTATCTTTTGAACGTGATTTTTGTTTTCAATAACTAATACGTCATTTTGAAGGGTACATATCTGTAATTTATTCTCTCTTAGTTATTGAATATTATAGTGTAAACAACTAAATTTTTTTTGCTTTGAAAATGTTGAATTTTGTGCCAACAAAGCATCATATGCGGGAAGTTTTGCTTTATTTTTTTAATTTGAAAAAATGGCTGCCGAAGCATTCCGATTGCTCAAAAAAGCTTATAGTGAATGTGTTTTATCAGTTTCAACGTGCGAGAGATGGTTTTGCTACTCAGAAGAGGTGATTTTTACACGGAAGACAAAGATCGCCCAGGTCAGCCTATAAAGTTTGAAAACCAAGAATTGGATGCATTACTTCATGAAGATTAATGTCAAACTCAACAAAAGCTTTCAAAATAATTGGGAGCTCAATCAGCAATTTCATAATGTCAACGAGCTGCAGTATTAATCCAAAAGCTGGGAAATTGAGTACCATACGAATTGAAGCCGGAAGACCTTGAAAGACGATTTGCTTGTCCGAAATGCTGCTTGAACGCTATAAAAGAAAACCATTTGTGCATCAATACTTGCGATGGAAAATAGATCCGTTACGATAACCCGATATGTGAAGCCCGGCCAAACAGCCGAATCGACACAAAAGCCAAACATCCATGGCGCTAAGGTAATTCTCTGTATTTGGTGGAACTTATCTATTATGAGCTGCTGAAATCTGGCCAGATCATCACAGGGAACCTTTGCCGAACCCAACTGATTCGTTTGAAGCGAGGATTTGCCGAAAATCGCACAGAGTTTGCCGCCAGACATGAAACCGTAATAATCCATCATAATTCATTCGTTCTTGTCCTTTAGAGATGAGCAGTTCCTTTGGCGCGTAATCCATATTTTAAATAAAAAGTTGGGAAAATGTCATAGTTAACAATGGCCAATACTTGATAGAAATCTACAATTGATAGAAATCTGTGACTGATAGAAATCTACGACTAATAGAAATCTGCGACTGATAGGAATCTACGACTGATAGAAATCTACGATTAATAGAAATTAACGATCGATAAAAATCTGCGACTGATAGGAATCTGATAGAAATCTGTGATTGATAGAAATTTGCTTCTAATAGAAATCTGCGATTGACAGAAACCTGATAGAACAAAACAAAACAATGGAAACTTAGGTATTATTTTAACAAATATGGTCTAAACTATGCAATAACTTAATATTTTCTTGGGTATCCCTTATTTTTTATTACTGCTACACATCGACGATGCATTGAACCAATTAAAGAGTCAATGTTCTCCTTTGAAATATTTTGCCATTCCCTTATAACCGCCTCCGATAAATCTTCCTTCCTGGTGTAATTTTGGGTCCTTATTTTACGATCTACAGTTTCCCATAGATTTCCTATGGGATTGAGATCTGGCGATTGGGCAGCCCACTTCAAAACACGTACCTCGTTGGATTGTAACCACTCGGTTACAACCATAGAGGTGTGTTTCGGGTCGTTGTCGTATTGGAATCTCCAAACTAGCGACATATTTTCCTCAGCATATGGATACATAATATCGTTTAATATGGTTCTGTATCCTATACCTGTCATGGTATCTTTTATAATATGAATTGGGCACATACCTTGCCCTGACAAACATCCCCATACCATAATATTGCCAACCGCCAAACTTTACAGTCTTATTTGTGTACTTTGGATCTAATCTTTTTCCAGTTGGTCGTCTTACAAATGTTCTCCCATCACTGTCTCTTAAATTGTATTTGGATTCGTCGGAAAAGAGGACAGTATTCCATTTCTGTATCGACCAGTTTAAATGATCCCTGGCAAACTGTAGACGAGCACAACGGTTCTTTTTAGAAATGAGTGGTTTTTTCACAGGACGATAGCAACCAAGACCAGCCTCATTTGCCCTGCGACTAACTGTTCGGGTACTTATTTCTAATTTTAGGCTATTAACAACCTCTCGAGGAGTTATTTTTGGGAATTTCTTGAACTCTCTCGCTATTAAATTATCTAGTCTTACGAGGTCTTCCACCTAAATGTTGAGTTTTTACAGAACCGGTCTCACGAAATTTCTTTATAATTTTTGAAACTGCTGATTTATTTATTGAATATTTGTCACAGATACTTTTTTGTTTTAAACCAGCTTTAAAATCGTTAATTATTTTATTTTTTAAGTCTTCACAAATCTTAACTTTAGCCATTTTCGTTAACTTTGAAAAAAAGCAATTATGCGAAAAACTTAGAAAAGGAAATTGTGAAAAATAACCAGATGCTATAACAGTATGCTTTGTATATCGTTCTTTTAAATATTATTTTCGTTTTACACTTCTTTCTTGCAGAAGTTTAAAAGTTTCCATTGTTTTGTCAGTAGCGAAATAGTGAATATTTTTAATTTTGTTCCCTTTTTATATAAATAAAAATATACAAGTAAAATACTAAAAAAAAAAAAATTTTATTTTAAAAAAATATTTTAAATTTTGGGCTACATATGGAATATTTGGAAAAGTTTCCATTGTTTTGTAAATCACTGTATATAAAAGTCTTTGTATGTTTGTTTATTTATTCCGAAATATCGCATAAACTATCATTGTGATAGTCGCACAAATTTGCTGGACTTATTTCGGTACCATTATGCACTGCTTGTCTCAAAATGGGCGAGGCACCGCCCATACAAAGTAAATAGTTATTTTCGAATATCTGCAGAACTATACATGTCACAATTTATGCGAGTCGATTTGTTATCACTGCATGAATTTTAACCAAAAATGTAACGGATCAAAACAGGCGATGTGACGCCAACCACATTGATTGACTAAATATGGGCGGTATTTAATTAGTGGGGGTGGAACCTACTACATATAAAATATAAATTGTTTATTTCGAATGTCTGCAGAACTATACTTTTGAAAGTCTTCAAACTTCATACGAATCAATTTCTTATCACTGCATGTAGTTCAACCAAAAATGGGAGTTATCAGAACTGGGGGTGAGTCACCCTACTGTACAAAGTAAATAGTTATTTTTAAATATTTTTCGAACTATAATTACGAGATTCTTCAAACTTTGTCCGAATAGCTTACATTTTACATAAATTGTATGAAAATTATGGGGATTAGATTAGTGGGCGTGAGGTGCCACGCCCAGATGAAATTCACTTTTTACCAATTTCTCTTCAAGACAAGAGAAAGTCTACTATCAATGACTGTCAAACACAAACTAAATGACGGATCTTGCTCAAATTTTGACAGGAGTCAACTAACAGAAGCCTTTTCACAGTGTTGTTCTTCAGCCGGGAAATACAAAAACACACGGCCGCGTATATTTGATAAAAATATAAAACTGATTGATATCTACGACTGATAGAATTTTTTTATTGAGTTGGGAAATTTGTTGTCCAGGATCACTAAATTCATAATTAGTATGTATTACGTTTAAATTGCTTTTCAAAAAATTTCAAAAGTACAAACAATTCCCTTAATTCTGATTTAGTCTTTAACTATTTTCTATTTAATTCCAATCAACCATATGTTTTTCTAAATTTAATTACATATTTACTTCTATTTACATTTCCCCTTACTAATTCTTTAACTAAAACACTCAATAAATTTCCCTCATAAAGGATGTAAAAAATTTAACTAAAACTTCTGTTAAACTGCCTGCCAAAATAAACTACATTTATCGTTTAAGTGATAAAATTAAGCTAGTAATTAAAACAGCAACAACAATATCAAAATCGTTTGGTATTTTTTTTTTCTAATAAAATCTCAACTTTTATGGTGTCACAACATACACTTCAAACCCACAGACAGCATATTTCAGGTTACAATTAAGTTCCTCCTAAAGTAAAACCAAGAAAAAAACAATAAGCTAAAGAAAACAAATTTATGTACTTTAGACGTGATTAAAAATTTAAAAGATGCAATAGATTTCCAACACAATTTTGTTACAGAACATTCGTACATCCGGTGTTAATGTTGCTCACGGCTGCTGATGAGCATGATGATGCTTTTGCTACCAAGAACGAACTATTTAGTCTTTTGCCGAAAAATAAAAATAAATACTATTTAGTATCGTAAAAATTAAGACTTTGTGTTAATTATACACGTAGTTGGTAGGAGAGCATGTATGTAAGTGGTTAGAAATTTGATGGGGTGATAAATTTAAGTCAAATACAGATTCGTAATAGAATTTTTTGGTTCTATCAACAGAAAACCAGATGATAAAGAAGAAATTCATTTGAAGCAATCAATCTTGTGTTACCCCTTCCAAAATTCTGTAGCCACAACTGTAAAATTCGTTCCCCACGACAGAATAATTCGATTGGCAACAAATTCGGTTGCTATAACGAATCAGTTTTCTCTGTGTAGAAATTTGGCCTGTAAGCCTTATATCTCTTCTATTGATATATCTGAACAGATCGGGAGAGTAGTTTAGAATCTATATAAATATGAATCTATGCAGTTTTACTTACCAAACAACCCACCTAAAATTTATATCTTTTCGTTTTAAGTATTTTTTCGTCTTATTCCTTAAATCTCAGAATGGATCATTAAGAACATACGCAGCAGTAGTAGTAGCAGCAGCAGCAGCCCCAACAATGTTGTGTTGAAATGTGCGTTTTAATCGTTCTAATTAAGCAGGATTCATGTGTAAATATTTGAGTTGGTTTAATACAACAAACAGTGGGTTTGTGGGTGGTTACATGTATCTCTACAGTTGTTCACATTAATTTTTTCTTACGTTTTTATTATTTTTATTTCTATTTCCTTTTTACAAGGGGTTGGAGTTGCATTCGCAACAAAAGAAGTTGCCTAAAATAAGATGGAAATCTTTATAAAGATTTGCAATGTAGCAACCTTTTTTTCTCGTGTTATTAAGAATTTTATATAATTTTTTCCCTCTCTTCTTGTTTGATAATTTGTTGTTTGATGTTTTATGAATTTTAAACAGTTCCACCAATGATTTCAAGGCTTAACAAAAAACCTAATGAATTGTGTTAGCAAAAAAAAAAGGTCGAATTAATTGTAACGGAAGGATATTAAAAAAAATAATAATAAGCATGAAAACAGTACATGATCGTGAGGTCCAGAGAAAAATAACCTTCATTAAAGCTTGAATGATTAAAAAAAACATTATTTTATCAAACAACAAAAGCGAAAAGAACATAAAAATATGTTTTTATTATACTTATTTCATTTAATAAATAAGGTATCAAACTGAATTAATTAGAAAAAGTTAAATTTCTTTATATTGAAATAAGGTTGTTAAAAATACTTATTTTAATAAGCAAGAAAGTTTTGTCACTCAATTCCAACCCTATGAGACCTTACAGGCCGTAAAGTGTGTTTGTTTTCAAATGTAGAGAACTTTATATAAAAATTGATTTTTAGTGGGAAATATGAGTGACAATTAAATGAAATATGAGTGATCACAGATTATTGCCCTTTTTCCTCTAGCACCTCTTAATAAGGATCTATGAGTGATTTTAGATTTTTCATATAAATATCAATATTTTTTTGGAAATATGAGTGATCACAGATTATTGCCATTTTTCCTCTAAGACCTCTTAATAAGGATCTATGAGTGATTTTACATTTTTCATATAATAATCGATTTTTGGCATAAAATATGAGTGATCACAGATTATTGCTCTTTTTCTTCTAGGACCCCTTAATAAGGATTTATGGTAATTTTAAATTTTTCATATAAAAATCGATATTTGTTGTTAAATATGAGGGATCACAGATTATTGCCCTTTCTCCACTAGGACCTTTTAAAAAGGATCTATGAGTGATTTTAGATTTTCATATAAATATCGATTTTTGGTATGAAATATGAGTAATCACAGATTATTGCCCTTTTTCCTCTAGGACCTCTTAATAAGGATCTATGGTCATTTTAGATTTGTCATACAAAAATCGATATTTGTTGTTATATATGAGGGCTCACAGATTATTGCCGTTTTTCCTCTAGGACCCCTTAATAAGGATATATGAGTGAGTTTAGATTTTTCATATAAAAATCGATATTTGGTGGGAAATATGAGTGATCACAGATTATTGTCCTTTTTCGTCTAGGACCTTTTAATAAGGATCTATGAGTCATTTTAGATTTTTCATATAAAAATCGATATTTGGTATGAAATATGAGTGATCACAGATTATTGCCCTTTTTCGTCTAGGACCCCTTAATAAGGATATATGAGTGGTTTGGTGGGAAATATGAGTGATCACAGATTATTGCCCTTTTTGCTCTAGGACCTCTTAATAAGGATCTATGAGTGATTTTAGATTTTTCATATAATAATCGATATTTAATGGGAAATATGGGTGATCACAGATTAATGCCCTTTTTCCTATAGGACCTCTTAATAAGGATCTATGTGTGATTTTAGATTTTTCATATAAAAATCGATATTTGGTTGGAAATATGGGTGATCACAGATTATTGCCCTTTTTTCTTTAGGACCCCTTAATAAGGATCTATGAGTGATTTAAAATTTTTCATATAAAAATTGATATTTTGTGGGGGTCATTATTTCTCAGACCTCTTATTATTGATGAATGTTTCTAGACAAAAATATAAAAACAATTTTGTTGATTAGTTGTTCTTTTTTTTCATCAAATACCCTTTCTTTAAATTCTCACATGTTTTCGTAAAACAACTTTAATGTCTTGATTGCTCAATCCCCATAGACCTACTTTTAAATTGACAATAATAAGCCACATGTATCTTTATTTCAAATTTTTGTAAAGATTTTCCTTATTTTCCTCCTTTATTTTGTTGTTCATATGTGTCAACTTTCCATTTTTTCCCCATTTCCTTTAATTTTGTTTCTTTAGTCTTCTGTGACAAATTTAGTAATTTCCCTGGAAGGCAACATAAATAATTTTTTCGCATTTTTTTATTTCATTTTTGTTTTTTTTTTTTTTTGATTATTTTGTTTGATTATTGTTGTGATGTGGTATTTTTCAATTTACCAATTTTAACTTTATGCTCTTGCTTTTCCTTTAAAAATAAAGTTTTTCTTTTAAAGTAAAATAAAATAAGAAAAAAATAAATCGATTGGTTTTGTTTGCAGGAAAAGGAATTTAAGCAAAAAGTATTCACACATTGCTAGGGGATTATTTAAAGGAATTGATTGAATTTTCTGATAACAAATAATTTATATAGGCTAGACTCAGAGTATTTATGTTGTACTTAGAAATATTCAGTTTAATATGTTTATTATTGATTCTTGTGAAATAGTGTCTGTGTAAAACACTCTCACATGCAAAATGTTATACCAACATTAATGAAATCCTCCTAGATTATTTATCATTGAACTAGGCAATTTGGTGTTGAAAATTTACAAAATCGATGCAATTTAGCAAAAGTTATGAACCAAGTAATGAGACGACCTCAAAAATGTTTATATTGTTGAAGAAAAACTTTTGCATTGTTTGTAATCCGTGTATGAGCTTTAATCATATTGTTTTTTTGGATATTGTTGTAATTTTTACTCTGATTTGGAAATGTGTGTGAATGAGCATCAATGTTGAAATGAGTCTAATTTCTATAACCACAAGCGAATACAATATTATTCTTTTAAAGTTCTGCTGTAAAATGCTTGCTGGAATGGGTGACATTCCTACCTAAAAAATGGCAATTCATTTCTGAAAAGTTAAATCTTGAAAAGAAATAACTTTGTTTATTTTTTTTATGAACAATCTTTACACAGCTACATTCTCTACATATGAATGTTTCTAGTATTACATACACTTTGTACTTCATTAGACTACTCCAAATTTATACGAAAGAAATCAAAGTAGGACTGAAACTATCATTAGCAGTTTTCCTCATCTATAAAATAGGACATCATTATTCCGTTTCACATTGATCCTGTAGTTCAGTCTTCTCTAAACACTTTTTACAGACCAAGGCAAATGGAAAGTTGGCAAATGGAGTTTTCTTTAATCCACACAATCTTGCAGCTCTTACTCTACAATTCAATGGAATAGGATCATGTTATAGGCAGTAGCGGTTCTGATAATTTTGCCAACATGACATTTCTATTGTACAAAAATACGCTAAATTATAAATTAATATTGTTTTAATATATATTGGAATTATACGTCCACTCAACTCAAGTAAAAGGTTGCTGGTCAGTGAGATGATTCTAAACTGACTCTTTAACTGACAGTGCAAATTCCTCAAAATTTATTTAAATCAAAGTCTCATCTTAAATCTTTTTGGTGTATATCCCTTCTTTGTCTCTGCTAAACTTTCTCCATTTGGTAAATATTTATTTTATTTCTTCTCTACCATTTTTACTTACATCTCAGTCACATCTATCCAATCAGTACAATTTATCAACTCTGATACATTTGATATCAATTGAGAGTATGTTTGTTTTTTGTGTTTAAAATTGCTAAAGTTGAAATTTTTTCATACGTTACTAATGATTATTTAGGCCATTCGATAAAATAAATACAATTTAGTTTAATTTTGGTTTTTCTATTTTTTCCCCCACTCTCTCGTACATTGACAACATTTAGTTAGAGATTTTTGTTGCTGAAAATTTAGTTTGATGCCATTTTACAACAGTTGAGGAATTTAGCAATAACATTTTTCCACAAAATAATTAAAAATTTATGAAATAATTGCAGCTGCTAAGGTTTGTCAGTGCAAAATTGGCAACAATTTTCAAAGCCCTGGGGTCAAATTAGAGGTGTACTAATTTTGGACATCATTTAGACACATTTTATAAATGGAAATAAGCTAAATGTTGATAAAATCATAACTTCATTTGCTATTTATCATTTTGTAAGAGGGCTGGCAATGTAACTGTTCCGTTCTAGTTCTGTTCTAGTTCTGTTCTAGTTCTGTTCTAGTTCTGTTCTAGTTCTGTTCTAGTTCTGTTCTAGTTCTGTTCTAGTTCTGTTCTAGTTCTGTTCTAGTTCTGTTCTAGTTCTGTTCTAGTTCTGTTCTAGTTCTGTTCTAGTTCTGTTCTAGTTCTGTTCTAGTTCTGTTCTAGTTCTGTTCTAGTTCTGTTCTAGTTCTGTTCTAGTTCTGTTCTAGTTCTGTTCTAGTTCTGTTCTAGTTCTGTTCTAGTTCTGTTCTAGTTCTGTTCTAGTTCTGTTCTAGTTCTGTTCTAGTTCTGTTCTAGTTCTGTTCTAGTTCTGTTCTAGTTCTGTTCTAGTTCTGTTCTAGTTCTGTTCTAGTTCTGTTCTAGTTCTGTTCTAGTTCTGTTCTAGTTCTGTTCTAGTTCTGTTCTAGTTCTGTTCTAGTTCTGTTCTAGTTCTGTTCTAGTTCTGTTCTAGTTCTGTTCTAGTTCTGTTCTAGTTCTGTTCTAGTTCTGTTCTAGTTCTGTTCTAGTTCTGTTCTAGTTCTGTTCTAGTTCTGTTCTAGTTCTGTTCTAGTTCTGTTCTAGTTCTGTTCTAGTTCTGTTCTAGTTCTGTTCTAGTTCTGTTCTAGTTCTGTTCTAGTTCTGTTCTAGTTCTGTTCTAGTTCTGTTCTAGTTCTGTTCTAGTTCTGTTCTAGTTCTGTTCTAGTTCTGTTCTAGTTCTGTTCTAGTTCTGTTCTAGTTCTGTTCTAGTTCTGTTCTAGTTCTGTTCTAGTTCTGTTCTAGTTCTGTTCTAGTTCTGTTCTAGTTCTGTTCTAGTTCTGTTCTAGTTCTGTTCTAGTTCTGTTCTAGTTCTGTTCTAGTTCTGTTCTAGTTCTGTTCTAGTTCTGTTCTAGTTCTGTTCTAGTTCTGTTCTAGTTCTGTTCTAGTTCTGTTCTAGTTCTGTTCTAGTTCTGTTCTAGTTCTGTTCTAGTTCTGTTCTAGTTCTGTTCTAGTTCTGTTCTAGTTCTGTTCTAGTTCTGTTCTAGTTCTGTTCTAGTTCTGTTCTAGTTCTGTTCTAGTTCTGTTCTAGTTCTGTTCTAGTTCTGTTCTAGTTCTGTTCTAGTTCTGTTCTAGTTCTGTTCTAGTTCTGTTCTAGTTCTGTTCTAGTTCTGTTCTAGTTCTGTTCTAGTTCTGTTCTAGTTCTGTTCTAGTTCTGTTCTAGTTCTGTTCTAGTTCTGTTCTAGTTCTGTTCCAGTTCTGTTCCAGTTCTGTTCTAGTTCTGTTCTAGTTCTGTTCTAGTTCTGTTCTAGTTCTGTTCTAGTTCTGTTCTAGTTCTGTTCTAGTTCTGTTCTAGTTCTGTTCTAGTTCTGTTCTAGTTCTGTTCTAGTTCTGTTCTAGTTGTGTTCTAGTTGTGTTCTAGTTGTGTTCTAGTTGTGTTCTAGTTCTGTTCTAGTTCTGTTCTAGTTCTGTTCTAGTTCTGTTCTAGTTCTGTTCTAGTTCTGTTCTAGTTCTGTTCTAGTTCTGTTCTAGTTCTGTTCTAGTTCTGTTCTAGTTCTGTTCTAGTTCTGTTCTGTTCTAGTTCTGTTCTGTTCTAGTTCTGTTCTGTTCTAGTTCTGTTCTAGTTCTGTTCTAGTTCTGTTCTAGTTCTGTTCTAGTTCTGTTCTAGTTCTGTTCTAGTTCTGTTCTAGTTCTGTTCTAGTTCTGTTCTAGTTCTGTTCTAGTTCTGTTCTAGTTCTGTTCTAGTTCTGTTCTAGTTCTGTTCTAGTTCTGTTCTAGTTCTGTTCTAGTTCTGTTCTAGTTCTGTTCTAGTTCTGTTCTAGTTCTGTTCTAGTTCTGTTCTAGTTCTGTTCTAGTTCTGTTCTAGTTCTGTTCTAGTTCTGTTCTAGTTCTGTTCTAGTTCTGTTCTAGTTCTGTTCTAGTTCTGTTCTAGTTCTGTTCTAGTTCTGTTCTAGTTCTGTTCTAGTTCTGTTCTAGTTCTGTTCTAGTTCTGTTCTAGTTCTGTTCTAGTTCTGTTCTAGTTCTGTTCTAGTTCTGTTCTAGTTCTGTTCTAGTTCTGTTCTAGTTCTGTTCTAGTTCTGTTCTAGTTCTGTTCTAGTTCTGTTCTAGTTCTGTTCTAGTTCTGTTCTAGTTCTGTTCTAGTTCTGTTCTAGTTCTGTTCTAGTTCTGTTCTAGTTCTGTTCTAGTTCTGTTCTAGTTCTGTTCTAGTTCTGTTCTAGTTCTGTTCTAGTTCTGTTCTAGTTCTGTTCTAGTTCTGTTCTAGTTCTGTTCTAGTTCTGTTCTAGTTCTGTTCTAGTTCTGTTCTAGTTCTGTTCTAGTTCTGTTCTAGTTCTGTTCTAGTTCTGTTCTAGTTCTGTTCTAGTTCTGTTCTAGTTCTGTTCTAGTTCTGTTCTAGTTCTGTTCTAGTTCTGTTCTAGTTCTGTTCTAGTTCTGTTCTAGTTCTGTTCTAGTTCTGTTCTAGTTCTGTTCTAGTTCTGTTCTAGTTCTGTTCTAGTTCTGTTCTAGTTCTGTTCTAGTTCTGTTCTAGTTCTGTTCTAGTTCTGTTCTAGTTCTGTTCTAGTTCTGTTCTAGTTCTGTTCTAGTTCTGTTCTAGTTCTGTTCTAGTTCTGTTCTAGTTCTGTTCTAGTTCTGTTCTAGTTCTGTTCTAGTTCTGTTCTAGTTCTGTTCTAGTTCTGTTCTAGTTCTGTTCTAGTTCTGTTCTAGTTCTGTTCTAGTTCTGTTCTAGTTCTGTTCTAGTTCTGTTCTAGTTCTGTTCTAGTTCTGTTCTAGTTCTGTTCTAGTTCTGTTCTAGTTCTGTTCTAGTTCTGTTCTAGTTCTGTTCTAGTTCTGTTCTAGTTCTGTTCTAGTTCTGTTCTAGTTCTGTTCTAGTTCTGTTCTAGTTCTGTTCTAGTTCTGTTCTAGTTCTGTTCTAGTTCTGTTCTAGTTCTGTTCTAGTTCTGTTCTAGTTCTGTTCTAGTTCTGTTCTAGTTCTGTTCTAGTTCTGTTCTAGTTCTGTTCTAGTTCTGTTCTAGTTCTGTTCTAGTTCTGTTCTAGTTCTGTTCTAGTTCTGTTCTAGTTCTGTTCTAGTTCTGTTCTAGTTCTGTTCTAGTTCTGTTCTAGTTCTGTTCTAGTTCTGTTCTAGTTCTGTTCTAGTTCTGTTCTAGTTCTGTTCTAGTTCTGTTCTAGTTCTGTTCTAGTTCTGTTCTAGTTCTGTTCTAGTTCTGTTCTAGTTCTGTTCTAGTTCTGTTCTAGTTCTGTTCTAGTTCTGTTCTAGTTCTGTTCTAGTTCTGTTCTAGTTCTGTTCTAGTTCTGTTCTAGTTCTGTTCTAGTTCTGTTCTAGTTCTGTTCTAGTTCTGTTCTAGTTCTGTTCTAGTTCTGTTCTAGTTCTGTTCTAGTTCTGTTCTAGTTCTGTTCTAGTTCTGTTCTAGTTCTGTTCTAGTTCTGTTCTAGTTCTGTTCTAGTTCTGTTCTAGTTCTGTTCTAGTTCTGTTCTAGTTCTGTTCTAGTTCTGTTCTAGTTCTGTTCTAGTTCTGTTCTAGTTCTGTTCTAGTTCTGTTCTAGTTCTGTTCTAGTTCTGTTCTAGTTCTGTTCTAGTTCTGTTCTAGTTCTGTTCTAGTTCTGTTCTAGTTCTGTTCTAGTTCTGTTCTAGTTCTGTTCTAGTTCTGTTCTAGTTCTGTTCTAGTTCTGTTCTAGTTCTGTTCTAGTTCTGTTCTAGTTCTGTTCTAGTTCTGTTCTAGTTCTGTTCTAGTTCTGTTCTAGTTCTGTTCTAGTTCTGTTCTAGTTCTGTTCTAGTTCTGTTCTAGTTCTGTTCTAGTTCTGTTCTAGTTCTGTTCTAGTTCTGTTCTAGTTCTGTTCTAGTTCTGTTCTAGTTCTGTTCTAGTTCTGTTCTAGTTCTGTTCTAGTTCTGTTCTAGTTCTGTTCTAGTTCTGTTCTAGTTCTGTTCTAGTTCTGTTCTAGTTCTGTTCTAGTTCTGTTCTAGTTCTGTTCTAGTTCTGTTCTAGTTCTGTTCTAGTTCTGTTCTAGTTCTGTTCTAGTTCTGTTCTAGTTCTGTTCTAGTTCTGTTCTAGTTCTGTTCTAGTTCTGTTCTAGTTCTGTTCTAGTTCTGTTCTAGTTCTGTTCTAGTTCTGTTCTAGTTCTGTTCTAGTTCTGTTCTAGTTCTGTTCTAGTTCTGTTCTAGTTCTGTTCTAGTTCTGTTCTAGTTCTGTTCTAGTTCTGTTCTAGTTCTGTTCTAGTTCTGTTCTAGTTCTGTTCTAGTTCTGTTCTAGTTCTGTTCTAGTTCTGTTCTAGTTCTGTTCTAGTTCTGTTCTAGTTCTGTTCTAGTTCTGTTCTAGTTCTGTTCTAGTTCTGTTCTAGTTCTGTTCTAGTTCTGTTCTAGTTCTGTTCTAGTTCTGTTCTAGTTCTGTTCTAGTTCTGTTCTAGTTCTGTTCTAGTTCTGTTCTAGTTCTGTTCTAGTTCTGTTCTAGTTCTGTTCTAGTTCTGTTCTAGTTCTGTTCTAGTTCTGTTCTAGTTCTGTTCTAGTTCTGTTCTAGTTCTGTTCTAGTTCTGTTCTAGTTCTGTTCTAGTTCTGTTCTAGTTCTGTTCTAGTTCTGTTCTAGTTCTGTTCTACTATGTCCTAGTTTTGTTCCAAAACTTTTCAAACCACTCCTCGTACATATTTATTGTTTTCATTTTTACCCCAATAGTAATCGTTTAAACAATTTTTGTTACACTATAAACCATGTTTAACAACTCGTACCAAACTGAACAAAAATAAAATGCAAAGTGTGGTGGAAAGTTAAATATTTGGTTGTTTTAGGTAAATAACAATGAAAATAAATGACATCATTTTAAATCTAATAAATGTGGGAGTGTAGAAAAGTTTTTAACTAATACAAAAATACCTGTTGACACACAAACACGAGTATTTTTCAAAATAATCAAACAAACGCAGACACAAAATAATACACACACTTGTTTGTAAAACATATTAGAACCATAATCAACATACAACTGTTAAAAACCAGACTAAAAATTTTCTTCAAAACAAAATAAAACGACTTTAGTTTTATTAAATAGTAGTAATTTTGAAATTTTCGTTCTTGTTTTCCGTTGAGCCTGGTTCAATGTTTTCGCAATTGCTTTAAATTCAACCCAAAATATTCTATTACGGCCAACTGCAAACGATGATATTACGTTGATGTAAAGATGTTTAGGGTTTTGCAAATACTTCTCAGTTTATCCTCGGTTTTTACATTGTAAAAATACATACGTCCGTACACAGTAACTATTCATAATAAAGGAATGTAAATGACTTCTGTCTGTGCAAGTGTTTATATGTAAATCTCTATGCACATGCATATGTTTGTGTATATGTCAATGAGAATGACGCACACACAAACATACACACTGACTTACATACATAAATTTGTAAAATTTTTCGCAATTTGTTACACTACACACATGACATCATTACATACATTACGATCTACATTCACACACAAATCCATGCATACAAACTCGAGTTATTTTTGACATCTACCAACTCAGTTGTATACATACATATGTATATCCGTACATACTAGCATTCACACCGACATCTACTGACATTATAATTTTCTTTCTGCCATTGAGTATTTTTACATGACTACATTGACTATTATAATTGGCAATTTGCATATGTAAGGCATAAAAAATTATAACAACAACTGAATATTTTACGCGTTTTAAAATTACATACTCATGGTACTTAAAAATACACATACGTACACTGAGTGATATTTTGTTAAGTTCTACTTCAGTTTCTAGTTCAGGTTCTGGTTCAGTTCTGGTTGAATTCTACTTCAGGTTCTATTTTAGTTCTAGTTCAGTTCTAGTTCAGTTCTAGTTCAGTTCTAGTTCAGTTCTAGTTCAGTTCTAGTTCAGTTCTAGTTCAGTTCTAGTTCAGTTCTAGTTCAGTTCTAGTTCAGTTCTAGTTCAGTTCTAGTTCAGTTCTAGTTCAGTTCTAGTTCAGTTCTAGTTCAGTTCTAGTTCAGTTCTAGTTCAGTTCTAGTTCAGTTCTAGTTCAGTTCTAGTTCAGTTCTAGTTCAGTTCTAGTTCAGTTCTAGTTCAGTTCTAGTTCAGTTCTAGTTCAGTTCTAGTTCAGTTCTAGTTCAGTTCTAGTTCAGTTCTAGTTCAGTCCTAGTTCAGTTCTAGTTCAGTTCTAGTTCAGTTCTAGTTCAGTTCTAGTTCAGTTCTAGTTCAGGTTCTAGTTCAGGTTCTAGTTCAGGTTCTAGTTCAGGTTCTAGTTCAGGTTCTAGTTCAGGTTCTAGTTCAGGTTCTAGTTCAGGTTCTAGTTCAGGTTCTAGTTCAGGTTCTAGTTCAGGTTCTAGTTCAGGTTCTAGTTCAGGTTCTAGTTCAGGTTCTAGTTCAGGTTCTAGTTCAGGTTCTAGTTCAGGTTCTAGTTCAGGTTCTAGTTCTGGTTCTAGTTCAGGTTCTAGTTCAGGTTCTAGTTCAGGTTCTAGTTCAGGTTCTAGTTCAGGTTCTAGTTCAGGTTCTAGTTCAGTTTCTAGTTCAGGTTCTAGTTCAGGTTCTAGTTCAGGTTCTAGTTCAGGTTCTAGTTCAGGTTCTAGTTCAGGTTCTAGTTCAGGTTCTAGTTCAGGTTCTAGTTCAGGTTCTAGTTCAGGTTCTAGTTCAGGTTCTAGTTCAGGTTCTAGTTCAGGTTCTAGTTCAGGTTCTAGTTCAGGTTCTAGTTCAGGTTCTAGTTCAGGTTCTAGTTCAGGTTCTAGTTCAGGTTCTAGTTCAGGTTCTAGTTCAGGTTCTAGTTCAGGTTCTAGTTCAGGTTCTAGTTCAGGTTCTAGTTCAGGTTCTAGTTCAGGTTCTAGTTCAGGTTCTAGTTCAGGTTCTAGTTCAGGTTCTAGTTCAGGTTCTAGTTCAGGTTCTAGTTCAGGTTCTAGTTCAGGTTCTAGTTCAGGTTCTAGTTCAGGTTCTAGTTCAGGTTCTAGTTCAGGTTCTAGTTCAGGTTCTAGTTCAGGTTCTAGTTCAGGTTCTAGTTCAGGTTCTAGTTCAGGTTCTAGTTCAGGTTCAGGTTCTAGTTCAGGTTCAGGTTCTAGTTCAGGTTCCAGTTCAGCTTCCAGTTCAGGTTCTAGTTCAGTTCTAGTTCAGTTCTAGTTCAGTTCATTCTATCAGTGTACTTCTGTTATCCAACCACTATGTAAATGTAGGAGTACGTTGTGTGCTGCTGTGTATTATTTAAAGGACTTTATATTACACATGTAAATTATTATAATAGTCAACATTTGAGATGGTTGTTAAAAAACAAATTGTAAAAAATATTCATATATAAAAATATGCACACACACAGATATTTTTGTTTAAAAAAAGAACCTTTTAAAACAATTTCAAGCTTTTTTGTTTTACGTAGAAAAACTGTCAGAGGCAAATACTCAAAAGGAATTCATTCACTGTTTCAGCTTTAATTATAGCAACCAACATAATGAAATCAAAAAACACTAAATGAAATGTATGAAAATTTTAAATATTTATTAATGTTTCCCAGAAAATCTTTAAATAGAATTCAGTGGTGGAGTATAAGTTAAAAAGTTTTAGAATAAAACAAAAGAAATTGTAATTTACATTAAGTGCTGGAATAGCAAGATTTCATAATTGAAAAATATTACCTTTTTAAAGTTTGGCCAGCATTCTTTCAAATACATGCTAGTAAAAAAGCATTACTTTTTATTTCTTTTACTAAAATTTCTATATTCTCTCTAATGTTTATAATTATCTGTTTGAATGTAAGTATGCTTGTCTCTATTACATTTTTATTCAACTTTGAACATTTTTCTTTATTTATATTTATTTAAAAATAACCTATCTTCTTTTCAGCAATTTATGAAAATGAGTAAGACTTACATTTTTTTCTTATATTTGAAAATTATTTGCTAAAAGCTTTTTTAATATTTTTTATTTATATGAATTCTTTTCTTAAAATATGATATTCGTGTGTGAGCTATTTTCAATTTTACTTAAATAAATATTTAAAAAAAAAGTAAACAAACAAAACAAAATAAGTACTAAGCAAGTACTTTTCCAGGCATTTAAATGATTTAGAGAGAAAAATATTAATAAGAAATAGACAGAAAAGTAAATAGAAATGTGTAAGTGGTTCTTTGAAGAGTAAGTATTTATTTGTATTAAGAAATACATTTTCTACTATGGTGATTCATGAAATAAGAATTTCCAAAATTTTAAAATAAAATTAAATTTATTCAAATTTGTTAAATTTATAAAACAATAACTCAACAAAAAAGTTTTATATATAAATTCGAATATAAATGCATACAAACATAAATTATTTCAATATTTTGAATTGGAAAATGTTGAACTATTTAGGGATATTTAAAAATTTCGTTCACTTTTTCAATTACGTAGTTTTATTTATGTTCTGAATATTTTCGAAATTCAAATTTAATTTCGAAATTTTTAAAAAATTTAATTTAGGTATTTCTTGCTTGAAAAATTTTAAAATATACAAAAATAAAGTTATTTTATGAAATACATATATTAACGTTTTCAATATTTTCGAAATTTGAATTTAATTTTACAATTTTCGAACATTTAATTTAGGTCTTCCTAGCTTAAAAAAAATTAAAGTATACATAAATAAAGTTATTTTGGGAATATATTGACGTTTTGAATATTTTCGAAATTTTAATTTAATTCCGAAATTTTTCGAACATTTAATTTATTTATTCCTAGCTTGAAAAAATTTAAAGCATACACAAATAAAGTTATTTTAAGAAATATATTACTGTTTTGAATATTTTCGAAATTCGAATTTAATTTCGAAAATTTTTGAACATTAAATCTAGGTCTCCTAGCTTGAAAAAATGTAAAGTATACAAAAATAAAGTTATTTTATTAAATATATTAAGTTTTTGAATATTTTCGAAGTTCGAATTTAATATCGAAATTTTTCAGAAATTTTATTTAGGTCTTCCTAGCTTTAAAAATTTTAAGTATACATAAATAATGTTATTTTAGGAAATATAATAATATTTTGAATATTTTCGATATACAAATTTAATATCGAAATTTTTCGAAAATTTTATTTAGGTCTTCCTAGATTGAAAAATTTAAATATACACAAATAATGTTATTTTAAGAAATTTATTAAGGTTTGGAATTTAATTTCGAAATTTTTCGAAAATTTTATTTTATTAAATCTATGACTACTAGCTTGAAAAAATTTAAAGTATACATAAATAAAGTTATTTTGGGAATATATTGACGTTTTGAATATTTTCGAAATTTGAATTTAATTCCGAAATTTTTCGAAC
This sequence comes from Calliphora vicina, assembly GCF_958450345.1. NCBI lineage: Eukaryota > Metazoa > Arthropoda > Insecta > Diptera > Calliphoridae > Calliphora > Calliphora vicina. Next base: position 22,441,410 of record NC_088781.1, on the reverse strand, counting down.
ATTTAATTTAGGTCTTCCTAGTTTGAAAAATTTAAAGTATACACAAATAAAGTTATTTTAGGAAATATATTAAGGATTTGAACATTTTCGAAGTTCGAATTTAATTTCGAAATTTTTCGAACATTTAATTTATTTATTCCTAGCTTAAAAAATTTAAAGTATACATAAATAAATTTATTTTGGGAATATATTGACGTTTTCAATATTTTCGAAATTTGAATTTAATTTCGAAATTTTTCGATCATTTAACTTAGTTCTTCCTAGCTTGAAAAAAAATTTAAAGTATACACAAATAAAGTTATTTTAGGAAATATATAGACGTTTGGAATAATTTCGAAATTCGATTTTAATTTCGAATTTTTTCGAACATTTAATTTAGGTCTTTCTAACATGAAAAAATTTAAAACATACACAAATAAAGTTATTTTAGGAAATATATTACCGTTTTTAATATTTTCGAAATTCGAATTTAATTTTGAAATTTTTCTAAAATTTTATTTAGGTCTTCCTAGCTTGAAAAAATTTTAAGTATACATAGATAAAGTTATTTTAGGAAATGTATTAAGGTTCTGAATATTTTCGAAATTCGAATTTAATTTCGAAAATTTTTGAACATTTAATTTAGATCTTTCTAACTTGAAAAAATGTAAAGTATACAAAAATAAAAAAAAGTTCGAATTTAATTTCGAAATTTTTCAAAAATTTTTGAACATTTAATTTAGATCTTCCTATCTTGAAAAAAATTTGAAATTATACATAAATAAATTTATTTTAGGAATATACTGACGTTTTGAATATTTTCGAAAATTTAATTTAGGTCTTCTTAGCTTGAAAAAATTTAAACTGTTCACAAATAAAGTTATTTTAGGAAATATGTTGACGTTTTGAATATTTTCTAAATTTGAATTTAATTTCGAAATTTTTTGAACCTTTAATTTAGGTCTTCCTGGCTTAAAAAATTTAATATCTGCAGAAATAATGTTATTTTAAGAAATATATTAAGGTTTCGAATATTTTCGAAGTTCGAATTTAATTTCGAAATTTTTCGAACATTCAATTTAGGTATTTTTAGCTTGAAAAAATTTAAAGTATGCACAAATAATGTTATTTTAAGAAATATGTTAAGGTTTTGAATATTTTCGAAGTTCGAATTTAATTACGAAATTTTTCGAAAATTTTATTTTGATTTTCCAAGCTTCAAAAACGAAAAATTTCTAACAGAATTATTTTTTCCTTTACAGATTTCAAATCTTTAACAAAATCTTCACTTATTGATACTTTACTAATACATCAAATAATTTTAGTTGGTCTTCCATATTTTACTTGTACAATTTTAATTTCTCTTTAAATTTAATAAATAACAAAATTTTTTAATTGCATTAAATAAACAATAGTTTGGATTTTATTAGAACATTCTGCTTCACTATAAATTTGTCTGAAACATTAACCTCAACTTTTTATTTGATTTAACAAACAACAATGCATGCTCGCACATGCTCTCACATCATGCTGTTTATTAAACTGAATATACTACACACTCGTATTTCTGATTTCAAAATCTGCAAACAATTTTTGGTTAAAACTAACAAGAGAAAAATAAACTTTTTCACTTTCAAAAAAATAAAGAAAACTACTTATTTCTGATAAGCATATTAAGTTGTATGAAGCCTTTGAGACACTAGCTTACACTTAAAATCTTAATAAAATAATAATAATACTAAAATTTTTCTTAATGAATAAAAATTTATTCAAAATTATTATTTTTGTTAAGATTTTGTTAGCCAAATTTGTTTATCATCTTTTCTGGTTTAGGGTATTTATATTATCTAACAGCTTCAAATGATGTGCTGTCTAAAAACTCTTATTCATGCATTTTGTAATGCAAATAATAGAGAGAGAAAATAATGGCATGTAGGAAGAAAGAAAAAGTTTGCATACGCTTTCTCACATGCCAAAATAAATTGGTTGGAAAACAAATACAAATAAAAATAAAAAACAAAAAGTTCTAACAAAAATAATAAAACTTTATTTAACAGAAAAAATGCTTGTACATATGTCTAATATTCAAAAAAAAAAATAATATATGTCAAGTCCAAACACATGATATTCCACACTTATTGACATTTAAGTAAATATAGGGTCAAACAATTTGTTTAAAGAAAGTAGTTATAGATATTTTTAATTGAATAATATTATCTTGTGCATTAATCCCAATCTATTACCTTACAAATATACTTAAAGTCGGTCAGACTTGCTAGAAAGCTGTTCTAAATGCAAAACTTCATTACCAACCTGTATAAAAATAAGTGCCTAATCTACTAAACAATATAATGTGCAGGTTAGCGGTCACTCATTGCAAAATAATGTATATAGTAACTAGTTCTCAATACCATAATTTACAAAATATTAGCTGGGAAGTTACTTTAAAAAATTTTCTACAAAAATTTACCTTTTAAAAAAGGTAATTAAATGTAAATATAAACACTAATAAAAATGTCTACTTGTAATTGGATTTTTTAAAATAAATATTATTTAAATTAATTGCATAACATGTTTACTGAAAAAAACAAATTAACAAAAGTCTGTAGACATACATAAATCTACTTATGAATATGTAAAAAAGGTAACATGTGTATTTAACTAATTTATCTACTTACACCAACTTCCAAAAATAACTTTCAACATTTTATTTTCATGCTAAATATCATTTGTTTATGCTCTAAAACTTTGATAATAAAACATGAATATAAAAAATATGTGAGCGTCTTCCACATTTATTTTAACTCACTGATATACAATTTAAAAATAATTTTAAAAAATTAACCAATTTTATTGTATTTAAAGTGTTAATCTTTTAAATTGCATATTTCTACGAATTTTTGTTGCCAACATATTCTCTGTAAAAGAAAAATAATTAAAACATCTTTTCTTTTTATTTGAATCTGTTAAATTACATTAATGGATTAAACAAATATTTTTACAACGTCTGCAGACACACACTTTCATAAATATGCATACAAATATTATTATACATAATTTTCTTTTTTTTCATTAATTTCCCTACAAAAATATCATCAGCAAACAAACAACAGCAGCTACAAATTGTCTAAATTTTGCGTTATTAAGTATTTAAATATGTTCAGTCTGTTTCAATACAATACAAAAGCATGTCTATGCATGCTTTTACACAAAAAATATAAACATTTCGTTTTACAACTTAATATTTTTTGTTTTGTCTCTGCATGCTGTCTGAACACATGTGTTTGAGTGTGAAATTGAAATAAAGAAAATAAAGCTAAATTATGCATGTGTTTATAAGCACGAGTATTTGATGTTATGAACACAAGTACATAAATATGTGCACAAATTTAATTGGCTTTTTAAACTGTAGTAAATTTACGAATGATATTATTTGGTAATCAACAGATAAACAAACAAAATATGCTTCCAAAACATACATTTATACATATGTAAGTACTTTGTTTTTATCAAATTAAAGAAATCTGTAGGGCATACGAAGCGTATGAGTGTTTTTAACATGAACAAAGCTTAATTTTATAAACGAAGGCGTATGAGTGATATTAACAAGCAGATTTGTACAAACAAAAAGTATACGTACAGAACTAGAACAGAACTAGAACAGAACTAGAACAGAACAGAACTAGAACAGAACTAGAACAGAACTAGAACAGAACTAGAAAAGAACTAGAACAGAACTAGAACAGAACTAGAACAGAACTAGAACAGAACTAGAACAGAACTAGAACAGAACTAGAACAGAACTAGAACAGAACTAGAACAGAACTAGAACAGAACTAGAACAGAACTAGAACAGAACTAGAACAGAACTAGAACAGAACTAGAACAGAACTAGAACAGAACTAGAACAGAACTAGAACAGAACTAGAACAGAACTAGAACAGAACTAGAACAGAACTAGAACAGAACTAGAACAGAACTAGAACAGAACTAGAACAGAACTAGAACAGAACTAGAACAGAACTAGAACAGAACTAGAACAGAACTAGAACAGAACAGAACTAGAACAGAACTAGAACAGAACTAGAACAGAACTAGAACAGAACTAGAACAGAACTAGAACAGAACTAGAACAGAACTAGAACAGAACTAGAACAGAACTAGAACAGAACTAGAACAGAACTAGAACAGAACTAGAACAGAACTAGAACAGAACTAGAACAGAACTAGAACAGAACAGAACTAGAACAGAACTAGAACAGAACTAGAACAGAACTAGAACAGAACTAGAACAGAACTAGAACAGAACTAGAACAGAACTAGAACAGAACTAGAACAGAACTAGAACAGAACTAGAACAGAACTAGAACAGAACTAGAACAGAACTAGAACAGAACTAGAACAGAACTAGAACAGAACTAGAACAGAACTAGAACAGAACTAGAACAGAACTAGAACAGAACTAGAACAGAACTAGAACAGAACTAGAACAGAACTAGAACAGAACTAGAACAGAACTAGAACAGAACTAGAACAGAACTAGAACAGAACTAGAACAGAACTAGAACAGAACTAGAACAGAACTAGAACAGAACTAGAACAGAACTAGAACAGAACTAGAACAGAACTAGAACAGAACTAGAACAGAACTAGAACAGAACTAGAACAGAACTAGAACAGAACTAGAACAGAACTAGAACAGAACTAGAACAGAACTAGAACAGAACTAGAACAGAACTAGAACAGAACTAGAACAGAACTAGAACAGAACTAGAACAGAACTAGAACAGAACTAGAACAGAACTAGAACAGAACTAGAACAGAACTAGAACAGAACTAGAACAGAACTAGAACAGAACTAGAACAGAACTAGAACAGAACTAGAACAGAACTAGAACAGAACTAGAACAGAACTAGAACAGAACTAGAACAGAACTAGAACAGAACTAGAACAGAACTAGAACAGAACTAGAACAGAACTAGAACAGAACTAGAACAGAACTAGAACAGAACTAGAACAGAACTAGAACAGAACTAGAACAGAACTAGAACAGAACTAGAACAGAACTAGAACAGAACTAGAACAGAACTAGAACAGAACTAGAACAGAACTAGAACAGAACTAGAACAGAACTAGAACAGAACTAGAACAGAACTAGAACAGAACTAGAACAGAACTAGAACAGAACTAGAACAGAACTAGAACAGAACTAGAACAGAACTAGAACAGAACTAGAACAGAACTAGAACAGAACTAGAACAGAACTAGAACAGAACTAGAACAGAACTAGAACAGAACTAGAACAGAACTAGAACAGAACTAGAACAGAACTAGAACAGAACTAGAACAGAACTAGAACAGAACTAGAACAGAACTAGAACAGAACTAGAACAGAACTAGAACAGAACTAGAACAGAACTAGAACAGAACTAGAACAGAACTAGAACAGAACTAGAACAGAACTAGAACAGAACTAGAACAGAACTAGAACAGAACTAGAACAGAACTAGAACAGAACTAGAACAGAACTAGAACAGAACTAGAACAGAACTAGAACAGAACTAGAACAGAACTAGAACAGAACTAGAACAGAACTAGAACAGAACTAGAACAGAACTAGAACAGAACTAGAACAGAACTAGAACAGAACTAGAACAGAACTAGAACAGAACTAGAACAGAACTAGAACAGAACTAGAACAGAACTAGAACAGAACTAGAACAGAACTAGAACAGAACTAGAACAGAACTAGAACAGAACTAGAACAGAACTAGAACAGAACTAGAACAGAACTAGAACAGAACTAGAACAGAACTAGAACAGAACTAGAACAGAACTAGAACAGAACTAGAACAGAACTAGAACAGAACTAGAACAGAACTAGAACAGAACTAGAACAGAACTAGAACAGAACTAGAACAGAACTAGAACAGAACTAGAACAGAACTAGAACAGAACTAGAACAGAACTAGAACAGAACTAGAACAGAACTAGAACAGAACTAGAACAGAACTAGAACAGAACTAGAACAGAACTAGAACAGAACTAGAACAGAACTAGAACAGAACTAGAACAGAACTAGAACAGAACTAGAACAGAACTAGAACAGAACTAGAACAGAACTAGAACAGAACTAGAACAGAACTAGAACAGAACTAGAACAGAACTAGAACAGAACTAGAACAGAACTAGAACAGAACTAGAACAGAACTAGAACAGAACTAGAACAGAACTAGAACAGAACTAGAACAGAACTAGAACAGAACTAGAACAGAACTAGAACAGAACTAGAACAGAACTAGAACAGAACTAGAACAGAACTAGAACAGAACTAGAACAGAACTAGAACAGAACTAGAACAGAACTAGAACAGAACTAGAACAGAACTAGAACAGAACTAGAACAGAACTAGAACAGAACTAGAACAGAACTAGAACAGAACTAGAACAGAACTAGAACAGAACTAGAACAGAACTAGAACAGAACTAGAACAGAACTAGAACAGAACTAGAACAGAACTAGAACAGAACTAGAACAGAACTAGAACTAGAACAGAACTAGAACAGAACTAGAACAGAACTAGAACAGAACTAGAACAGAACTAGAACAGAACTAGAACAGAACTAGAACAGAACTAGAACAGAACTAGAACAGAACTAGAACAGAACTAGAACAGAACTAGAACAGAACTAGAACAGAACTAGAACAGAACTAGAACAGAACTAGAACAGAACTAGAACAGAACTAGAACAGAACTAGAACAGAACTAGAACAGAACTAGAACAGAACTAGAACAGAACTAGAACAGAACTAGAACAGAACTAGAACAGAACTAGAACAGAACTAGAACAGAACTAGAACAGAACTAGAACAGAACTAGAACAGAACTAGAACAGAACTAGAACAGAACTAGAACAGAACTAGAACAGAACTAGAACAGAACTAGAACAGAACTAGAACAGAACTAGAACAGAACTAGAACAGAACTAGAACAGAACTAGAACAGAACTAGAACAGAACTAGAACAGAACTAGAACAGAACTAGAACAGAACTAGAACAGAACTAGAACAGAACTAGAACAGAACTAGAACAGAACTAGAACAGAACTAGAACAGAACTAGAACAGAACTAGAACAGAACTAGAACAGAACTAGAACAGAACTAGAACAGAACTAGAACAGAACTAGAACAGAACTAGAACAGAACTAGAACAGAACTAGAACAGAACTAGAACAGAACTAGAACAGAACTAGAACAGAACTAGAACAGAACTAGAACAGAACTAGAACAGAACTAGAACAGAACTAGAACAGAACTAGAACAGAACTAGAACAGAACTAGAACAGAACTAGAACAGAACTAGAACAGAACTAGAACAGAACTAGAACAGAACTAGAACAGAACTAGAACAGAACTAGAACAGAACTAGAACAGAACTAGAACAGAACTAGAACAGAACTAGAACAGAACTAGAACAGAACTAGAACAGAACTAGAACAGAACTAGAACAGAACTAGAACAGAACTAGAACAGAACTAGAACAGAACTAGAACAGAACTAGAACAGAACTAGAACAGAACTAGAACAGAACTAGAACAGAACTAGAACAGAACTAGAACAGAACTAGAACAGAACTAGAACAGAACTAGAACAGAACTAGAACAGAACTAGAACAGAACTAGAACAGAACTAGAACAGAACTAGAACAGAACTAGAACAGAACTAGAACAGAACTAGAACAGAACTAGAACAGAACTAGAACAGAACTAGAACAGAACTAGAACAGAACTAGAACAGAACTAGAACAGAACTAGAACAGAACTAGAACAGAACTAGAACAGAACTAGAACAGAACTAGAACAGAACTAGAACAGAACTAGAACAGAACTAGAACAGAACTAGAACAGAACTAGAACAGAACTAGAACAGAACTAGAACAGAACTAGAACAGAACTAGAACAGAACTAGAACAGAACTAGAACAGAACTAGAACAGAACTAGAACAGAACTAGAACAGAACTAGAACAGAACTAGAACTGAACTAGAACAGAACTAGAACAGAACTAGAACAGAACTAGAACTGAACTAGAACCTGAACTAGAACCTGAACTAGAACCTGAACTAGAACCTGAATCTGAACTTGAACCTGAACTAGAACCTGAACTAGAACCTGAACTAGAACCTGAACTAGAACCTGAACTAGAACCTGAACTAGAACCTGAACTAGAACCTGAACTAGAACCTGAACTAGAACTAGAACCTGAACTAGAACTAGAACCTGAACTAGGACCTGAACTAGAACCTGAACTAGAACCTAAACTAGAACGTGAACTGGAACCTGAACTAGAAGCAGAACTAGAACCTTAACTAGAACCTTAACTAGAACCTGAACTAGAAACAGAACTAGAACCTGAACTGGATCCTGAACTAGAACCTGAAGTAGAACCTGAACTAGAACCGAACCTGAACTAGGACCTGAACTAGAACCTAAACTAGAACGTGAACTGGAACTGGAACCTGAACTAGAACCTGAACTGGAACCTGAAATAGAATATGAAACAGGACCTGAAGTAGTACAATCTACCAATTAGTTTGAAAGTCTTTCAAACATTGCCTACTATTCCACGTTTCATCCCCACTGTGCTTGTTGGAGCATAATTAATATTTATTAAACATTTCCCATACGCCATGTTTGACAGTTACAACTGAATGAGCTCCATGAAATTAACACAGAAACATCACAAATTAATACATCAAAGGCAAAATGAAAAAGAACAGCTGCAGGATTATGAATGTCAAACACACACACAAATTCTGTTACGTGTTTTTTTTTTTGTTTGTATATAAAAGATGACTTAAAAAGTTTTCATTTACTTTAAAATTTTTGAAAAAATAAAAACTCGAAAAAGCATAAAATTTATATGAAAATAAAATGGAGTTAATTATATACATACATATTTATGTATGTAGTATCGTTATTGCTAATGTTTTCTTTGAAACTACAGCATGTATGCCATAATTTTGAGCAAAATTAATTAAAAACTTTTCATTAGGTAATGAAAATGTTATAGTTTTCTTCTTACGCTTCATTCTTTTATAATTTATATAATTCTGTTGGAATTTATATTTAAAAATAAGCAAAATCTATGGTTTTTTTAGGATTTCTTGCACCCCCTAAACTATATTTTAAGTATGATGGCAAGAGCATCAGCACAAATTGCAATTAAATAGTAAACTACTTATAATGATAAAGTACTTGTCTTCTGTTTATATTTTTTTTATTTTTGCGTTTTCCTACAACTTTTGCCAGCAAAACTGCGTGCACAACTATAAAATATTTACTAGATCGCAAAAATTGTTTTAACAAGAAATTAAAAACAAAAACAAAAGTTTAATGCAAAAGATAAATCTTACAAGTTGTTAAAGAACAGGAGCATACTAAAGGAAACTATTAAATCCAAAAGACATTTATTAAATACTTTAACCTTAACAGCTTAGAATTAGAAGGCGGCGGAGTAGGAGCTGGTGGCTGCATGAGTTTTGTTATTAAAATGATGATGTAATTTAATCTTTGGCAGTGGTGGGTTAGAGGTAAATGAATTGCAATTATCTCCTAACTGTAGGAAATTATGTGGAAATAAAAGTTTGTTAATTGTAGTTTAACAAACATTTGCTATTTATAAGGAAAGTTTAAAATGATAAGATTTGAAATGAAATTTATCAAGTGCAAAGCCAATCAATTAATGAATTTACTTAATACAAGAGGATTTACATTATTGCTTCATCAATAATTCAAGTTCGGGACGGGAAAGAGTCTACATATATGAATCAATTCAGCACTTTTAAGCACTTTTAATATACAATAGGATGACCTTTGCACAGAAGTAATGATTTTATCACGGAATACAAATATCGCCCAGTTCTAAGACCAAGAATTGCAGTCATTACTCCATGAAGATTGTTGTGAAACTCAACAAGCTTTTTCCAAAACGTTTTCATCCAAAAGGAGAGAAATTGGGTACCATACGAATTGAAGACGAGAGACCTTGAAAGACAATTTACATGTCCGGAATGATGCAGAACGCCGTAAAAGCTACTCATTTGTGCAACGAATCGTTACATGCGATGAAAAATGGATCCATTGTGATAACCCGAAGCGTAAGAGATCGCATGTGAAGCTCGGCCAACCAGTCGAATCGACACCAATGACAAATATCCATGTCGCTAAGATAATGCTTTGTATTTGCTGGGAGCAAAAGGATGCTATCTATTATGAGCTGCTGAAATCTGGCCAGACCCTGACAGGGAACCTATTCCGAACACAAATGTGACCGAAAGTCACACGGAATATGCCGACAATACACCGTAATATTCCATCATGTCAACTAGGGCACGTGTTTGTACAACTGCTAAAAAGTATTTAAAATTAAGTAGTTGGGAAGTCTTGCCTCACCCACTTTATAGTCCAGACGTTTTTGCCGTCCGACTACTATTTGTTTAGATCGCTGAAGAACGCTCTCACTGGGATACGCTTCACTTTGGAACAAAGTATCCGATAGTGGCTCGATTCGTTCTTGATCTCAAAAGAAGATCAGTTCTTTTGGCTCGGAATCCATAGGCAGGCGCATGGTGGAGACAGCAAATATAGCAGCTCACTTAGATCCAAACAATAGAAGGGGCAGATAGAAAAGAAAAGGGGACAGTCAGATGGAATGAAGAAGTAGATGAAGTAAAGAGGAAGGAGGTCAGAAGAGAAGAAGAGGAGAGGAAACTATTATGCACCAGTCAATTGACGGATATTAGTTCTCTCTGTGGAAATTCCCGTGCCTGGCTTTAGGCATTGGTGTACTCTATAGGGCAGACCAAGTCTCCTCGTATGGTTGCCAAATCTACAGTGTCCGCCCTTGGTTTAGTTGGGGCCAAATAATTCTGATTATCGTACAGATGGGTTCACATCCCCATCTTGTCTTGTCTAGTAAAAGTTACTAATTTGTAGCTTGCAATTAGATAACGGAATCCCGCATAGGAAGTCTATGTCTCCTTCTCGCATCATGGCGCATTTTTTCCCCAAAGCATCAGCAATACAGTGGCCCGTAATATATCCGTGTCCATTCGAATTCCTGAATATTGATACCTACTCTATGACCGACTCTATGACATGATAACAAAAAGTGTTTGTTTTTGAGCTATTAATGGAATATTTGGAAATGTTTCCATTGTATTGTCAACCACTGAAAATTAACGTGACAATTTTCATTGATATCTGAAATGATTAATTAGAAATAAGCAGTTTTTTGTCCATTTTGCAATGTCTTAGGGTACTGCTACACGTTATTCTGCGATTTGGATCGCGATCCATCAATACTGCATGCTACACATTCAATAAATATCGCTATACTGGATCGTTATCAATATATTGTGATGTTTGGATCGCGATCCATTTTAATGGATCACGCAAAATTAGGTTATTCTGATATTTGAATCGCGATCCATCAATAGTGCATGCTACACATTCAATAAATATCGCGCTACTGGATCGCGGTCAATATATATTGAACGTGAAGCAGTACCCTTAGGATTTGTATCTAAATTTTATTTAAAAAACTTGATTACAAAACAAATTCCATTATTTATCTTCTCATTAGCAAATATCAGCAACTAAGCTAAACTATTTACTTTAATAAGTTAAATTTTTAATAAACCTTCGCCTCCCTTTTGCAAATAAAACATTAAAATTTGCATTTATTATTAAGGAGGCAGGAAGACAATAGGAAAAAAGCTGAAAATAATAAAAATAATTTATAACCTCTAATAAATATTCCCAAAAGTTTAAAATAATAATACAAAACAGCCGTGCACGAGCCAACATGTTTGCTACTTATTTACACATTTTTCCCTCTCTCCGTCTCTCACTTAAACGTTTGCTGCCTTCTTGTCATTATAGCATACATATAAATAAATAATAAAACAAAAATTTACATTCATGATGTCAACATGTCACCGATGATTTTACGCAACTGAATAACTGTAAACAAAACAAATGATAATATTACGACCTTTACCCTTAGTATATTTGTTATGCTTTTTCATAAGAAAAGCTTTTTTAGGTTTTCAGTAAAAAGCTTTTAAAATTCGAATCTCTCCCTTAAATAGCCAAGAGAGAAATAAATTCCGGATAAAAATAATGGGAAAAAGGTAAATACTTAAAAAAAAAACTTTTTGTTGTCAGATAAAACAGCTGTTTTGTATGAAGGGGAGTCTATTTGTAAGGAGGGAGCAGGAAATTTAAGCTCAATAATTTTGTAATATAAACAATATGAAGACAGCCAGCATCCCTGATGTTTTAATACAGTTTTGTGTTACATTTAATATTCTTCTGGTTACTCCAACTTTAAAGAGAAAGAGAGTTGGTGTTTCTTATTTCAACAGTAAACTATGGGAATTGTTACATTTATATAGAAAAATATAAAATAGTAAACGAAAATGTTTAAATAAAATTGAAGATAATGCAGAGAATGAAAGATTATGAAAGAAGTTGTGATAGTAAGATGTTGATGTAATAAAATTGTCTTTATTAAAGGAAAAAAGTATTTAAAAAGAACATTAGGGAAGACCTTGATTGTAAGTAGTTCATAAAAATGGTTAAACTTCTTAACTAAAATTAAAAATTACTTCATTTTACTGCACGATTTCTCATAAATCTCATGCCTTCAAACTTTTAAAATTATAACAAAATTATATTTGCATACATATGTATGAATACTGACAGCCAAGCCGCAATCAAATCCCTGATAGGTGTTTATACAACATCGAATACAGTCCAGGAATGACGGCCACCTTAACAATCTAACCCGCAAATTTTAAAAAGCTAAAAAATTTTAAAAAACTAATTTGCAAATTAAGTTTAGGAACCAGGTGCAAAATGTGGAGAGAGCCTCAGGGCATTGTTGCCGGTTTAGGTATAAAAATAATAATTATGATACGATTGTATTGAAAAACTAATGAATAAGAACTAATCAAAAAAAATTTCGAAAAGATCGAGCGACTAAAATTTACTAACTAAAATTTTTTAAAAAAAAAAAAATGACACACAAAATTTAAAGTGGTAAAATTATGACATCACTCACAATACAGCTCACAGAACAAAAACTAAAAGTCAGAATGCATTTCGAACTTCGAGGGAAATGTTAACAAATCTGTAACTAAAGTCACAGTTAAATTTAAAAACAAGTTAGAGCGGTATCTTCGGCTTTGCCGAATCTTAAATACCCCCCATCTGCATAGATATTTTTTAGGTTGATATATATGGGAGCTATAACCAATTATAGGCCGATCATCATAGAATTTGGTATAGCGATCTTGGTATATATGGGGATTATTTATGAAGAATTTCAACTTAATAACGATATTTATAACATATCTATGCTAATTTAAGTGATTTTCGGAAGTGAACTTTATATGGGGGCTATGGTCAAATATGGGCCGATCCACAAAAAATTTAGTGTTGTGATTTCTTTTAGCACAAAACTTATTTTTGCTGAATTTTGTATGGATACTGCAATTCTGAAGTCATTTATAGACCACAGAATCATATTTCGGGAAGAAATTTGTATGGGGGCTAGGAGACCAGAGTTAGTCCTTTTATTATAAAAATAACATGTGTAAAGTTTTATGGTATTATCTGCAATATATTTACACAAATAACCAAAAATATGTGAAAATTGTAAATTTGTTTAAGGTTGTCTCACATTTTGTTTCATAGCTCTGGTTCTATTGAACCGATTTTGCTGATTTTCAATACCAAACTGCTTAGGACAACAATAAACATAGTTCTTGCAAGTCTACAAATTTTGTTTGCGTATTTTGGACGTGAGCGGGTTTTACATAGACGGACATGGCTCAATCGACTTAGAATTTCATAAGGATCAAGAAAATATATACTTTGTTGGGTCTCAGATGAATATTTCTCAATATTACACATGGAATGACAAACCTTCATTCACCACTTGTGGTGGTGGAGGGTATAAAAAGAATTATAATTACTTTTTGAGATAATTGGTGTTTTGAAATGCATGCCTTGAGGCACTCTTGCGGGTTAGAGGGTTAAATGAGATGGGAAGACATTCGATAGCATTGCTGATTACTTGGCGGGAATAGGAGCCTCGATGTCGGAAGACGAAATAGACTTGCTTTGTGGAATTCTGTTGTCAACTTGTTAGAGAAGGATAAATAAAGCATATTACGAACTTATCCAAACAATGTGTGGTAATGAATCCACCTGTGACATTATGAGGATGATATGGCCTAAGTTGGATTGTAAACGCACTTCGTATCTACTTTGCTTACAACGAATATGACTTACGAATATGATGGCGATGATTGCCAGGTGATCATTGCATTTATGGTTACATGCTGCAAGACTTGGGCTATCTCATCATGACTTCTGCTGAAGTTGTCAGAATGAGGAAGAGACCATCCTATAGTTCTTTTATAATTGTCCGCCACTAGGTGATCTACGTGCCAGACTTTTAGGCGATCGATTCTTTAGTAATCTCTCCCGGTTATCTCGAACTAAGGTGCATATACGCCTTTATTAGGGAAAGCAGGTGGTTGATAAGACCGAACCTTATTGCACCTTATAGTAACCGAATTGCACCTTATAGTGACCCAGTGAATTTCTTGAATTCTTTAATTCTTCCCCTCTTACTCCTGCAACCACTACCTATATTTTTCTCTTGCAAACTTCACTCTGACTCAATCTATAGATTTGGATCTTGTTTTACTTATGTATCTTTCTCTTTTCTGTCTGTTTCTATTTTTTCTTCAGATACCACAAAGAGAACGATCAATGGCCCCAAGTGAGCTGTACGAGATGAAGGTCTAACCTATTACATTGTCATTCTTTGTTGTAAATATCAGTTTAAGTTTTTAGTTAAAAACTTTTTGAATATACAACTGTAAATTAAAACAGGCAAGGTGTAGTGGTTAAAGTGCTTGACTACAAAACCAAGCACCCCAGGTTCGATCCCTGGCAGACGGCGAAAAATTTAAATCATGGTTTTCGAGTTTTTAAAATTAACCTTCCTTTACACAATTTGTCCAAGAAGCCCCCTTACCACTCCTCCAGCTGGAAAAGAGGATAACATCATGGAAAAGGTCAGGCAGCCCGCCACCCCCTAGGAGAAAAAAGGTAGGAATCAAAGATCAGCAAGGTTCCCCACCACTAGGCAACGATAGATGGCAGCACCATTACCCTAGACCAGCTGGAACAACAACCGATTAACGAAACTGACACAAAGCAATAATAACAATCGATTGAATCCTTATGGCAACATCATACATGTATCCGAGGACCCGCTACAGCAGACCAATCATCTACTTAGCTGGGACAATAACAGTTTAAACTGATACAAACAATAACAATGGATCTAATGGCAACATCGTACATGGAGACGCACGATACTCCAATAATTCTACATGGGAAATACGCGAAAAACAACTGCAGCAATTCGTATAAGATGGAGATGCTTTATGGAATCCAATTGCCCCCAAGTGGGGAAATGGAGAAAAAAAAATAAAACAGATCCCCAAAAATCTTTATAAGTTGAACATTGGGTTGGCTCTAATATAGCATTTTTTGGGATTTGGATGCTCCCAAATTCTAAAATGAGAACCAAATGCTAAAGATTTGAGCAAAAATATATAAATTGCAGTCAGCCAAGTGGTTAGATTAGGTTAACAGACAGCAGCATGGTGGAGACAGGAAAGAGAGCAGCTCACTTGGGTCCAAACAATAGGTCCATTTGTGTTTCCTCAAACTATAGATAAAATATGAAAAGATAGAAATGAAAAGAGAAGGGTACCAGTCAGATGGAATAAAAAGTAAAAGAAGAAGGTCAGAAAAAGAGAGGATAGGAGAATATTGAGTCAATTGGCAAATATTGAGTCTCTCCGTGGAGATTCCCATTTATGGCTTGCGATAACAAATGGATACATTACGATAATCCGATGTGTAAGAGATCGTAATGTAAAACCCGGTCAACCAGCCGAATCGATACCAAAGCCAAACATCCATGGCGCTAAGGTAATGCTCTGTATTTTGTGGAAGCAAAAGGGTCCTATCTATTATGAGCTGCTGAAATCTGATCAGACCATCACAGGGAATATGCGGCCAGTCATGTACACACTCGGCCACATGTTGCAATACCTGTTAACAAGTACTTAGAATGAAGTGGTTGGGAAGTTTTTCATCAACCGCCTTATAGTCCAGACCGTGGCCTCTTCGACTATTTCTTTCGATCGAAGCAGAACACTCTCTCCGGCATACGCTTCACTTTGGAACAGAGTAACCGATATTGTCTTGAATCGTTCTTGGACTCAAAATATGAGCAGTTCTTTTGGCTTGGAATCCAGAAGGATGGGGAAAAGGTTGTAGCTAACAATGGCCAATAATTTATATAAATTTATATTGTACAAATGTTTCAAAATAAAAGCTAAAAATTTGAAAAAATCCCGCATTTTTAAGTCATATACCCAATAGCATTTGGTTTAAAATGACTCAGGAAATTTTTAGATCTTGGAGGCATCAAAAATCTCTCCTTTCTATAGCAATTTACAAATGAATTCTTGAATAAATTAAGAAATTACAACACCTCCTGTTAAAACACCTTGTGCTTATGTGTCTGAGATAAAAAGAGTTGTCAATTTCCAAAGAATAACATGTATCATGTGTGTAAAAACATGCAATCCATGTCTTTCAAGTAGACACACGTTACATTTTTGCAACAAATTAATGTTCAGGTTTTTTTTCTTCTCTTATACTATTCTTTTCATTGCTTTTTCTTTTTTTTATTTTTGGTAAATCAAGTCATCAAGTTTAACAATAAAAATTTATAAAATAAACAGATTACGACGATACAATGTTTAACCAAAAAAAAAAAACAAAAAAAAATTGGAAAAAGTAGATGAAAAGGCGTAGAAAACAATATGAAAACGAAAAATTTTGTTGCAGAAAGAACCAGAGAAAGAAGAAACTACTCGAATTGTATTGTATTGTTGTTGTTGTTGTGTTGACAATTTGTTGAATAATGAAGCAACCACATGGACATGTGTAGCTATGTATGTATGTCTACATACTATGTTTGTATGTTTCTGTGTATCCTGTCGAAACACGCACAAAACTACACAGATGTTAAACAGGTCTGTCCAAGGATGTCCGAAAAGGATACCTACAACCATTCACACACTCACTTACACACATATCCATTTTACAGTCTCCACAACATTTTTTGTTTTTTGTTGCACTTGACAATATTGAAATGAATACGGCCACATAAAGTTGACAGTAAAAAGACAAGTCAACAAGAACAAGCGCTTACTGAAGGAGGAGATATTATGTGTGTGTTTGTTTGTCTGCTGTAAAGTTGCTACATAATTATGAATACAAGTATGGAGTTTTCTGTAAAATGCATATTAAACTTAAATTGAATTTAAGAAAGAGACTTTTTTAAATCATAATGTAAATTAAATAATTTTGAAAGTCTGCAAGAAGAATAAGAACTTAAAATCTTTAAAATTATAAAGAAAGTAGATAATGTCTTCTCATACGATTAATATTTATAACACTGAAATCGTAAAGTGTGACGTTTTTATACCCTTCACCATGATTGTTTTTCATTCCGTTTGTAGTTTCTACATTTTTCATTTACGACCCCATAAAGTCTATATATTCTGTCGATATAACCATGTCCGTCTCTTCGTATGTATGTTGAAATCAACTTTCCGTAGTCCCCAAATAACTTACATACATTATTCATACATCAAAATATCTGATAGTGTTCCGGGGCAGTTGCTTTTTCAAATCGAGAAAATCGGCCCACAAATGGCTAAGATATAAGAAAAAAAACAAGACTACCTCTAGTTTTGACCAATTTTGATCTATATTTGGATTATTAACTCATTATATAGACAATATGGATATCTAATGATAGATATTTCACAGACCTTTCCAACGATGTATATAACGGACTTACAATGGGTCAAAATCGGGAAAAACATTTTTTAGCCCGAGTTTTCTTTGCACAAAATTGTTTTTTTTTTAAATACTTTAGTGAACGGTATATAAGATTCGGCACATTCGAATATAGCTCTCTTACTTGTTAAGTTTCGGAATGGTTTTTCTTATGATTGAATTTAATTGATACCACTCAATACTTACTTAGAGGGCCCTAATCTCCGAACATATGTAAGTGTCAACTGGATATCTCCAACATCCTACATAACATATACCGCGCGTTATTCAATGAGGAAATATTGGAAGAACGGACCTCCTTTGATGTTTGATGTGTTAGAACAATAAAGACTTATATTGCAGCCATTCGAAAAGAGCTATGGAACTGTCATATACTGGTTAATCTCAGTTACCATAAGGAGAATAGTTTGAATTGGCAGCCGCTCGAAGCATAGTTCACTTGGGTCCAAACATAGGTCCCGTTGTGATACCATGTGTCTCTCAAATTATTTGTCCTATGTATAAGGAGAATACAATTCGAACTTTTGTGTGCTCCCGAAGTTTCTATATCCAATTATCTTTGCCAAATGTGGGCATGACGTTCTCTTCTTCTGCTGGGTATATAGTATTGTATTACGAATGACATCGGGTGGTCTTCGTAATGGGTGGTCTTCTCAATATTTTAATTTGAATTTGACTTAGCATTTGAGGCATTACTCCATGAAGGATTCATTCAAAAGCTGGGAAATTGGGTTTCAAACGAAGAGATACCCAATTGACCTAGAAAGACGATTTTTCATATCCGAAATTATGTTTGAAAAAGAAAATCATTTTTGCACCGAAAAATTACTTTCTATGAAAAATGGATCCGTTACGATAACCCGAAGTGTAAGAGATCATACGTGAAGAACGGCCAACCTGGCGAATCGACAGCAAAGCCAAATATCCTTGGCACTCAGTTTTTGGTGGAAGCAAAAGGGTCCTATCCATTATGAGCTGCTGAAATCTGGCCAGACCATCACATGGAACCTGTACCTAACGCAACTGATTCGTTTGAATCGAAAAACGCCTATAATATGTGGCCAGACTTGAAACCGTAATTTTCCATCATCACTACGCTCGGCCACATTATACCTGTTAAAAATTATTTGTAATGGAATGGTTAGGAAGTTTTGCCACACCCGCCTTATAGTCCACACATTGCCCCGTACGAATACTATTTGTTTCTATCGATGCATAATGCTCTCTCTGGGATACGCTTCATCTTAGAATAGAGTATCCGAAATTGGCTTGTTTTGTCAAGATGATCAGTTATTTTGGATCAGAATCTATATGATGGAAGAGGTCATAATAAAAGCGAAACATTTGAAAAAAAACGGAATTTTGAAGTAAGACACTAACTTTATTTATTTATATCTAACCACGTATCATCAGATTTTCATTGCTTTCGTTCGGGAGTCTTTTATCCAATATAATTTGCTGCAGCTTACAGAGGGGTCGATCGAAAAAAAAAATAATAAACCTGTATCATCTAGACCGTTGGCTCGATTGCAAAATAATGTACGATTGATGAGGGCATAAGCAAATGAAATTTGTAAATACTCTGTTAAAATAAAAAAAATAAAATAAATTCAGGTTGTCAAAGTCGATCACCTCTAATGTGCACAACTTTGTAGAACACGTTACGTGTACAAATATGGACAAATTTACTTTAGAGCAAATTGAAATATAAAAAAAATCCTGTTTATTTCTCGAAGTTATTTTTTCCGAAAGACTCCACTGTGCAGCAAAATTCTTAGTCTGATAGTACCCACACGCAGAGAAAAAATATAGTTGGGCATGGTTACTGTAACCATTTCAATATTGTTACAATTTTTTTAACTATATTATAGTCACAGTAACCATTTACATGATTGTGGTAACCATAATATGGTTAACTTACGATTCACATGATTGTCTCAACCATATATATGGTTACAGTAAACATATATATGTTTGTGACAACCATTTATATGATGAAGGACTTATCATATTATGGTGCTATCGGCTTAATGCTTATCATAATCTGAGAACAACATATTATGATAAAATTACTCATCATAAATATGGTTGCCACAAACATATATATGTTTACTTTAACCATATATATGGTTGAGACAATCATGTGAATCGTAAGTTAACCATATTATGGTTACCACAATCATGTAAATGGTTACTGTGACTATAATATTGTTAAAAATCTTGTAACACTATATAAATGGTTACAGTAACCATGCCCAATTAGAAGTTGGCATCAGGTTTATTTCGCACATCTTACAGGGAAATGTTCTACTGGCGGTGATACACAGAGAAAACAGATTCGTGAAAGCAACTGAATTTGTTGCCAATCGAATGATTCGGTTGCACATATCGAATTTTTCTGTTCTATCAACTGAAAGTCCGTTTCAGTTGAAGCAACCAAACTTTTGTTACCCTTTCCAAAATTGTGTAGCTACAACTTTAAAATTCGGTCACTAAGGTAGAATCATTCGATTGGCAACAAATTCGATTGCTATCTGTTTTCTCTGTGTATCACAGTCAGTAGAACATTCCCTATAAGATTTGCGATTATCAGGTTTTTCTCACGAGACTTTGTGGACAGTTTTAGTGTGGAAAGATGATGCTTAAGCTCATTTCCGTGAACACTATTTTCCGACATTATTCCTATACCATAGCACGTTATCGATTTGAGTTATCATTGTCAAACTGGACGTTAAAATCAACCATCTTCAACAGTTGAGATGACTCTTTCGCAATAAAATTATTATTTACTCTGTGTGTCTAAGGTTTCAGTGGGATCATAGCATTGCAAAAAAGTGATGTTTCGTGCTCGATTTCGGAGTCGTGCTGCAATGATTCTGTTGATGTGTGGGTGGTAATCTATAAGATAACAAGTTCGTTTCTATTAGTACTGTGACCAGGCACAGAGAATCTAAAAGCTGTCAACATCATGTTAATGAACAGCTTCCTTTCATATAAATAGTTAGAATTAAAACAGTTCCCAGCTAAGAGAATTATATTTATGAACAGGGAGGCTGGACTACAGCTGTGCCTCATCTTCATGTCCGGAAGTTCCTTAAAAAATAAAAATATGCGAATTTTAGAGTGTTACAAAATTTAAAATAGGAGTCGAAATGAGTGAAGACGATGAAGACGATTAATGTGCACGACCCAGAGAAAATCTGGTCGAAATCTCTGGTAAAAACAAACTACAGACGCCAATAGTTTATCACCAAAGGAACTTAAGGCTGGAGGTGATATATTGATAAAGTTTTGTATAGATTTTCGTTTTTCAAATCCCACTATTTTGTCCTCAATAATACTTATTTCTAGCAATGTACGATATGCATGCATGTGTTTTTTGTGGTTCGTCTATTGTAAACTTTATAGTTATTTGTATGGCAAGCGAATTTATACAATACAAATCTGGAATTCGTATAAACATGTTGACCATTGGGAGGATAACAGAGGGAGCAGAACTCATCTAACACAATAATAAATATACCAAAATCTCAAAGGCGTACAAAGCAACCAACCAGCCAGCCACCTGCTATTGTCTTCTAATTAATGTTCTAATAGTGATATGCATTTTATACTGATGCTCACAAACACAGAACCCAGCAGTTCTAGCTAAGTGTTCCGGATTTTACTCAACATTGTGGTCACCTTTATCTATCCCTGGTAGTCTACCGTGAAGTCTATTGTCACTTTAGTGTCTCTTAGTAATCTTAAGTGTAGTCACTTTAAATTTTTTTTGTACTGCACTTTAACAAGTAGTAAGACAAGTTCACAAACAAAAAAATATTTTATTTAGTTGTTTAGTCTTTGTTGTTTATATAGGGACTTACGCCTAGCTAATTCTGTAACTAGTGAAGACCCCTATGACTAGATAAGTCTCTAGTTTGGAACAGTTGGCCAGAACAGCTGGGAAGGAATAACACACAATGCATGTGAACAGACACTACTCTACACAATTTTCGTAAACAATATAACCAACATTTAACATAGTTCAACAAGGGAAAAACGAAACAAACTAAATCCAAAGTTTTATTGGAAAAAATCTAAGACCTAAAACAAAATCATGCTGAAACAAGACTAAGGAATACTAAATGTGACACTTAGCTAAATTTCCAAAAGGGGCAGATAACTTAAGATTATAAAAAATTTAAAAAAACTGTAGTGTATCTTCCATTTTCCCCCTTTTCATTCTTTTTCATTGTTGGCAACATTTGTGTGCTTAGTTGCTCCGACCACCATCATCACAAAGTTTTATTATGCCACTCATTGTATAAATTACAGGAACAACGAAAATTTTTATGTTTTTTTTCCTTTTTGATTTTTCATTCTCTTTTTTTGCACTTTTTTTTTCCTAAAATCCAGCTAAAGGACTCTTCTTTATAGCCAGCAATGTGTGTCTATCATGTCGGGATATGAATGAACATGGTATTGCTATTTCACATTATTAACGTATTAAAAGTGCATTGACATAAATATCAGTTTACCATCAGCATCATCATCGTCATCATCCTGGTCTGGTACAATGTAGTAAGTAAGTGCAAGCTGTAGTATTAACTTGTGTTATTGTCTGCATGATTATGTTTCTTTGCATGTGTTGCAAAGATGGTCGCATGTTGCATGTGTAACGGTTATATTGTGGTTTTGAAATGACCACAAATGTTTATAATGTTACTAACATTCAAGTCTACAACTAGTTTCTGTTTAATGTTGCAAAGTTGTTTAGTTTCAAATGTTCATACGACTATGAAGTAGAAAAGAAAGAACTTTGATTATGTTGAAATTGTGATCAATAGCTGTAGTTTTAGAGTGCTATTAAAAGTTTTATTATGTGCAGTTAATATTATTATGTGTGATAATAATGCAGCTGAAAAGTTCGATTTGGTTTTAAATTGTCAAGAGTGTCCTAAAGATTGAGATTTATTTAGCAAATTAACACTTATTTAAAAAGTACACCATGGCGGTGTAGTGGTTAAAGTGCTTGCCTACAAAACCAAGCAGGTTCGATCCCTGGCAGAGTACGAAAAATTTAAATCATGGTTTTCGAGTTTTTAAAATTAACCTCACTCTAAACAATCCATCCAAGTAGCCCCCTGATCACTCCTCCACCTGGAAAAGAGGATAACATCATGGAAAAGGTCAGGCAGCCCGCAACCCCCTGGGAGAAAAAGGTAGGAATCAAAGATCAGCAGCAAGGTTCCCCACCACTACACCAAATACACATAGGACGTTGTTTCTGGCAGCACCATTATCCTAGACCAGCTACAGCAGACCAATCATCTACTTAGCTCGAACAACAACCGATTATCGAAACTGACACAAGGCAATAATAACAATCGATTGAATCCTTATGGCAACATCATACATGTATCCGAAGACCCGCTACAGTAGACCAATCATCTACTTAGCTGGAACAACAACCGTTTAAACTGATACAAACAATAACAATGGATTTAATGGCAACATCGTAATTATTGGAGTATCGTGCGTATTCATGCACGATACTCCAATAATTAGGAAGGACAGTGCAATCTACATGGGATCTACATCGTAAAAGATGGAGATGCTTTGTGGAAGCCAAATGCCCCCAAGTGAAGTAATGGAGAAAAAAAATAAAAATTTCATAAATTTTTTATATAAAAGAACACAAATCTCGAATTTGACTAGAAATATAAGCGATCATAACACGAGCTCCTTTTCTCTATTGCACTATAGTTCAAAGTATCACTTTTTCCGTGCGAAATTAATAACTATTAAAGTATTCTACTGTTTGATACTAAAATTGGACCATAGGTAGAAATACTTATATTTTCAACAAATTTAAGAAAAAATTAACCCTCTGTCGACCCATCAGGAGAAAAATAGAGTAAATTCATTGCTTTTGATCAGAAAAAAAATTATTTCATATTAGTTTTCAGTCAATTTAGTTGAATCAGTAATTCATTTTGTAAACACATTTGATTCAAAATATTAATTGAAGAATCAAATAAAACTTCGCACAGTGGTATATAAAAAAAGAGGGAAATAAATATGTAATTTCTAAGTCCTTAGTCCTTAGTTAGATTTTAATAAAATTTGACATGCGCAAAGAAGAAGTGTTGACGAGTTTAAATTTTGAATTTTGACCGCATGGGCCCACCAGGGGTGCGACCAGGGGTCCCCATAGTAGGACACCTCGGGTATGTTCAATTTTTAAAACGATCCTGTTTCTTTGTCTGTGTTTTCTATCATCTGCTTCGAATGTATTAATAGCTTGTGTGCTGTGGATGTCATTGGTAACCTAAGATACAAATCTGAAAGCATATATCACCATTAAGCCATATAGTGTTTTCATTTCGAAAATTATCTTCCTTTCTTCTTCATTTTTGACATTTTACTTTTAAGTAATCGTAGACAAAATGGCGGACTTTTTCATCCAATAATTTCTTACAGCCCTTAGGAATAACAGGAGCACTAATTTTCTTCACAATATATTTAATAATAGCATCATACTTTGTGTCTTTTGGGCGTTATTTTAGCCAAATTTCAAAAAGTTAATTTTTTTTATAGCACAGTAACCTAGAAAAAATTAAATTACTCAGAAAGCGCAAAAATGCGCAGTATGAAATAAAGTGAAATGAATTCATAACATTTCAGTATATTTAATTATTTTAATTTCAAGTTTAACAAACGTTAACATTTTTTTAAAAGCTTCTATAAAGTTAAAGTTTTGTAATCAAAACAAATTACTTTAAGGTTATGTTTAAAAATTTTAATTTTTAATATAAAGGGAAATAGTTTCCAAATATTTAGGAAAGCAAAATTAAGTACTTAGACGTCTCGTTGTTTTCCATTTTAAACATTATTTAAATTATTCACACACTTTCCACAATTAACGGTTAAAAGTTACAATATAATATTGATACTATTCAAAATTTTTTAAAAATGTATCGAAACTTTGACTTTGAAGGCATGCTGTCAAGCCGTATTTTGTATTTTACAAGAACCAATTGCGAATTTGTTTGCATTGGAGTTTTAGTAACAGGTTGACAATAAAAAATAATGAATAATAACAACTTCGAAATTGGAATTTCGCACGGAAAAAGTGATACTTTGAACTATAGTGTATTGTTCTAAACTATAAATGATCAAAGTCGAGCTAATTTTTAGAAAGTAATTTACGATATTTGTTATTTTAGGATTTTCGAATGAAATTCGATTTGTTGTCAGAATTATGAATGATTACAGATCCAGCTGTTTTTTTCAATTTAACACTTAATTAACAAGTGATCACCAGGGAAACCAAAATATGCAAATGCATGTTTTTTCTGGTGAGTCTAATGAGCACATGGATAAGATATTTACACGTTTCAGAACTATTTAAGAATTTTGGCATCGATTTGTTAGTGCATATTTTTGCATATTTTACAGTTTAATAGCATATTTTGAGTTTATCAAAAACAAATTTTGTCTTACTTATTTTTCGCTGTTGTGTTACAGGTTTTTACTTCCTTTGTTTAAAATTCAAAATTGAAAAATAGATGGCTTTTCACCAAAAAAAATAACAATTCGAAAAAAATTTTTATCCAAAAATTGAAAAAACAGAAAAAAAATGTTCACCTTAAAAAATTTTTTTTTTTCCAAAAAATTAAAAAAATGAAAAAAAAATTTTGTTCACCTAAAAATATTTAAATTTTTTATTTTGAAGTATAATTAGGTGAAGGATATATAAGATTCGGCACAGCCGAATATAGCTCTCTTACTTGTTTTAATATAAGATAAGCATTATTTTAATAATAGCTCCATCTAAATATTAAATTTTAGTTCTAATTCAAACTTAACCGTTCTAAGTGTTAAAGAAATATTGTCTTTTAAATTTGCTCCTATAATATCAGTTGATGTCCAAAGAACATTTTCTATGTATAAAAATGTTTTCAGATCCAATAGACAACGATTTTTATTTGAAAATTTAAGTAAATTTTTTTTGGTTAAGAATTATGTAAAAGTTTGTTTTTTTAAGAGCATATTTTTTAAATTTTAAGAGCATATTTTAAAGTTTTTACTGCATATTTAAAGCGCCTAAAACGCTTTTTTTAGAGCATATTTCCGGTTTCCCTGGTGATCACTAATCAAAGATGGACCTTTTTTCGATCGTTGATCGAGCGTTGTCATGATGGAGTATTAGGGATTCATGTCTGGATGCATATTCTGGACGTTTTTCGGCCAATGCTTGCTTCAAACGAATCAGTTGCATTCGGTGCATTGCCTGTGATGATCTGGCCAGATTTCAGAATCTCATAATAGATATGACTGACCATTTTGCTCTTACTAAATATAGAGAAATACCTTGGCGCCATGGATATTTGTTTCAGTTGTCTGGGCTTCACATACGATCTCTTACGCTTCGGGTTATAGTAATGGATCCATTTTTCATTGCAAGTAATAATTCGGTGCAAAAATTATGTGCTTTTATAGATTTCAATCATCATTTCGAACATGAAAAATCATCTTTCAAGGTCTCTCGATGTGGTTTCCAATTTTCCAGCTTTTTAATGAATCATGCTGCTCGCAAAAGTTTTGAAATTGCTGCTTGAGTAGCTTGCAATGATTTTGCAAGCTCTTTTTGAGTTTGACAACAATCTTCATGGAATAATGGCTGAAATTCTTGGTCTTCAAACTTTTTTGACTGGCCTGGGCGATCTTTGTCTTTCAAAAATCACTACTTCTGAACCGAACAAACCATCTCTCGCACATTGAAACCAATGGAACACATTCACCATAAGCTTCGGCAAGCAATCAGTGTGCTTCAGCGACACTTTTTAAATTAAAGAAGTAAAGAAAAACTTCCCACATATGAAGTGGTTTAAGCTAAGAGAGAATAAATGCAGATGTTCACGAACATCCAAATACCGTGTACTAATTACAGAGGGCAACAAAATCGAAAAAATTTTAGAGGCTTTTTAAACCACTACACAATTTTGATGTATTGTGGTTTCAGTAGTACAAATATGGTCTAAATTTTAAATTCTATGAAGAAGTTTTTTTTAATTTTTTTTTTCTAAAATTGCGAATTTTTGTAGATGTTTCTCCATATAATTTATGATAACTAAAAAAGGGTTATTTCGATATTAATGAAATAAACTTGGAAAAGTTCAAATTTACATAGCCTTTAATCCACTTATATATTGCGTTTTTATATGAAAATAGCAAATTTTTTTGATTTAAAAAACTCATGAAAAATCAAAAACGGCAGAAATTGTTTAGGTTTATTACTTCATCACAAAGCCACATGTAGTAGGAACAAAATGAGATATCGATCATAAAAATCTATGAATTAGTTTCGAATCTATTCACAATTAAATGAATTCGCTCATTTTCACAAAATTTTAGTTGCTTCTTTTAATATACATAAAATTGAGTAGTTAATGTTCTTCTTTTGAATGATTGAATTTTGAAAACATTTTCCCAATGTTGTGTATAAATTTTGATATATATATTGCGTTTCAATCGGATCAGTAGTTTCAGAGTTACAATAACAAATTCAAGCAAAAAATAAATTTTTTACATGAAAATAGCTAATTTTTTTATTTTAAAAAAATCATGAAAAATCGAAAACGGCAGAAATTGTTCATATTTATTGCTTTATCGCAAAGCTACATATAATAGAAACAAAATGAGATATCGATCGTAAAAATCTATGAATTACTTTCTAATCTATTCACAATTAAGTGAATTCGCTCATTTTCACAAAATTTTTGTTTTTTGAGTGATATACATAAAATTGAGTGGTGTAAGCTCTTCTTTTGAATGATTGAATTTTGAAAACTTTTTCCCCAAGCTCTGAACAAATTTTCATAAATATACTGCGTTTTAATCGGCTCAGTAGTTTCGGAGTTATAATAAAAAACTGAAGCAAAAAATAAATTTTTTACGTGAAAATAGCAAATTTTTTTGTTTTAAAAAACTCAGGAAAAATCGAAATCGGCAGAAATTGTTCATATTTATTGCTTTATCGCAAAGCTACATATAATAGGAACAAAATGAGATATCGATCGTAAAAATCTATAAATTACTTTCCAATCTATTCACAATTAAGTGAATTCGCTCATTTTCACAAAATTTTTGTTTTTTGAGTGATATACATAAAATTGAGTGGTGTAAGCTGTTCTTTTGAATGATTGAATTTTGAAAAAAATTTCCCCATGCTGTGTATTTTCATATAAATATTGCGTTTCAATCGACTCATAGATATTTTTGCATATTTTATTGCTAATGCATGTTTGGTTCAAAATGTTCATTGTCCTAGTTTTTAATAAAGATATTGTTACGAAATTTCCTTATCAATTTGAATTTAACGGTCAGTAACGGCTGTTTGCAACATTCATAAAGTTTATAACCATATCCACCAGTAGAAATGTCTACTTATAAGCAATATGATCATCTATCATTGTGGAAATCCGAGTTTTTTCGTTAGATTATTCATGAAACTTCTAGAGGATGGCGCTGTGTATATAAGTAGTAACAGCGAGTTGTGAGTGGGTCAGCTCATGAAACGTATTACAAATGTGTAATATTATTTTTGTTCAGAATGACAAAATTGAGAGTAGTTTAATTTGTATCTTTCATTAATCCTTAATAGTCATCCTCATCAGTCACAAACTTTTTATGGTTTTATTACTTTCCATTTTTGTATGATTAGAAATTATTCTGAAACATATATCATAAAAATAAATGTTCCTATGTCCGCTTATAATATACCCACATGTATGTATTCAAATACAAAAGAGATTATTAAGACTTCCTTTTCTATGTTGTTTATTTTGAAATAAGTATTACAATATATATAAAAATGATCTACAATACAAAAGAGCTAAGATACTGCTGCCACCAATCACATACGAGTACACAGACATTGCAAGAGAAAATTTGAAAAAAGAAAAATGAACAATTCATTGTGACAGTTGAACGAAAAGGAAAGAATAAATTGTTCGCTGTAGAAAATGTATGTAACTCCAAGCTAAAAAAAAATGTGTAAAAGGTAAACCCTTATAATGGATAGGTAGTTTTATTTCAACTAAACAAGTTTTATACTGTGAGACGATTAAAGAAGTATTAGATTTAGGCCATACTCAGATGTGAATAATCTAAATCTTGAATTATTTTCAAAACAATAGTTTATTCGGCAAATTAATCTCGATCTGTGATCATTCTGACCAAAAACCTATATTTTATACGAAAAACTGAAAGTATATGAAATCGGAATTAATTTTATAAATCGGTGTTTAATCGAGAAAAGGAGCTCGATCAGTGATCACTCATAATTCTGAATCGAGAAAACTTCAAAATTTTTTAATATTTATGTAAGTAAGAAAAATGTAGATATGCTTGTGATCACTTATAATTCTGACCAAAAATAGCAGTTTTGTATGGAAAACGAAAAACCTTGTAAATAAGTGTTAAATCGAGAAAAGTATATCGGTCTGTGATCACTCATAATTCTGACCAAATATCGATATAACCTCTGTAAATAAAGTTTTAATTGAGAAAATTAGCTTAGAAAAGAGCGTTTAATTGGGAAAAAGGATACCGGTGATCTCTCATAATCCTGAACGAAAAATTCAAAATTAATATAATCGTTAATAATTTTGTAAATAAGCGTTAAGTCGAGAAAACGGAATCGATATTTGCTGAACATTTAAATAAAGTCTTTCAACGGAAATTAGTTCGAGTTCGAAGAATTGCCAGTTTCAAATGAAACTTGAACAAGTAAGAATGCTACATACATATTTTCGGCTGTGCCAAATCCTATATACACTTCACCAAATTATACTTCAAAATAAAAATTTTAAATATTTTTGGGTAAACAAAATTAATTTTCTTTTCCAAAATTGCTTTTTTAATTTTTTGGAATAAAAATTTTTTCGAATATTAAAATATTAAATTTTTTTTTTGTTTTTTATTTTTTTTTAATATTTAGCAAAAAAAAACTTTTGGTAAAAAATAAATTCGGGTTAAAAAATATTTTTTCCGATTTTGATCCATTGTAGATCCAACTTACTATGGTCTTATATACGTCGTTGCAAAGGGTTTTGATCATTGGATATCCATATTGTCTATATAATTGACTATCCAGATATACATAGGTCAAAAATAGGTAAAAAATCGAGGTTGTCCTGGTTTTTTCCTTATATCTCAGTCATTTGTGGACCGATTTTCTCGATAGGAACCGAGCCGGAAGAATTCCGGAAAGTTCAACAGACAGACGGACATGGCTTAATCTATAAGGATCCAGAATATACATATATACTTTATAGGGTTGGAAAATTATATTGTGGAAATTACAAACGGAATGACAAATGTATATATGCCCTTCTCACGAAGGTGAAGGGTATAAAAAGTCACCGGGACCTGATTTAATAACACCATCCATGATTAAAAGTCTACCAAAAGTGACAATAAATTAACTATCTGTATTATTTAATCCGATTAGGGATTAATCCTAAAAATTGGAAAATTTCTCAAATAATAATGATACTTTAACCGGGTAAAGTATTTAACCCTACCATCTTCTACCATTTGTTTCGGTCTATAAACGCTCTCTGAACAGATTATCCGAAGTTGGCTTGATTCATTCTTGTCCTCAAAAGAGTTGTTGTGGGTCGGTGTACATAATAAAATAAATGCTAAATGGTTGAAAATATCCCGTATTTTTAGATCATATACCCAATAGGTTTGAGTGATTGCAGATCAATCTCATTTATCGATTGAGCTCTTATTTGTTGAATTATGACTGATCATGGGTTCCATGGGCTGCTGCTCCTCAAACTGCTCACTCCATTCAAATCTGATCCCATTGTGATAAAATCTTATCCCACTATAAGGCGGATGAGGCAAAACTTCCCAACCACTTTATTGTAAATACATTTTGACAGGTATTGCAACATGTGGCCGAGCGTTGTCATGATGGAATATTACAGTTTCATGCCTTTAACGAATCGCTTGCATTCGGTATAGGTTCCCTTTGATGGTCTGGTCAGATTTCAGAAGCTCATATTATATAGGACCCTTTTGCTCCCATCAAATATAGAGATTTACCTTAGGGCCATTGGTATTTGGCTTTGGTGTCAATTGGCTGGTTGATCGGGCTCACATATGATCTCCTGCGTTTCGGGTTATCGTAATGGATCCGTTTTTCATCACAGGTAATGTTTCGGTGCAAAAATTATTTTCTTTTATAGAGTTCAACCATCATTTCAGTCACACAAAATCGTCTTTCAATGTCTCTCAGATTCAAATCGTATGGTACACAATTTCCCTTCTTTTGGATGAATACTGTTGCTGGAAAATGTTTTGTAATTGCTGATGGAATAGCTCCCAATTATTTTGCAAGCTCTTCATGGAGTAATGCCTCCAATACTTGGTCTTCAAAATTTTTTAGCAGGCCTGTGCGATCTATGTCTTCCGTGTCAAAATCTCCACTTCTTAACCGCACAAACCATCTCTAGCACGTTGAACCCCATGAAACACATTCACTTTAAGCTTTGGTGAGCAATTGGTGTGTTTCACCGGCACTTTTTTCAAATTAAAGAAGTAAAGCAAAACTTCCCGCATATGACGCTTTGTTAGCACAAAATTTGACATTTTCGAAGCAAAAAAAAAAACCTTGTTGTAATAACTAAATGAGAATAAATGACAGATATGTACCCTTCAAAATGACATAAAAGTTATAACTTTGTAAATAGTCGTTAAACCGAGAAAAGGAGATTGATCATAAATATCTCAAAATTTTCTAAAAAAGTTAACAACTTCAAAGTAAAGCTTTATCTTGGTGAAAAGAACTTATTCTGCTGGGAAAATCTAAATAATATCTCAAATTAAAACCTCATTCCTTAAACATGCAGTGTGTAGAAAAGAACACATAAGCATACAAAAAGCATAAAAGGAAACCTTGTAACAAATAAGCGATTTTAACTCAGTTGTATGTAATAATTCTTATATGCAATGAAAGGATAAATGTTTTCCTACTACATTTCTTTGCTTTCATGCACTCTTTCTCCTTAAAACCTTCATTCTACTCATATTCCTGTATATATTCTTTTATATTTTTGTGTGTTTTAATCTACTCTTTTTTTTTATATCATCATTCTTTTAACAAAATGTTGGCAATGTGTATATTTCCGCATTAAAATGATGCCAAAAAATATAACTGCTTGTTACTATAGTATAGTTTAGTTCCTAAATTCATATGTAAGGATATTCAAGCTGTAGTACAAACAATCAAGCAAACAAACAAACAAACATTAGAAGGTAAGTGAACATGCATGCAGCAGCCATCCTATACTCTACTTACGCTACTCGTATCGCTCCAGTTTAAAGTAAACACATTTTTATTTTCATTTTCTAGGACATTGTGTGACGTTGAATATGTTCACAGAACCACAATGATGCATCATGTTCATCATGGTGGTGGCTGGCTGACTTTTTTCCTCATTTTTTTTTTTTTGTTTTGTTCTTCAAACAACAACAGAAAAAAGAGCAGCATGAAAATGAAAAGTTAGTTGAGTCGTAGTTTAACAGAAAAAGGACCCACAAAAAAAAATCAACAGAAAAACAGCCAACTAAACAAAAAGTTTATGACAGACAACAACTGTTGTTACTATTCGTTGGAAGTTCGTTAAGTTGATACGGCAGTTACTGTTGCTCAAACTCCAGGCCTAGCAATCAGCATAATTAGTTCAGATGATTGAATGTTACTTTTGGCAGTGATGGAATCAATAGGCAGGTCTGCTTTTACAGAACTAAATTTTTAAATTAAAGATTTGAACAATTAGAGGACAATACTAATTGCTTGCCAAAATAAAACATCAAAATTCACTTAACACCATAAAAATCTGTTACGTGTAGCCAAATTATCGACCCTCTTTACAACTCAATTCACATATCGTGTGAAAACATCTCAAATGTTAATTAAATATACAACATTTTTAAAGTAGAGCTCTCCCCTAACCATAACAACCGCCCTGAAACTATATTTTTTTTTTAAACTCTTGCCACTCCTGTGTGCTGCAGCATCAGCATAAAATGTTGCTCATTTTGAGATGCAAATTATAAGTTTTTTTTCGTTTTATTTATTTATTTTTTCGTGCATCACAGCAAAGCGTACAGTACAACATAATCATAGATGGTGTAACAGAATTTTGTTGTACAAAAAAATTAGTTGAGCATGAAGAACTTTTGATGTGAACTGGAAGAGGGAATCAACTGCAACAACTAAAATTAGATGTTTGCGCATAAAGCCAATGTGTCAGGGGTTTTATTATTTAACATTGAAATGTTTTTCTATGTAAGTAAGCGAAATGTGTAAAAGCAGTAGCGGTTTTAAATAGTAAATAAAAGCATTCTTTTTGTTAAAGGAAGCCACTGTAAAGCTTTGAATAATACTAAGCTGGTCAACTATTTTAATTAAATATGTTTCGCAAATTTAGTTGCTTTAGCATTAACACTAAAGTAAGGAATTATAGTAGAAGGAACAGCAAATAAAGGATTCATCAGATAGAAACTTAAAATTATTTAAACAAATTTAAAATACCTAAAATTTTTTAAAACTTTGTAAGTAAGTTTAACTCTTTGGTGGTCACTTTTCTAACCACCTTTTCTATAGTACTTAAAACATAATTTATTGACATCTATTGGCATTTTGCTAAACAATTAAATTTTCTGAAGTCATTCGTTTATGTTTTTTGGAAAACTTTGCTGTCAGGGTGCTCTGGTTAAATTAATATTGTTACGTTTTAACCTTTTCAAAACGCTGGTTTATTTCCTTTAAATAAACCGGATACTTTTGATTGCAAATAAAAGCCGTTTAGTAGTTTGAAAATTGTAACAACTCTTTATTTATTTAAAACTAGCAGTTACTAATGTTTTTTGTTCTTCAAGTTTCTCCAACCCACTCACACCAGCCTGTTCTTATTTATTTGCAAATAAAATATCTATATTTGTACTGCATACTTTAGGGAGCTTATTTTATTACCGTTGACTGGACCAGTAATGCGCAGCCCATACCACAATTGTGGAAAATAAAATCACACGTATTCTTATGCTCTTACATTTTAGTAGTCGTTGTCCACTCAACGATACAACTAGGAATACGCATGAGCACTGGTGTATGACTTTTTCTTTATTTTTTCAGTTTTTGTATTTGTGTGTTTGTAGGTGCACTGAATAAAATAAAGAATTGAATGTGTTGGTGAGAGTAAGTGTATTGGTGAGGGGATTTATTTTTGCGAACCTCTGGACTGGACTCACAAAAAACAGAATTTCCGAGTTTTTCCCGGAATTTTTGAATTTTTTTTTCTTTACAAACCATCTCCTGAAAATTTCGAATCGAATAAAAAAAATCAGACAAATCGCTCCAGCCGTTCTTAGAATTAAATAGACACTCAATGTTTTTTTATACACGTTTATAAATTCGCAGAAATACAAACACACTTTATAATGTACACGAATTCACTTGAAAAACATAGCACACTCAGTTGATGTTTATTCGAAAAGCGTCTCTGATCAAACTGACTAACGACTGCAACCTCTGCCACTATTTATAACACTGCCATCTGCACTCTAGATTTCTCTTTAACTGTCTAGAGGTTTCTAATACATACGCCATCTGTGGTGTACTTTCTACAATGTTCTTTAACTGAATATTCGAATTCGAATATACGGTCGCAGCAAACAGCGTTGCCAACTTACGATCAATAGTCAACTGAAAGCTTTTATTCAATGTTAATAATGCCCACAGATATGTTATAGTTTGCTATTACAGCACTGTTATTTGAAAGAATTAGGCTACTTTTAAATCAGCCGTTAAAATCGTTATATTTGAATTCAAGTAAAATTTCGTAACAATATATTAATTTGAAAATATTGTAAACCGCAGTTTTTCTAAGAGACTATTATGAATTCAATAAAAAAAAAGCACAGAGTGTTTATTGTTCATCGAATTCAGCTATTTCGTTTGTTTGTGTGAGAAAATTTAATAAAAATTATTAACTTTCGAAAACAATGTTTTTGCTTAAGTGAAATTAAAATGATGACAATTTATAGAACTTAATCGTGGAAAGGAGCTCGATCTGTGATCGCTCATTATTCAATATTTTATAATGAAAACTCAAAGTATCTAAAATCGTTAATAACTTTTTAAATAGATATTAAATAGAGAAATTGAGCTCGACTGTGATCAATGATCATTATTCTGATCAAAAATTTATATTTTATACGACAATCACAAAATATTGTGATCAGTAATAATTTTAAACATAAATCTTAGTTTTATGAAAAACCCAAAATTCTCACCAAATTATACTTCACAATAAAAATTAAAATTATTTTTTTTTAATTTTTAAATTTTTTTTTAAAAATTAGGAGAATTATTTTTTCAGTTTTTTTATTAATTAGTGAAAGAAAAAGTAAGACAAAAAAATTCCGACTAAGGTACAACTTATTACTATGGTCTTATATACGTCGCTGCAAAGTACTTTGAAATATCTATCACTAGATATCCATATTGAGTATATTAATTACTTAGTAATCCAGATATACATAAAACAAGTAAGAGAGCTATATTCGGCTGTGCCGAATATATATACTAGGGTGGCCCTTAATAAACGAAAGTTGGATTTTGGCCATTCTCACCCCCCAGTTTGGTGAACATTAGTAAAAAAATCATCCTGAAAAAATTGTAGGTAAATCGGTTGGGGTTAAGACGTGCCCTCTTGAGATGCATCTACAAGGGGAAAAATGATTTTTTTCAGTTTTTGTAACAATTTTGCCATTAAAAAATTACTTTTGCAATTTAAATTAAAATAATAGAAATGTGTACGTAATTGTCGTTCTAATGAGACATAAAAAACCGAAATTGGCCAGAAAATGTTAAAGTTATTAAAAATTCGCCAGGCCATTAAGGGGTTCAGGCAAATAGAACCTGAAATGTAGGAACAAAATTAACATATTTTGATAAATATTAAAATAAAAGCTCATTTTTACTTAAAATATGTCCATATTTACTTGTATATGAGTTTTTGTCTTCGTAGGATACCGTTAACCTATTCGCAGATATGACCAAAAAAATATAAATTTTTTAACGGCAGATTCAAAACTCCATTTTCAAATTTTTAAAAATTTTGTTAAACAAATTTGAGAATTTTTTGATCATTTCATTGGGGTTTATTGAGAACATAATAGGGAATAAAAATATGAAAAAATTATGAAAATATCTCATATAGTTTTTCCGTACCTGCGATTTAAATTTTCGAGAAAATGTTCAGCTGTCAAAAACATATGGTAGTTTATGAAACTTAAATAGAATTTAAATGGCCAACGTTGCACAGTGGTATGATAATAAAAAAAGAGGGAAATAAATCTGTAACTTCTACCCAACATAGAAATTCATAAAAAAGCATGTTGCCTACATAACAACATTTTTATGAATGTAAATAACAGTGCTAGGTAAATTCTCAGCGAGTTGTTAAGTTTTCCCTAATTTATTTGACACGTAAAAAACATAAGGTAGACATGTTATATATCAATGGATAGAGGATTTTGTCTACTTTTCAAAAATCCTCCTATATCCTATATCTTTTGACAATTAAAAAAATTCATGGAATACTTTTTTGAAAAATATGACAAAAAATGCTTTTTATTGAATTTAGTATAGATACAATTTTTTCAAATTGAAATAAAATTTTTATTTCTGTATATTTTTTGATGAAATTTCATAGTTATGTATGTAGATTTATCTATTTAAAATGGAAAAATAAAAACAAATTTTGAAATTTGTTATCAAGTATCCCGCAATTCCCAAAAAATCATAAAAAATCCCAAAAATGGGATTTTTTCGTTTTTTGGCTATAATATCCATACCAGGGGCGGGGTTATCGGAACCCTTTACAAAATAATAAAGAACTTATTGGGCCATATAAAATAGGTTACTATATTTTGATATCGAATATGCGATTTGAGAATTTTTGCCCTAAATTTGAATTCTACATAAAAACAAGTAAGAAAGTATGGTCGGTCAAGCCCAATGACCAATGACCAATGATGGACCGATCACCATGAAATTAGGTCGTGTGATTTATGTGTATATTAATGTTAACTATGTTGTTGTGTTTACCAACATTTTTAAGCGATTTATGCACGTTAAAATGATTTTCGGAAGCGGGTCTATATGGGAGCTATGACTAATTATGGACCGATCGTAACAAAATTTGGTGACATGAATTTTGTGTATATAAAACTTATTTGGAGCGGAATTTGTGGAGATACATATATAAATTAAACATTTATGACCGATAAAGTCCAATTTCGGGAGGACATTTGTATGGGGGCTAGGTGAAATAATGAACCGATTTCAGCCAGTTTCAATAGGCTAAGTCCTTGAGGCGAAAAAATAATATTTATCAAATTTGATAGAAATATCTTCAAAATTGCGACCTGTACTCTGCGCACAAGGTTTACATGGACAGCCAGCCAACCAGACGGACGGACGGACATCGCTTAATCGACTCAGAAAGTCGATCAGTATACTTTAAGGTGGGTGTTAGACTAATATTTTTGGGCGTTACAAACATCTGCACAAACGCATAATACCCTCCCCACTATGGTGGTGTAGGGTATAAATAGGCATTTTTTGAATGGACCTGATCCCGTCGGTATCAAAAATTAGAATTTTTTTTTTTTCATTTCAAATATTTGATGTAGAGTTAGCTTTTCAAACAGTACAAATTCATTATATATCCTCTTAGAAATTTTTTAGATAACTTAAAAAGAAAAAAGTACTTTTTTCCCAAAAAAATAGCGAAAAATCTCCTTTTTAAAATTTTTTAAATTCAAATGAATATAACTTTGGACTCAGCCATGATTTTTAAACACTTCTTTCTTTATTTGATATATAAATCTAATGTTAATCCTATAAAAGAAAAATGGATAAAATCGGGGAATATTTGGAACCGCGGTCACCAAAAAACTGGAGTAGGGTGGGTAAAAATGTTGAAAATTAAATTTTCAAATGCGAATATCTCCTAAGCTATAGTTTTATGTAGTGCTCGATGAGGAGATTCTATATGTGTATTTTTTTTAAATCGTAACACAAACGAAGAAATAGGATCATTTTAAAAATTGAACATACCCGAGGTGTCCTACTTTGGGAACTGGTCCCGCTCCTGGTGGGCTCATGAGGTCCAAATTCAAAACTTAAACTCGACTGCACTTCCTCTTTGTGCATATGAAATTTTATTCAAATTTAAAAGTTACAGATTTATTACCCTCTTTTTTTATTCTCATACCACTGTGCATCGTTAAGTAAAGACATCAATTACATTATAAAGTGACTAAAACACTGAGTGACTATTTAAATTGTTGTTGTACATTTGAAATAAATAAAGAGTTGTTACAAATTTAAACTACTTGACTTCTTTTTATTTGCAATCAAAAGTATCTGGTTTATTTAAAAATAATACCAACGATTTTAAAAGGTAAAAACGTAACAATATCGTTCTGATATATTGCAGAAAATTCGAAATAGCATAGTGATCACTCACTATTCTGACAAAATTTTTAATATCTTCGAAAACTTGGTAAATAGGCGTTAAATAGAGAAAAGGTGTTCGGTACGTGATCAGGCATAATTTTTAGCAAAAACCAAAATATCTATAATCGGTAATAACTTAGTAAATAATCGTCTAATAGAGAGATAAAGCTCAATTTGTGATCATTCCTTTACACAACTGGCCTAGCATTTAAAATATAATAAGCATTTTTATACTTATTTTCGCTTGCACATTTAATAACTTTAATTTTATCTTTTTTACACAAACTCTTTTTTTACCTTATGCTAAAATAAACAAACAACAACAACAATAGCGGTAGCAAAATTAAGTCAGTAACTAAAACCAAGAGCATGTTTTAATACTCACTCGTATGTGGAAATGAGGAAGCAGCATCAATCTGAAATATTTCATCCATGTAGAATGTGTACATCGCTCCTTTATTCATAGATATAATGCCTTTAGGATAGTAATTGTGAAGCATATTTTGAAAGTATTTTAGTGTTTATTATGGATTTATGCAAAGTTTTATTTTTGTGTGAAATTACAAAGGGTATTACAATTCATGAAAAGAAAATAAAACAATTAAATATTCAAAATATGTATTTGTCAAATTCACAATCGGTGTCGTGACTTTGTTTGGTTATGTTTGAAAAACATTTATGACATACAACTTACAACGCTACGACTCCGATTGTGAATTGGACAATTATTAAATTGTAGCTTTCACCTTTTGTTCAACCCTTTAAAACTAAACCATGATTTAGTATGTAGATAATTTTTTGAAAATTGCATGCAGCTTCATAAATAGTTTTTAGATGAAAACGAGGCCAAAACAACAACAAACTGAAAAACATTGCAAAATTTTACAACCTGCTTTTATTTTTTCCACATTTCACATCTGTTTGAAGGCGTGTTGTGTTTTATGTATTTGAACGTAGATGATGATGAACTTTATTAAGTTTTAATGAGTGTCAAGTGCACAATTTTCAAATGTACTACTGCGAGCATAATTCACATTCCCCGGATTGCACGTACTACCTGTGCACCTTTTTTTTGTATTTAAGTTTGGCAAACATTTTTAGAGATTTTTGTTTTAAGGATAAATAAAATAATTAAACTTAATGTAAACGTGGCTGCATCTAAAACTGAAAGTCGTTTTTTTATTTTGTTTTTGCTGCAACCAACATAATCATTACTACAGGGAATAAGGATTCTAAAAACGAGAGAAAAAAACACACATTTTAAAAGATAACATTTAAAAAGGTTGTAGTGCTTTACAAACTGTTAGTGTAAAACTAAATAAATGTATAATATATTATGTATGTAATTTAATGGGTACTTATTTTATTTTATGGGTTTTTAAACAAGGACTATTTAGATTTTAAATTCTGTTTTTTTTTGATAAGGAATTAATAAATGAAACTTTCAGACATTCTGTACTAAATACTGTATATGGTAAAAAAAAAAATGCTTTTTTCCGAAAATCACAAAATTTAAATCATAGTTACGGAAAAACTGTAGGAGGTATTTTCATAATTTTTTCATATTTTTATTCTCTACTATGATCTCAATAAATCCCACTGTGATGATAAAAAAAATTCTGAAATTTTTTAACAAAATTTTTAAAAATTTGAAAATGGAGATTCGAAACAGCCGTTAAAAAAATATTTTTTTTTTGCCATACCACTATAGGTAATTTTACCCATTTTTGAGGCCAAAAGTCATTTATTGAACTTTCATAAATGCATTTTTTGTTGTTGGTATTTGATAAAAAACATTAAAGGAAACAGCTGCAAATTTTGTTTTTGTAAAAAAAATAACGGCGACTGCTTAGCAAGTTGTTGAAATCAGTATATACAGTGCAATTTGTTCGAATTTTTAAGTTTATTTAAATAGTTAAAAAACAAACATAAATTTAAGTTAAATATGGAAAACAAAAGTGATATAAGTGCTTAATATTTTAAGAAAAATATTGTTACGTTTTAACCTTTTCAAAACGTTGGTTTATTTCCTTTAAATAAACCGGATACTTTTGATTGCAAATAAAAGCTGTTTAGTAGTTTAAAAATTGTAACAACTCTTTATTTATTTAAAATGTACAACAACCACAGAATTAAATAGTCACTAGGGTATTCAATCGATTAACCGTTAATCGGTTAACCGATTAATTTTGGACGGTTAACTGTTCGAATAATTTGAAATTGCCGATTTTCAAATAACAAATAAACCGATTAATTTGTATCGATTAACCGATTAACCGAAATTCCTTTTTTTGCACTTTAACCATTTTTTTTGTATTTATTTTTTTATTTCAATTCAAATACAAATTTCAAATTAAAATTAGATATTTTTTGAACATCCAATAAACATGATTAGTGAGTATGTATAACAACTGACATATTTAATTTACATGTATTTGAAACTTTGTTTGGATTTACATGTATAGACGAAACTTTTTTTTTTGAAATGAGTCTTTTATCATAACTAAACGAAACTATGAAAAATTTAAAACAATGCAAAAAGGAATATTCTTTATCATGCTTTTGATTTCTCTAACATATACAATCAGCGAGAGTGTTTTTTCCAAGAAAAGTTTTATTAAATCTAAAGAAAAAATCTTTTAAATTATATTCTTTTAATAAAAGATTATTTCAGAAGATCTCACTAAAGCCCTAAAAACCTCACACATTGGTCATTTGCTGCAACAACGTCTTTGAATATTTTATAACATTTTACTACATATTTCTTAAATAAATGTTCAACAAATCATGCGATTTCAGAAATATAAATAGTAGATGTTAATATCTTTCTAATCTGTATTTAACCCAAACTTATAAAATATACGAGAAAACATGAATTTTAATTTTGATGTTTACAACAAAAAAACACTCTCACACAAAAAATAATTGACTTTTTTGAAAA
This sequence comes from Calliphora vicina, assembly GCF_958450345.1. NCBI lineage: Eukaryota > Metazoa > Arthropoda > Insecta > Diptera > Calliphoridae > Calliphora > Calliphora vicina. Next base: position 22,399,861 of record NC_088781.1, on the reverse strand, counting down.
CTGATAAAACTTTAAGAAAGATTGTAGAACAGCTCATATTTTGTATTTGTAGTTCAAAAAACACGGATTTTGAGTTATGACGTTGTTGCAGCAAATAGATGATATGTTTACAAAAATGATATCAAATACCTTATGTGCTGTTTTTTATGTTTTTGTACACAAAATTCGTTGTTGTATTTTCAATTTAAAATGAAAATAAAAATTATTCGGTTAATCGAATAATTTTAAATTAACCGATTATTAACCGAATAAATCTAAACCTCGATTAATTATTTGCTCGATTAACCGATTAAATCAGAAACCCGATTAATTGAATACCCTAATAGTCACTCAATGTTTTTTATACACGTTCGCAGAAATACAGACACACTTTATAATGCACACGAATTCACTTGAAAAATACAACACACTTTAAGGCACTCAGTTGATGTTTCAAAAAGCGTCTCTGCCATCTGCACTCTAGATTGCACTTTAACTTTCTAGAGCTTTCTAATACATACGCCATCTGTGGTATACTTTCTACATTGTTCTTTAACTGAATATTCGAATTCGAATATATGGTCGCAGCAAACAGAGTTGCCATACTTACGATCATTGGTCAACTGAAAGCTTTTATTTCAATGTTAATAATGCCCACAGATATGTTACAGTTTGCTATTACATCACTGCTATTTGAAAGCATTATGCTACTTTTAAATCAGTCGTTAAAATCGTTATATTTGAATTCAAGTGCAATTTCGTAACAATATTTTGTAAAAACAAGTAAGAGAGCTATATTCGGCTGTGCCGAATCTTTTATACCCTTCACCAAATTATACTTAAAAATATTTTTTTTTTTAAATATTTTTATTTAAACAAAATCAAAATTTATTTTTTTTTCCAAATAGTTTTTTTAATTTTTTTTAAAAAAAGTTTTTTCAAATTTTTTTTTTTTAAATTTTTTTAAATTTCTTTAATTTTTTTACTATGGTCTTATATACATTAGATATCCATATTGTCTATATTAATGACTTAGTAATCCAGATATAGGTCAAAAATAGGTCAAAAATCTAGGTTGTCCTAGTTTTTTCCTTATATCTCAGCCATTTGTGGACGGATTTTCTCGATTTTAAATAGCGACCGAGCCGGAAGAATTTCGGAGATATTGATGTATGAATCGTGTATGTAAGTTATTTGGGGGCTTCGGAAAGTTGATTTCAACACACAGATGGACAGACGGACATGGCTATATCGATTCCGCTATCTATAACGATCCAGAATATATATACTTTATGGGGTCGCAAATGAAAAATTGGAAATTATAAACGGAATGACAATCTTATATATACTCTTGCCACTCATGGTGAAGGGTATAAAAAAGTATTATTTTAAAGTATAAGAGTATAAGTATAAGAATAATGCGGATGTCGGAGCAATTCGTAACCTAATACATGGATTTTTGTCGGGGAAACTGCTCATGCGTGCACCCTTGCATTGTCCTAATGAAAAAGAACTTTTATCTTTGGCAATTTATTATCTTCGCAAATGATTGTTTTACGCATTTAAAGGTAGACAATGTGGATTATATCGCGTGCATCCCAAAAAATGGTCGCAATGACAAGCCACCTTGGCCTTCTTGTCGCCGTTTCACCCAGAGAATCCCACTGATTTGACTACTGTTTGGTCTCTGGTTTGTTGTAAAGGATCCAGATTTCGTCCACGGTTACGAAATGGCGCAAAAACTCGTTCATGTTGCTGTTGAACAATGCTCCAGGGAAGTTGTCATACGATTGTGTTTTAGGTGATCATTCAAAATTTAAACCACTGAGCCATGTGAGATGCTTTTGGCTTCTCAATCTCGCACTTTCAATCTCCAATCGGCCAAAACCATATCATGAATTTTTTCATTTGTTTCGGGTGTGGAGACCACAACTGGGCATCCAGAACGTTCGGCAACTTCCGTGCCTGTAAGGCCACAACGAAATTCAGTAAACCACTTTTTTACCATTTAAATTGGTGGTGCAGAGTTTCCATAGTATTTATCAAGCTTAGCCTTGGTTTGAGCACACGAAATTAAATTTCTTCCATTATCTACTCAATACTCGCGGTAGTTTGTACACGCGGGTAATTTAAAAACTCACGGTCTTATTGGTCCATCCTCGTATATGTAATTTTATGGGTACTTATTTTATTTTATAGGACTTTAAACAAGGATAATTTATACTTTAAATGCTATTACCATTTATGGATTATGGAGGTTTTTTCTCAGCTGTTTAAAGAATTGCCAATCAATCGAATGCTCTAGAACGTAGTCAACATAAGATTATTAGTATATTCTTCATACTTGGCTCAAACATAAACAACTATTTCTTAAACTTTTTTACCTTAGTTAGACAGCCTAAAATAACAAACCATATATGTTTAACATCATAAACAAAAGCCTTGTAAACTAGTGTTATTTACAAAATAAATATGTCATTCCCACGACAGCCGGTTCTACGCACCGGAATGACCCGAGTACATTCGCCAAGGGCTGTCAACTCAGCAAATACTGCTGCTACAACAACAACAACAAAATACGCAAATACAAAAGTGTTTTTCCTACTCTGGTAACACTGACTTTAGTACATACACATTAGCAGTAGCACGAAGTACACAATGGTTGTTGGCTGTGGTTATCGCTATTATTTTGTTCAAAAACCATACAGACACCGGGTGATTTAAATTTAATTATTTTCGTCATGTTAACAATGCATAACACTAAAATAAACGTATGTATGTTTAACCTTATGTCTCCACGTAGCAATATTTATTGACGCAATTGTCAAATTTGATTCCGTCCATAAAATTTGCTATGTGTAGACGGCGAATTGTCATCCATTGAGCAATGTTTGATCTACTGATTGCTTGAGCAATTATTGCTAAGCAGTCAGCTTAGTTGTCATTAATGCCAAATTTCTACATTCTATGGAGAAAATCCTTTAACCAAAATATAAGCAAAATACAACCTCTGTTTTTCATACAACTTCTTACGTTGAAAATTTTGTATTTGTGACAAAGAAATATTACGTTTTCCCCACCATATGTCAATAATAAATGTTTGTAATAATATGGTTGACAAGTTAAAAAATTATCATGTATAGTCTCCATTTATTAGTATTATTGCTTCGTTGTAATAAAATTGTTAGTGCTTTTGCTCAGACAACTTTTTTTTTTGACAACAAACGTCATTAATTGTTACGATAAATATTTGTCAAGTATGTATAGACAGGGGGATAAAGCAATCAGCTATCGCGGTGCTATTGTTCTGCCAACGTTTTTGCTTATGCTTAGCAATAACAATTGCTACGTGGGGAATTATGGTTAAACAATTTTGTTATAACATGGTGTTACATTGCACTATGTGCTCATTTTCAGTTTTTGTTGCAAAAAATCAAACTTTTATCTTTTGCTTTATGAAAAAATAATTTAACAGTTCAATTCCTAATACTTTGAAGACATAAATGCCAAAAATATATGCCACTTGGCCACTACAGCTGTGAATGTTTACATATTTTAAATTAAATTTCCAAGCTGAAAAAAGTAAAAAAAAGGAAAAATCTTGTTTTAAAATCAGTTTCAGAAGAATTTTGTGTGGAAAGAACATTATTTTGTAAAAATTGATTGTTCGAACAATCGACTGATAGAACCCTAGATAGAATTACAGTTCCTAACACTCTGATCAGCTTTAAACCAATCTTATACTGTATTTATTAACTATAAATAGTTATGTTCATTATTTGTCATTTTAAAATACATTAATTTATTTGTATTATTAAACAAATATCCGTTACTCTTGGCAACACACACTTAAATAAACAATTTAATACCTAATGAGTTACCCTGTCAACAAAGCATTTTCCTTTGTGCCCAAAAATAACAACCCTGTGGGTTGTTATGCCCTCTCACCAGCTGTCAGAATCAATTTTACTCTCATTGTGTCTGGACGTGTGTATTTTGTTGTTGTGTGCATAAAATATTAAAAGACAAAAAGCGAAAAAATATATAAATTTTTGTTATTGGCAAAAATTACCAGATAAATAAATATTGAAATAACAAAATAAATTTTGTACTTTTATAATTAAAAACAAAATAAACTAACAGCTGCAAACAAAATGACTGACATGAAAAATGAGATGGACAGCGATTTGGATCAAAACTATTCGCTGAACAGCAATGCAGACCCCAAGAATATGCAGGAATTGACAATTTATGTGAGTTGCAATTGAATTTATTTGTTTTTATTAAGTTATTTATGGTAATAATTATTTTAGTGTTGACTTAATTGGTTGTGAAAATGGTTTATGATGTTAATTTTTGTAGCGGGTAGTGGCTGGCATTGTTAGGAAATAGTATGTGGTGGTAGTGTAATTTGAGTCCAGACATTATTAATAAAGGGCGGAAACATGTTCTAATTGAGTAATGTTAATGAAGTGTTGTAGTAATATAAACATAACACTGCAAATTCTTAATATGTGGGTGCAGCATGTATACAAATTTATATATTGCATAGCAATTGATATTGAATGTTTATGGCAATAGATAAAACCTAAAATGTTTACAATTTTCTTCCTTACTGATATTGTTTTGCTTTCTTCTCCTTTTGTACAGGTACAAAGTCTGCTGCAAAATGTCCAAGATAAATTTCAAACAATGTCTGATCAAATTATAACACGCATCGATGATATGGGCAATCGAATAGATGATTTGGAGAAAAGTATTGCCGATCTAATGAATCAAGCTGGCGTTGAAGGTCCCGAAAAGTAATTGAATTTTGCAATTCCCCTACGTTGACAGTTAGAGAGGATGCTCAATTTAAATTTTAAGCTAAACATCAAAATAATATCAAAACTCTTTCTCAACACACGAATAGACAGATCTAACTAACACAGACACTACATTTTTACATTAAATACAAAACAGTCATAAATCTATCTATCCAATTCTTCCCACATTGATTGTCATTCTTTAGTTCTTTGGTCATTATTAAAGCCTTAATATTTCCTTTTTACCCTTTCTGATCTATTTCGTATTAAAGGTATTTTAATTATTAAGTAAAAACAACCCTAAGATCTTTTTTAAAATAATAAAAAAACAAAACAAATATGTAATTTACAAGAACTTTTTATTATAAAATCAAATTTTAGTTGATTTTTATTTTTTTTTTAATTATTTATAAATTGAATTTAATTATAGTAAAATAAAGGAAAGTAAGTTTTTAAGTTAAAAATTTAAAATGTTTTAAATAATAATGATAGTTGATGATCGCAATTTTTCTAAAAAGAATATTTGGTGATCGCTACTGTTTTATATAGAATAATTGATGATCGCAACTGCTCTATATGGAATAATTGATGATCGCAACTGTTCTATATGGAATAATTGATGATCACAACCTTTCTAAATAGAATAGTTGATGATCGCAACTTTTCTAAATAGAATAGTTGATGATCGCAACTTTTCTAAATAGAATAGTTGATGATCGCAACTGTTCTATATAGAATAGCTGATGATCGCAACTGTTCTATATAGAATAGCTGATGATTGCAACTGTTCTATATAGAATAGCTGATGATCGCAACTGTTGTATATAGAATAGGTGATGATCGCAACTGTTGTATATAGAATAGGTGATGATCGCAACTGTTGTATATAGAATAGGTGATGATCGCAACTGTTGTATATAGAATAGCTGATGATTGCAACTGTTCTGTATAGAATAGGTGATGATCGCAACTGCTAAATATGGAATAATTGATGATCGCAACTGTTCTATATAAAAGTTGACTATCGCAACTGATCTTATAGAATATTTGATGATCGTAACTGTTCTATATATAATAAATGAAGTCCACAGCTGTTCTTTAATAAGCCGTTCATGTCTCCAGCTGTTCTCTTTAGAGTTGATGATATCCCAAACTGTTCTATATACGGTAAATTACATCCCAATTAATTCTATATATCATGTATGTATCTTTCCTTTATTAGCCATTATTTTTGAATTTTTAATAATCTACCCTTTATTCTTGTTTATAGCAAATCAACAAAATAGATAGTTAACCTTAATTTCTAAAATTGCGAGTACAATCAATTACATTAACAGTTTTATTTTCATCTACATTTGATTTCTTCTTCGATTCAACAACTGTTACCAGGCGACGACTGCTACCCCCACTGCCACCATGAGTTGTTGTCACACCACCACCACTGCTGCCACCTTCACTATCATGGGTAGATTTGCTATCATGACGCTTGCTGGTAACTAAGCGTGGTATGCCCGTACCACTAGACCCCGATAAACGTTTGGTGGCAAACGCATTTTTGCCCTGCTTCGATGATTTCTTAAGAACCTGCACATACAAAATATTTATTGACACAATTATTTCAACTCCCCCACTATAGTTGCAAGTTAAAGTTAAAAAAGTAGATATGTTTAGCTTATAAAAGAAAAAAATAACTATCAATAACTATACTCTGGTGGAGTGAGGCAAAGGTAAAGAATTGTAATTGATATTAATTAAAGTGCTTTTTTAAAAAAACAATGTTTGTTCAATTAACTTAATGTTGTCATGCTGATGATGTTGCACCTGTTTTGCTTAAAGGTCGTTTGATGGGGGAGGATGGTGTGGGTGCATTATAGGAAACCAATTTATTTATAATTGTTGACTTGTTATGTGTAATAAATACTGACTTTTTGAAAGATGTATGGAAAAAACTGTTATATTGACTTAAGACTGCACATGCATTTGCTTTTGCAATCTTACATGTGTAGCCGCCACAGCTTTGAACGGATGCTTAACTTGAGGTTTGGCTAAGGGTTTCTTAAAATTCAATTTATTTGCCTTTAAATCAGAGGCATTATCCAAATTAGTTGCTTCGCCCACATCTTCAGCTTCGGTTACTGAGTCGTCCTCTGATTTGGAATTCTCGCTGTCATCCTGTAAAGCACAGATTACCAATTAGACTTACAATATAGCTAAAACAAAACTTGACACTACATTTTGCTAAACTCAAACTAAAACCACAGCTATATACTTTAATTAAATTTATTAAAAATTATTGTTACCACTCACCTCCTCTTCATCCTCCTCATCATCCTCTTCCTCCTCTTCTTCTTCATCATCATCGTCTTCCTCTTCATCGGTTTTATTTTCTGCCAAATTCTTGGTAGATTTACTCATTCTTCCCTTCCTTTTCAAAGGACTCAACAGTTGATCTCTATCTAAACTTTCCATAGATTGTGATCTCAAACTGGCTGCTTTTTTTGTTGTTTTCTTTTCTTGAGCTTCGGTCTTCGATTTCATTAGTTTTTGAAACTCCATAAAATCACCCCTCTCATCTATATTGCTGACATCATAGTAACTGGCCGATAAGGCTTCCAATGACTTTGTGTGATATTTCATGGAGATCAATATGAAATCCACTAAAATTGTTTTCAAATCGTTTAGTTTACGCTTCTCAAAATTGCTTATAATCTCATCGATTTCCTTGTTTGTACGATTTACTTCCATTTTGGCTTTCAGCAGCTCAGAATCGGCGGCGGACTGTAAGAGAGTTTTAAGGATGTTAATTTTTGTGTTGGATTTTAGAAGAATGATTTATAAAGTTTCCTAGAATATTCTCATTTAGTATGAAAGGTTTTTTACCCCTGGCCCCCCAAAAGTTTGGCATTGGGTTCACAAATGGAAAAAAATATATTTAAGTTTGTTCAACAATTTTACTGTGAAGCTTACTACTTTTATTTTAAGGTATTGCAACATTAAAGTACCATATGGGATCTAATATTCAGTTCTAGTTAAGTTTCTATAAATCGTAGGTTTCTATCAATCCTCGATTTCTGTCAATCTTAAATTTCTGTCAATCTTAGTTTTCTATTAATAGTAAATTTCTCTCAATCGTAGAATTCAATCTAGCGCAAATTTCTGTCAATCACAGATTTCCATCAATCACAGATGATTTTTGTAGATTTAATATAAATAGTAGACTTTTATCATGCGCAGATTTTTGTCAATCATAGATTTCTATCAATAGTTAATTTCTATCAATAGTTAATTTCTATCAATCATATATTTCTGTCAATCTTTGATATCTATCAATCAAAGATTTCTATCAATCTTAGATTTCTATTAATCATAGATTTCTGTCAATCTTTGATCTCTATCAATCATAGATTTCTGTGAATCTTCGATCTCTATCAATCATAGATTTCTATCAATCGTAAATTTCTCTCAATCGTAGATTTCAATCCAGCGCAAATTTCTGTCAATTGCAGATTTCTATCAATCACAGATTTCCATCAATCACAGATGATTTTTGTAGATTTTATATAAATAGTAGACTTTTATCATGCGCAGATTTTTGTCAATCATAGATTTCTATTTCTATAGTAGATTTCTATCAATCATAGATTTCTGTCAATCTTTGATTTCTTAGATTTCTTTCAATCAAAGATTTCTATCAATCGCAGATTTCTATCAGTCGTAGATTTCTATTGCAATTTTATTGGTAATGCATTTCATTCAAATATCACTCCTGTTATATAAAACTTACATTATTTGCAGAAAATTTCGATTTCAGTTCCAGCATTTGACGCTGCTTCAAAACCTCCTTATCACGAGCTATTACTGCTGTTCGTAAATTATCTCTAGTCGTTTTACACAGACTATCAAACTGGGCCAATTCATTGACAATCTGCAAAAGAATCAAAATGTGAATTAAATTGGGGGAACATGTTTTCTAAAATTAAATCGTGCTTACTTTTAATTCCTTGCGATGCACATTTAAATCCATATAATCGGCCAAAATGGTAACAGCATTGGTGAAATTCTTTAAACCATCACTAAAACTTTCATTGATTTCCTCATCATCCGAATAGTGTTTCAAGCATTTGGATAATTCATCATAGGAATCACGAAATCTGGAAAATAAACATTTTATTAATGCAAATTGCACATTCCTGTTTAGTTTTACAAATTATGGCCATTTTCCTATTATACTTTGGTCAAATGTCAGTAATTTGTAGAATTTTCAGAACTGTTGACTATCTGCTTATTTTATCCTGCTGACATTTAACCAACAAAATTAGTGAAGATGAAAACAGTGCTGTGACATGAAGTTTCCATAGTTTTTTATTTATGTTTCATATTTTTATTATAATTACTTGGCCAACTTCCTAGTGCAGGCAGCGAAAGTGGAACACATTTCAATTAAATGTTTTTCGGTTAAATTAATGCGTTCGTTAATAATTTTAATGCGATCATCTTTGGTATTTAGAAATGCTAATTTGCCACGACGAAACATAATTTATTTTCTATATTCTATGCTTAAATATTTATTAAATTTATTTTTAAGGCTAAAATGAAAAAAAAAAAATATTTTTCTCTTGATTTAATTACAATACAAAAAACGGTAACTATGGCAACTTTAATTGACAGTTAAAAGTAACTGTCTCTGTTATTGTAACTCTAAAGGTAAATGTCTTTGCTAGGCTAATTTAACAAACAAACTTGGTAGCACTCTTTAGTTTGTAGCATATAATTTGACATATAGAGGGCGCTTTTATATTAGTTTCCAATGCAAATGATGCATCAATTTAACGCTATGATTAATTTTGTTATTTTTTGTGTCAATTTTTTCTACACATTTGTTTTTAATTTGCATACTAATTATAATATTTTTTCTGCGAATTTTAGTATTCATATTTCTTTAAGAATTTGTTTGTAATTTTGAAAAGTATTTTTAAATATTAATAACTCATTATGTCAGTGCCTATACATAATGAGTTATTTCACATTGGCGCTTAATTTTAATAGATCATTCATCTTAATAATTGTGCTAAAAATATATGTTTCTTTTTTTTTAAATTCAGCGTCTAGCTCATACTATGTATGGAATATTAAATGTATAATATGTACTTTATTTATTCATCACTAACTGGTTTCGAAGTCACGATTTTGTAATTAAAACATTTAAGATGGCAAATCAAATATGGCGGTTAATATGTTTCAAAAATATCAGCTTAAATGTTTGATATTTATGTTCAAAGTTTTCAAGTGAGCGACATTAAAGTTTAAATCAGCAAATTTTCTGATTGTGTTTCTTATTAGAAAGTAGTAGAAATACTACATTTTTTAAAAAGAACTCAAAATTTAAAAGTTTCTATACAAAAACGTTTTAAATCAATTAAAAATAATTTTTGTGAGAATTTTTTTATGTTTAAAAATAGTAGTATTTTTAGTACTTTTTTTTAGAAAATAGTATTTTTATGAATTTTAAGGCTAAAAATTCTACAAAAATTTTAATGGAGAATTAACAACTTCATTAGATAGCTTTTTATTCAGATATTTTTAACTTTAAAAAGTAGTATTTCTACTACTTTTTTTAAATTGAACTAATTTGATTTTTAAAATAGTAATTTTTTAGTTTGAAAAAAAAACATATTTTTCAATAAATTTGCTCTGTGTACTTTTGAAAATCATTTGGAAAATGGCTTATGTTATTGTTATGGGTTTAAAAAGCTTAAAATATTATAAAGGATTTTATAGATTTTCGCTATAATGAGTCTATTTTTGGAATATATTTAGAGATGTTTACAGTTTATTTCATTCAATTATCGCTTTTCGTGATCGATTGATAGCAATTTGAAAATGTGTGAAAATAGATTTTTGAATCCAAAATTTTTTTTTTAGAAAAGTGTCTTCAATTTTTTGCATTTAAAATTTGTAAAAACTATAATTTTGTAATAAAAATGATTCTGAATGCTTGGAAACATATAAGGGGAATAAAAAATAAAAAAGATTGCAAAAAAAGTCATTGGGGTAAGCTTCCAGGACTAAAAATTTAATTTGGTATAACGGAGGAGGGACACGAAGGACCTTAATATTAATATCAGTCAATATTGATATCAATACCAACCATATGATATACTTAAAACATCTATTAACATCTCCAGTTAAAACTTGTAGCGAAAGGGTTAATTATTTAAGAAAAGTTGGTATCTAATTTTATATTTTAAAAAAGTAGTAGAAATACTACTTTTTAAAAAGAACACAAAATTTGAAAGTTAATATACAAAAACGTTTTAAATCAATTAAAAATAATTTTTGTGAGAATTTTTTTATATTTAAAATAGTAGTATTTTTAGTACTTTTTTGAAAATAGTATTATTTTTATGAATTTTAAAGTGTAAAAATTCTATAAAAACTTAAAAGGAAGTTTAACAACTTCATTACATAGATTTTTATTAAGATATTTTTAGTTTTAAAAAGTAGTATTTCTACTACTTTTTTTAGTTTGAAAAAAACACATTCTTTTCAACAAATGATTTCTGTGTATCTTTTGGAAAAGTGGCTTATATTATTTTTAGTACTTCTTTGAAAAAAGTATTTTAATGGTTTTAAAAAGCTTAAAATACTATAAGAGGTTTTATAGAGTGTTAATTATTTAAGAAAATTTGGTTTTTGGTATAAAATTTTACATTTTAAAAAAAGTAGTAGAAATACTACTTTTTTAAAAAGAACACCAAATTTGAAAGTTTATATACAAAAACGTTTTAAATCAATTAAAAATAATTTTTGTGAGTATTTTTTATATTTAAAATATGTAGTAGTATTTTAGTACTTTTTTGAAAATATTATTTTTATGAATTTTAAAGTGTAAAAATTCTATAAAAAGTTTAAATTGAGGGTTAACAACTTCATTAAATAGGGGTTTATTACGATATTTTTAACTTTAAATAAGTAGTATTTTTATTACTATTTTTGAAATGGGTCTTAGGATTTTTAAAATATTCAAATTTTCTCTGTGTACTTTGAAAATCATTTGGAAAATGCTTATGTTATTTTTATGGTTTTAAAAAGCTGAAAAAAATATAATGCTAGGTATACACGTTACGATAAGTCGTACGATAAATCGTATAAGTATGAAATTAGTAACGTGTATCATGTTGTCGTACTAACGAAGTATGAAAATCAAAAATTTTTGATTTTTGTGATATTTTTATTACTTTTCATTTTTTTCAAAGGAAATAGTACGATTTGTAGTAACGTCTATCACATAATCGTACTTCAACTCATACTACGATTAGTACGAAAAATAGTATCGTGTATACCCAGCATAAAACTATAAAAAATTTTATAGAGTGTTAATTATTTCAAAAAATTGGTTTTTGCTATCACATTTTACATTTTAAAAAAAGTAGTAGAAATACTACTTTTTTAAAAAGAACACAAAATTTGAAAGTTTATATACAAAAACGTTTTAAATCAATTAAAAATAATTTTTGTGAGAAATTTTTTATGTTAAAAATAGTAGTATTTTTAGTACTTTTTTGAAATTAGTATTTTTATGAATTTTAAAGGCTAAAAATTCTATAAAAATTTAAATGGAGGACTAATAACTTCATTACATAGGTTTTTATTAAGATATTTTTAACTTTAAAAAAGTAGTATTTCTACTACTTTTTTAAAAAGACCTTAAAATTTATAAATTTGTAAGCAGAAACTTTTATAGTTAGCTGAAAATAATTTAAATGGTGTTTATTAAATTTTTAATATAGTATTTTTTAGTAAATGTTGGCTAATCTAGCCTGATCTTAATTACCTTATTTTAATCCTCAGGGTTTTCCTGTAAATATAAAAAAAGTGTTAAATACACTTTTAATTTAATCAAAGTTCATTTGGGAATTACAGTTTTTATTTTTATTATGCAATAAAATTCAATATTAACAACCTTTTAGCTAAAATAAAAGATTTTAGTAGGCATTCAGTTAAAATGCAACATAAATTACAAGTTGTTTAAAAATAAATCAAGATCAAATAAGGCAAGTCATCGAAATATTTGGATGTGACTAATTTTACGTTATATCTGAATACTTAAGGAATTTTCCTAAAGGGAAAATCCTGTATTTCAATACAAAATCCTGTAAATCAGTAATGATTTGTTCTAGCTTAAACTTATAAAGAGAAAACTTGAAGACCAATGATTGGTACTCATAGACACCAGGTGCAAAACATGATCGGTTATTCACCTGTAAACATACTAATATAAACGAAGTTCATAAATATTATCATACTTCGGAGGTTGCTTCGTATTTAAGTAAATGAGTCCAGCTTTGATCCAATCGGCTTTATTCTCTAAACATAAAATTTCCATCTGATATCTTTTTACAATAAAAATACTCAAAAATCCCAAGAACGTGAGCATCTTAAAGCAAATTTTTTTTAAAATTTATTAACGTCCTTGACCATGCCGTTTAAAAATACAAAACCGCAATAAAATGAAATTAAGAACAAAAAAAATCTCAATTCTCTAAACTAAAAGATGATAATGATGATGATACATTCAGACATGCATCAAGCCGTTTTTTATTATGGCTGCGTATTTTGTGGATGTAACTACTTTTAAGATAATAAAAATAAAGTCACCAGCCGAAAAAAGAATCCGGTTGAGAAGAGCTCTTTATACAAAAAAAAAAAAAATGTCATTTAAAATACAATTTATAGGCTGCGAACGTTAAAAGAATTTGTAGTAATGTTAATGCAAAAAAAGTTATAAGAAAGAAACAAAATAAAATGAAGTATAAACAAAATTTAAATAAAAGAGAGACAAAATTTACAAACAATAACAAAATGTATCCGGTCAAGAAAACAAAATTTTTATTTTACTCGTCTAGAGTTGTAAGTAGAGAAGACACTATCGCTTTGAACTGAATGAACATGGCTGACAAACGACGTGTCTGGCATTTTAGCATAAAATATTTAAAGAGTGGACTGTATTACTGGCATATAGACAGCAGAAATGGAAATAAATGCTTTCTTTATCTCCCTGTCTTGACCAGCCATCCATTTTGATCATTGTGCGAATAATTTTGTGTCCGAACATTAGTTTTTTTCGTTTGGTCACCTCTTGTTAATGTTATGTCCCTGTCTATACGGGAATAATTTATGTTTAGACAAGATATAGTCCGCTAAGTGAACAAATTTATTGATCGTCAAGACAACGGTTAAGGTCAATGGAAAATTCAGAAGATATTGTAACGAAATTGTACTTGAATTCAAATATAACAATTTTAACGGCAGATTTAAAAGTAGCCTAATGCTTTCAAATAACAGTGCTGTAATAGCAAACTGTAACATATCTGTGGGCATTATTAACATTGAAATAAAAGCTTTCAGTTGACCATTGATCGTAAGTTGGCAACGCTGTTTGCTGCGACCGTATATTCGAATATTCAGTTAAAGAACATTGTAGAATGTACACCACAGATGGCGTATGTATTAGAAACCTCTAGACAGTTAAAGAGAAATCTAGAGTGCAGATGGCAGTGTTATAAATAGTGGCAGAGGTTGCAGTCGTTAGTTAGTTTATCAGAGACGCTTTTCGAATAAGCATGTGCGGTATTTTTCAAGTGAATTCGTGTACATAATAAAGGTTATCTGTATTTCTGCGAATTTATAAACGTGTATAAAAAACATTGAGTGACTATTTAATTCTGTTGTTGTACATTTTTAAATAAATAAAGAGTTATTACAAATTTCAAACTACTAAACGGCTTTTATTTGCAATCAAAAGTATCCGGTTTATTTAAAGGAAATAAACCAGCGTTTTAAAAAGGTTAAAACGTAACAATATATATTTTCCATATTCTAGAATATCTGGTTAAATGACATTCGAATTTTGTCCCGATAATTCAAAAAGTCTAAGGTGTAAAAATTATTCATCTTTATGTTTCTACCCTGGGTAAAATAAATGGGTAAAATACTTTACACCATTTTTAGAATTTTAGATTTATAAAGACGTTTTAATCTGTTGAATTAATACATTCAATTGTCTGCTTATTATCAAAAATACGCGTGTGAGAATCATTTAGGCATAAGAGTACAGCGAACGTGACGTTTTTTTATGATTCAAGTGTGTCTAGTCATAAATTGACTGACCGTATCTCAGCTGCTTGATCTCAAAATGGTTGTTTACATACAAAGAAAACACCTCCAATAAGATTTTGATAATTTTCTTGAGATTTCTTGATGATAGACACACATTTAAACTCTTTCTCTTTATTGTATGTGAGTTTTTCTTATTTGTGTTTTCAGATTAAAAGATCGAAAAAAATAAACAAGATCACGTAAAATTGCATGTTGTTTATTTTCGGGGGTATAAAATCAAACAATTTCATACGCAACGGTTTAGTTCGAAAACGTGAATATAAAGACAACGTTACGCGCCGCGGTCTTTAAAAAAATAATAATTTATTGTTGTTGTATTGCGTAGAGATTCTTTAGAATTTCCGTTAAATAAAAAACAAATAAACGAAAAAAAGTGACGTGCTTTGAAAGAATTTAAATTTAAATATAAAAACAAAAAATTGTATGTGATTTTATTTATTGTTTCTTTCTTTTTTGGGTTTTTGTGACAAAAGTGTGTGAAAAAATATGTTAATATGTTTAAGAAATAAAAAAACCAATTTGAATCATTTCTTTTTTAAGTATTCACCTTGAAATTTTTGTTTATTTTTAAGATAAACGCCACTATCTGTTGTTTTAAAATAAATAAAATTACGTTCTAATGCTTGGAAATCAAAATTAATTAAGCCGAACATTTGTATACAATTTTGCACGTTACAAGTGATTTTTGAACGTGACTCACGTCACTGATATAAATCATTGTAGCTTTCAATTGCTTGCAATTTAAAACGCTAAATCTTCTTTAATTGATTATTGTTTGTTGTATGAACTTTTAAATAATTGTTTTAAAATTTTCCTTATTTTTCTTTTTTGATGCTCCAACTAAATAAGTATCTATGTATGTATTTAAATTTCATCTTGATTAGAAGTGTTTAAATATGTAGCTACAATTCTTGGGAGGATATAAAATGTTTGGTGTTAAGTTTGGAAAGCATATATGTAATTTGAGCACCATTTTATAAAACGAAACGGCAAACGTTTGAAACTATTTTTATGGAAAAAAAAAATCATGTTTCGAAACTTTTAAAGAGATTTTTATTTAAAACTTTAGTAAGGCTATGAAAGGATTTAAAAAAAAAATTTATTTGGTGTATGACTTCAAAATGCTGGATTTTTTAAAATGTTAAGCTTTTATTTTGAAACATTTGATCAATGTAAATTTATTCAAAGTATTGGACATTGTTAGCTAAGACCTTTTCCCACCTTTCTGGCAACATATGTATTCCACGCCAAAAGAACTGCCCATCTATTGAGGCCAAGAACGAATCAAGCCAACATCGGATACTCTGTTCCAAAGTGAAACTTTTCCCAGAAAGACCGTTCTGTATAGATAGGACGGGGAAAGGTCTGGATTATGGACAGGTATTACAACAAGTGGCCGAGCGTTGTCATGATGGAATATTACGGTTTCATGTCTGGCCGCATATTATGGGAGTTTTTCGACAAATGCTCGCTTCAAACGAATCAGTTGCGTTCGGTACAAGTACCCTGTGATCTGGTCAGATTTCAGCAGCTCATAAATTACAGAAAATTACTTTAGCGACATGGATATTTGGCTTTACGATCTCTTACCCTTCATTTTATTGTAATGGATCCATTTTTCATCGCAACTAATGATTAGGTTCAAAAATTATTTTCTTTTATAGGACCATTTCGGACATGCAAAATGGTCTTTCATGGTCTCTCGGCTTCAATTCGTATGGTACCCTATTTCCCTGCTGCTCATAAACGAAATTCCTGCTGGAGTTGCTCTCAATGATTTTCCAAGCTCTTGTTGAGTTTTATAACAATCTTCTTCAAACTTTTTTGGCTGACCTGGCCGCACAAAACTGGTTGTCCGGGCTTCACATACGATCTCTTACGCTTCGAGTTATTGTAATGGATTCATTTTTCATTGCAAGTAATGATTCGGTGTAAAAATTATTTCCTTTTATTGCGTTCATGCAGTATTTCAGTCATACATAAACGTCTATCAAGGTCTCTCAGCTTCAATTGGTATGGTACCCAATTTTCGTGCTTTTAGATGAATCCTTCTGCTTGCAAAGGACTTAATAGTGCTCCCATTGATTTTGCAAGTTGAGTTTTACAACAATCTTCAGGGAGTAATGCCTCAAATTATTGGTCTTTTTTGGCAGGCCTGAGCAATCTTTTTCTTCCGTGTCAAAATCAACAAAACATCTTTCGTACGAAAAAAAATCACCAGCAATCGGTGTGTTTCAGCGGCATTTTTGTCAATTAAAGAATTAAGCAAAATTTTTCACATACATATGTAAGGGACGGTGCTACAAGGTCTATTTTGGAGTTACTCGACCGCTTACAGGAGAGGTGCCCTGGTGACAGTAGGCTATCCAGCTCTATTGATTCTCTGGAGCATCGTCGCAATGTGTGTTGTGTTTCATTGTTCTATCGTTACTACAATGGAATGTATTCTGATGAAATTAGGGAACTTGTTCCCGATACCCGTAGTTTTTTTTTACGAAATACGCGTTAATCAGCGAGGCTTTTTCATTCGTGGTCGATTGGTCAGTGAATCGCTCAACACACTACAGAGAAAAATCGTTGTTTAGCCGTACGGTCCGTATGTGAAATAAGCTTCCTGCTGAAGTATTTCCTGTCCCTTTTAAATGTAGGAAAATTCAAATCAAATGTCCTCAAACACTACTCCTTATATCCTCCTTTCCAGTTCCAACACAATGCATTGCATGAGTAGGGTTCATCCCCTGAGCGTTGGTAAAATACGCCATCTATTGTGAATCCCACATTTTTAGGTCATACACCCAATAAAAATCGATTTTTGGTATAAACGAGTAAGAAAGTATGGTCGGTCAAGCCCGACCATATAATACCCTACACTAAGTAAAAGAGCAAAAACATTTTTCTTTTAAAATTTCAATAATTTATATTTTTGAGTGATTTTCGGAAGTGGACCTTAGGACCAATTATGGACCGATTTGCGATTTGTGTCTATATGAAAGTTTACTATGTTGAATTTTGTGAGTATACCAACATTTTTAAGCGATTTATGCACGTTAAAGTGATTTTCGGAAGCGGGTCTATATGGGAGCTATGACTAATTATGGACCGATCGTAACAAAATTTGGTGACATGAATTTTGTATATATAAAACTTATTTGGAGCGCAATTTGTGGAGATACATTTATAAATTAAACATTTATGACCGATAAAGTCCAATTTCGGAAGGACATTTGTATGGGGGCTAGGTGAAATAATGGTCCGATTTCAGCCAGTTTCAATACGCTTGGTCCTTGGGCCGAAAAGATAACATGTACCAAATTTGATCGAAATATCTTCAAAATTGCGACCTGTACTCTTCGCACAAGGTTTACATGGACAGCCAGCCGACCAGACGGACGGACATCTTTTAATCGACTCAGAAAGTGATTATAAGTCTATCGGTATACTTTAAGGTGGGTGTTAGACTAATATTTTTGGGCGTTACAAACATCTGCACAAACGCATTATACCCTCCCCACTATGGTGGTGTAGCATTATTTACGATTAAAAATCGATTTTTGGTATAAAATATGAGTGATCACAGATTTATTTGGAATGGATTATTTACACCTTCACACTCGAGTTCCAAATGGTACTCTTAATTTTTGTAAGACTAGAGGAACCAATATTTAAAATTTTATCAAAATTGACTTGATAATTTCGAATAAAATATGTTTTCCCTTATTTAGCCCTTTCGGGACGGAGTTTTATTTTGAGAACCAAAATATATATGGTAGAAATATTTGCATATTCTAAAAGACGTGGAAATAATATTATGTTCTGCATACTCAGAAATTCTGAAATCGTCCTTTTATCCTGGGACATATTTGGACCATCTGATATAAAAAAACTGGAGCAAGGTGGGACAATTTTGAAAATTTAGTATTCAAATACGAATATCTCCCAAAATATAAGAGATAATTGATAGATACGATAAGGATTTTTATAGAGCTCGGCGTGGAGATTCTTTATTTGTAATTTTTTTGAAATCGGAATCCAAACGAGGGGTTCCAAAAGTGACCTATTTGGGATCACCTGGTCGTGCCATTGGTGGGCCCATGAGGTCCAATCTCAAGGCTTGAACTCGACAAGACTTCCTCTTTGCGCATGTCAGATTCAAATTGGACTAAGCGTTTAGAAGTTACAGATTTATTTCCTCTATATTTGTCTATACTACTGTATAGCCGACTTCCAAACTGATCAAATTACAACAATGTTGTGAAATTCATTTTGAAGCTGCATGAATACTCTGACATGTACCGTTATGTTTTTATGTTTTCAAACATTACAATGAACTCTTAAACATGGTTTAGGTATTATTTAGATAAGAAATTGCATTTGAAAATTGCTGTTTGCTTTTTGGTACTTTTTTATTTCCATTGAAATAATACAAATTTTATTTAAATAAATTTCAGTATCCTAGTGCTAGGTCATAATAAAATATTCAGATGTCAGAAACATTATTTTATATAAAAAATACCAAAAATTAGTGTAGAAGATATAAGGCTACGGAATTCGCTTAGACTTTTGAATTTCCCAAAATCCCTTTTTAGAGAATCTACATAGGGAGAGGGGAAAGTATAGTCCAAATTTCATATCTCTACCTTTTGGCGTTTGAGCTGGGCGATATTGAATCATTCAGTCTCTCAGTAACGTTACTATTATACTCGTATCTTTGTATGCAGATAGATTATTTGAAAAGGTCTTGAACTATTAAAAACTTTATTAATTTATTCAAATATAAAATTTATAGAGTACTAAAATATTTATATATTTATTTAGTTGTTTATTTTTTCTTTGGAAATAAATCAAGTTTTTTCTTAACACGACTGACTATTTTTCCTCTTTTAATTTATGCAATTAATTTAGTTTGTATTTCCCATCTCATTTGTTTACGGAAGACTATAATTTTCTTTTTCTTGTTTTTTTTTATTGTTTTCAATTTCATATTTAATTGTAGTGTTGAAAATTTGTTATTAAATTGTATTTTCCACATTGTCTTTTATTATGATTTATTGAAATATTCGTTGCATTATTATCGTGACTAATAGTTAATTGTTTTATTTTATTCTCTGATCATTTAATTTTATTTCTAATTGTTTATATTCAATTAAATGAAAGTCATTAGGTAATAAAGTAAAAAATCATTAAACATTTTCACCGTAATGATTTTATAACGAATGATGATTATATGAATTATGATGATTGAGGTGGTCAGAGGTCGTGTGAACATGATTTGAGAAAAAAAAGTTTTGTTTAATTAAAGATTTATGCCATTAATATTAATGAGAATTTGAATTTATCAAAACTTAAAAAAAAACTTCGAAAAAGGTGCTACTTAGCAGCAGTAGTATAAGGGAAAAAACGATCAATTGGGAGAGGATAAGCACTAAGTCTGCTATTCAGCTTCCGAAGTGCTTACTCTCTATTACATAATATATAACACAGAGCAACAAAATCGAAAAAATTTTAGAGGCTTTTTAAACTACTACACAATTTTGATGTATTGTAGTTTTTCCCATACTATGTACAAATTTTCATATATATATTGTGTTTCAATCAGCTCAATAGTGTCGGAGTTATAGTAACAAATTGAAACAAAAAATAGATTTTTTACAGGAAAATATAAAATTTTTTTGTTTTAAAAAAATCATGAAAAATTGAAAACGGCAGAAATTGTTCAGATTTATTGTTTTATTGCAAAGCCACATGTAATAAGAACAATGTGAGATATCGGTCATAAAAATCGATGGATTATTTTCGAATTTATTAACAATTAAGTGAATTCGCTCATTTTCACAAAATTTTAGTTTTTTGTTTGATATACATAAAATCGATTAGTTAATGTTCTTTGAATGATTGAATTTTGAAACCATTTTCCCCATGCAGTGTACAAATTTTCACATATATATTGAGTTTCAATCGGCTCAGTAGTTTCGGAGTTATAATGACAAATTGAAGCAGTAAATAGATTTTTTACATGAAAATATCAATTTTTTTTGTTTTAAAAAAATCATTAAAAATCGAAAACGGCAGAAATTGTTCAGATTTATTAATTTATTGCAAAGCTAGATGTAATTGCAACAAAATGAGATATCGATCATAAAAATCGATTGATGCTTTTCGAATTTATTCACAATTAAGTGAATTCGCTCATTTTCACAAAATTTTATATTATTGTTTGATATACATAAAATTGAGTAGTAAATGTTCTTCTTTCGATTGATTGAATTATGAAAACGTTTTCTCCATACTATATACAAATTTTCACATATATATTGTGTTTCAATCGGCTCTGTAGTTTCGGAGTTATAGAAACGAATTGAAGCAAAAAATAGATTTTTTACATGAAAATAGCATTTTTTTTGTTTTAAAAAAATCATAAAAAATCGAAAACGGCAGAAATTATTCAGATTTATTGCTTTATCGCAAAGCCATATGTAATAGGAACAAAATGAGATATCGGCCATAAAAATCGATAGATTATTTTCGAGTTTATTCACAATTAAGTGAATTCGCTCATTTTCACAAAATTTTAGTTTATTGTTTGATATACATAAAATTGAATAGTTAATGTTCTTCTTTCGATTGATGGAATTTTGAAAACATTTTCCCCATACTATATACAAGTTTTCACATATACATTGCGTTTTAATCGGCGCAGTAGTTTCGGAGTTATAATAACAAATTAAAGCAAAAAATTTATTTTTTGCGTGAAAATAGCTATTTTTTTTGTTTTAAAAAAATCATTAAAAATCTAAAACGGCAGAAATTGTTCAGATTTATTAATTTATCGCAAAGCTAGATGTAATAGCAACAAAATGAGATATCGATTATAAAATCTATGGATTATTTTCGAATTTATTCACAATTAAGTGAATTCGCTCATTTTCACAAAATTTTTGTTTTTTGTTTGATATACATAAAATCGAGTAGTTAATGTTCTTCTTTTGAATGATTGAATTATGAAAACATTTTCCCCATACTATGTAGAAGTTTTCACATATATATTGTGTTTCAATCGGCTCAGTAGTTTCGGAGTTATAGTAACAAATTGAAGCAAAAAATAGATTTTTTACATGAAAATATAAAATTTGTTTGATTTAAAAAAATCATGAAAAATCGAAAACTGCAGAAATTGTTCAGATTTGGTGCTTTATCGCAAAGCCACGTGTAATGGGAATAAAATGAGATATTGATCATAAAAATCGATGGATTCTTTTCGAATTTATTCACAATTAAGTGTTTTCGCTTGTATTATTTAAATCATTGATTTAGTTTTCTAGCTTAAAATATCGGTTTCTAATTTTAATTCTTCTTAAATGGATTTTGGAAGAATAATTTTTTGTACAATAATTTTAAAACTGTTAAATTAAATACCAATTTCTGTTCTGAATTATTGGAGTTTGGAAAAGTATTTTTTTTGGTCATAAATTTGACCTTTTCATCATCTAGGTCAAAGGCCAGCATTTAAAATATTGAGTATTTTTAAAGCAAATATAATTATTTTTTAACTTTGTTTGTTAAAAAATATCTAAACAGATTCTTATTGAAATTATACAGCCAACAATAGCTATTCGAATAATGAATTCTTCAGACAATGTTTTTCATGTAGTTTCCATATTTGGCAAGTAGTTTGAAACGTTGTTTATTTCAAAAATTTATTATTGACATTTGATTTTCAATAAATATTTATTTGTTTTCATTAAATATGTAAAAACACCTTAATATTTCTATGGCAAACACAATTGACCGACAGACAATAGCAATAAAATTGTACTTGTAATAAGTATCAAGTGCATATTTATTCATGTTTGTATGTAAATATTTAAGTACATACTTGGAATCAATATTGTTTAAATGGAATTTCCTTTATTAAATTTCTTAAGAAAATAATAAATTTAATTATGGTGATGTCGCCGAGTGCAGCTGTTGGCAAAAAATATAATTTTAATAAAAGTTAAATTACTAATTAGCTGGTAAAGGTTGAAAAATTAATAAATCAAAGGGAAGGGAGCGCTAAGCTTATAACTAGTCACGTGAATGACTACCTTGTGGTAACCACCACATCCCCAAGTAACCAGTTGTAGGTTTAACGATTTATATTTAAGGAAATTTGAATAATTTCTATTAAACCGATTTATTTAATCTTATTTATTTTTTTGCAACCAAAACACCTAATTCAAGCCTAAATATTGAAACTAACACCTGCCTAAACGTACATTCTCCCACCCAAAAAACCATTATTTAGTCTGCTTAATTTAAATATCATCATCACATGCCCGGCTCATCATATTAGTGGCACTTAAAATTTATTTAAAACTACAATAACAAATTTAAATCTATCTATGTATGTTGAACAAAAAACTAAACTGTCATTGCACTTTTATAGTTGCATTTAATTTATTCCAATTTGATAAGCACCCGCATTTAAGTTGCTACAATATTTTCTATTCGAAATTGTAATTTTACATGCATCTTTCGAAATTTTGCGCCACTACTACTAGGAGTAAATTGCAATGATTTCATTTAGTTACGTACGTATGATATTTATTACAGAATAGAATAGAATACTGTTGATTTTATTTTGGTTTTTGTTGTTGTTTTTATTTTGTTTGGAAGGTTTGAAGTGAAATGAAACTGAAAATGATTTTAATTTTAACATTTTATTTAATTTATTCCCCACATGCAACAGACAACAACAAAAAAATATTTGAATAAAAAAAATTATACCTAACAAATGGCTGTTTTACTGTATGCGGCTGTAGGTACAGTGAGTGACAGGAAAAGGTATTAACTATGGGGGAATTTATTTCTGTTTTTAACCATTTAAAATATTGCTAGGCACTCAAAGACACAAGAGGCCGAACATAATCGGTTAACAACACGAATGCCAAAGAAAGTTTATAAAAATGTTCTCTTTATGCCGACCACTGGTTTAAAGCAATAAGAACCAAACACAGCCACGAGCAACGAACATAAATCGGGTTTTACACAAACACAACACGAACGCCAACAAAAAGCAAATTCGCTATATGAAAAAGGATACCAATAAATTTCCATTTAATTTTTAAAACCAATACAGTTTTTTGGGAATACAAGATATTGGTTGTATAATAATATATTGTTACGATATTGTATTTGAATTCAAATATAACGATTTTAACGGTTGATTTAAAGTTACATACTGCTTTCAAACAGCAGTGCCTCTCAAACTGTAACAAATCTGTGGGTATTATTAACATTGAAAAAAAGCTTTGAGTTGATCATTGATCGTAGGTATGGCAACGCTGAATGTTTTCTGCGACTCGTATATTCAAATTCGAAAGCTTTCAACTTCGAATATACGAGTTTTGACAGTTAAAGAACATTGTAGAAAGTTCACTAGAGATGGCGTGTGTATTAGAAAGCGTCTAGTCTTCGAATATACGAGTTTTGACAGTTAAAGAACATCACCAGAGATGGCGTGTGTATAAATAGTGGCCGTGGTTGCAGTCGTGAGTTGAGTTTATCAGAGACGCTATTCGAATAAACATCAAAGAGTGACTATTTAATTCTGTTGTTGTACATTTTAAATAAACCAAGAGTTGTTAACATTTTTAAACTACTAAACGGCTTTTATTTGCAATCAAAAGTATCCGGTTTATTTAAAGGAAATAAACCAACGTTTTGAAAAGGTTAAAACGTAACAATTACCTAACCGTCATGGAAATTTGGATTTGGTGTCGATTCAACTGGGCTTCACTGGGCTTCGGGTTAACGTAATGGATCCATTTTTCTTCATAATGATTTGGTGCAAAAAAGATTTTTTTTAGCGTCCAAAGATTATTTCGGACATGAAAAATCGTCTTTCAAGGTCTCTCGGCTTCAATTCGTATAGTACCCAATTTCCCTGCTTTTGGATGAATCCTGCTGCTCGCAAACGTTTTGAAATTGCAGCTTGAATAGCTCCCAATGATTTTACAAGCTCTTGTTGGACAGCAATCTTCATGGAGTAATGCCTCCAATTCTTGGTCTTAAAATTTTTTGGTTGGCCTGGGCGATCTGTTTCTTCCGTGTCAAAATCACCATTTCTGAAACGCTCAAACCCTCTCTCGCAAGTTGAAACCTTTGGTGAGCAATCGGTGTGCTTCAGCAGCACTTTTTTTCAAACTAAAGAAGTGGTGATTTTTACACGGAATACAAAGATCGCAGAGGCCAGCCAAAAATGTTGGACCAATTGGAGGTATTACAGATTGTTGTAAAACTCAAGAAGAGCTTGCAAAAGCATTGCGACTAGCTCAAGCAGCAACTTCTAAAAGTTTGCGAGTAGCAGGATTCATCCAAAGGCAGGGGAATTTGGTACCATACGAATTGAAACCAAGAGACCTTGAAAGACGATTTTGCATGTCCGAAATGATGCTTGAAGGCTTTAATAGAAAATCATTTTTACACCCAATCATTACATGCGATGAAAAATGGATCATTACGATAACCCGAAGCGTAAGAGATCGTATTTGAACCGAATCAACACCAAAGCCAAATATCCATGACGATAAGGTAATTATCTGCTTTTGGTGGGACCAAAAGGGACCTATCTATTACGAGCTGCTGAAATCTGACCAGACTGTCACAGTCTGTCCGAACGAAAGTCATTCATTTGAAGCGAGTATTGGCCGAAAATTGCTCGTAATATTCCATGACAATAATCGGCCATATGTTGCAATACCTGAAAAACTATTTAGAATGACCGTGCTCCGTCCGACTTCTATTTATTTCGATCGATGCAGAATGTTATCTCTGGAACAGAGTATCCTATATTGGCTTAATTTGTTATTGGCCTCAAGAGAATCATATGTTGCCAATGGAATACACCCAATACCTAGAAAATACAGAGGAAATCTTCCACCGCCATCTCTTTGTCATCATCATGACAACTTCTGCAGATGTCATTAAAGTAAAGATTAAATTTCCTCACATGAGGATCCTAGATGAACCCGTGAGATTCTCATCAGAGCTACTGACAAGTGGCAGTAATATTTAGGCCATTTAAGCTTGAATATCGAGTATATTGTCAAAGTATACCATCTATTTTATACCTGGAAACATTATTGCTAGGTACATAGATCAGAATAACCAGGCACCTAGAATAGCACTAGGTTACAAAAGTTTCGCTATCTCGTTAAGAAATACCCGGCATTCATATACCAATCTAGATGTCGCTACATATCCTGTAGTACCTTAGCAAATATACTGCACTCTTGATGGCCGAAATCTCAGCATGAATAATACAGCATTGATGGATAATATGGATGTAATCAATTTTCCAAAGCGACTACATACTGGCATCAGTATATCAAATATACTCGGGAGAGATCTGCTCGAGCCCTTAGCGTCAAATTATCGTAAGCGACATTTTTAAAATTTTTGTTTTATTGCAGAAATTAAAATTCTATGGACCGACTGATGTTTTAGCGTTCTCAGAATATCAAAATTATAAATAACATCAAAAATATAGGGGGTAAGATTTTATCGTAAGTCAATGTTTATATTTTACAGTAAACAAATTTTATCGTAAGCGACACACAGTGGTATAGAAAAAAAGAGGGAAATAAATCTGTAACTTCTAAATGGTTAGATTGGTTTGAATGAAATTTCACATGCGCAAAGAAGAAGTGTTGTCGAGTTTAAGTTATGAACGTAGACCACACAAGCACGACCAAGGGCCCTCAAAGTAGGACACCTCGGGTATGTTACATTTTTAAAACGATATTATTTCTTGGTTTGAGTTCCGATTTCAAAAACATTATACACGTAGAATCTTTAAATTAAATTAAATTTTCAACATTTTTACCCACCCTACTCCAGTTTTTTGATAACAGCGCATCCAAATATTTCCCGATTTTCTCCAGTTTTCCTTTATTGGACTAACAACACATGTATGTGTCAAATGGAAAAAGAATTGTTTAAAAATAATGACTAAAACCAAAGTTATATGCATTTGAATTTAAAAAAATTTTTAAAAAGCGATTTTTCGCTAATTTTTTGGGAAAAAGTAACTTTTTTTCTTTTAAAGTTATCGCAAAAAATTTCTAAGAGGATGTATAAGGAATTTCTACTTTCTGAAAGCTAAGTTTTTATAAAATATTTTAAAGGAAAACCAATTTCAAAATTGTTGTTACCGAGGGGACCAGGTCCTTTCAAAAAACACCTATTTTTTTATGTAAAATAAAACTTTAGGGCAAAAATTCTCAAATCGCGTATCCGATATCAAAATATAGTAACCGATTATAGGTGGCTCAATATGTTTCTAGTTATTTTGTAAAGGGTCCCGATAACCCCGACCCTGGTATGGATATTATAGCCAAAGAACTAAAAATTACCATTTTTGGAATTTTTCAACACTTTTTTGGGAATTGCGGGATTGCTGATAATAAATTTCAAAATTCGTTTCTATATTTCCATTTTAAATAGAAAAATCTACATAACTGTGAAATTTCATTAAAAACTATTCATAAATAAAAATTGCATTTCAATTCGAAAAATTTTTATCTATGCAAAAATTCAATAAAGAACATTTTTTGTCATATTTTTCTATAAAGTATTCCATGAATTTTAAATTGTCAAAACTTATCAATATTTTTGAAAAATAGACAAATAGCTTGAACGAAAATATATTATATCGCATCATAACATTTTTAATTCTACATATATATAAATTTCAAAATAATGAAAAAAAAACCTTCTCCTGTAAAATTTGTGTTTTGTCGCTTACGATAATTTGGCGCTAAGGGCTCGTGCTGTTAACCATCTAACCCGCAAACTTTAAAAAGCTAAAAAAAGTTGTCAAATAATTTTTTTTAGGGTAATTATGACCCAATAAACTCAGAAACTAATTTGCAAATTAAGTTTAGGAACCAGGTGCAAAAAATGTGAAGAGTGCCTCAGGGCATTTTTGCCGGTTTAGGTGTAAAAAATAATAATTATGATACGATTTTATTGAAAAACTAATGAAAGAGAACTAATAAAAATATTTCGAATAGATCGGGCGACTAAAAGTTTGATAGTAAAACTTTGATTTTAAAAAATTACATACAAAATTTCAAGTGTTAAAATTATGACATCACTCACAAAAAAGGCTGACAGAACAAAAACTAAAAGTCAGAATGCATTTCGACCTTCGAGGGAAATGTTAATAAATCTGTAACTAAATTCACAGTTTATAATTACTTACTTACTAGAGATAATTGGTGTTTAGTAATGCGTGCCTTGAGGCACTCTTGGATAATGCTACATTGATCCTGCAGTCTGAAGTAGACCCACTTCCTATGGATCCTAAGATGAAATAGGTTTTCCAAAGCAACTATTTACCTGAAGATGTCATCGTTATATACCCATCAATATATAAGATTTATTCGGAAGAGTTTTTACTATTAAAAATATAAAATTCAGTTCCTATTTTTTGTCACCTAGTGTATGTAAGGCTAATATTGTATTTGTATGTCCCCTCACGAGACACTTTGAGAATGGGTTCAAATAGTAAATAGTGGTGATGAATTTTATTACGTTTCTGTATTTATTCAATTTAATTTGTTGTTGATTCGGTTTTTATTTTTTTTTATTTCGCTATTATCCACATTTAAAGCATTTACTATCTACTGCTTTTGCTGCTGGTTGCTGCTACATCAATGTATCATCATTATGCGTGTCAGTTTTGTTCAATTCTTTCTATATTTTTTTTGTTGTTTAATACAAAAACTACCACTCGATTATTGCAAAAACCTAAATATTATTGATATTGTCTATTTAATTCTAGACAATATGGTTTTCGCTTTACATTTACATACAATTTTTTCGCATAATATTTTATTGAATTTTCAATATCATTGACCTTAAATTGTGTGTGTATAAAATGAATTTAATTACATGCCGGTTTTTTTTTATTTGTTTCTGTTACAAGCAATATATTTACATATTGTATGTAATTTTGTTTATAATTTACATGGTCTAGGTACCATTGTTTACGTTATTGTTTACTTTGAGGTCATGGTTTTTAGCGAATTTTAAATTTTCATCTGTATTTACACAAATTGTTTTCGAACTTTATTAGATTTTCGGTTTATTATATTCTAGTTTTTTTGTTTGTTTTGTGTGTTTTTTTGTTTATATAGATAAAGTTAATTATACTCGTATATAAGTATTTTAATAAACTGTAAATATATTGTCAATAGAGTTTTGTATGAATGAATGGGAAATTATAGGAGTTTCATTAAAAATAATAGGGGTATTCTTATAAAGAGTTTATTGAAATTTTATGAAAATTCTCCAATCTCATTTGACATTATTAAATTAGCTTAATTTTAACTTGTAGTAAAAATTTATGGTACAATTCTGTACAATGCTAATTGTAATATAAATAATTTTACAATTAGACCACCAGCTGACCTTTGAGAAAATATGGTAGGATTTGAGAAACTCTAGAAAATTTGGTAGCATGGTGTGATGCTGATGGAAATATATTTAAACTGTCAAAGGAACTGTCATAATGCGCTCATTTGTGATCAGTATACTCTGGCAAATCATCATGAATAGATTGATGTTTGAACAAAGCTTCCAAATTATCAACTTATAGGCGACTGTTTTATCGCAAATTTGTCTTCAAAGATGAGGCTAATTTTTGGCTTATAATTGCAGCATATGTAATGAGACAAATTCACAATAGACCTTACAGACTCCATTACATACAGAAAAATATACCGTTTGGTGAGGTTTACACGCTGGGGGCATCATCGAACCTTAGTACTTCAAAAATTAAGCCGGAGCTCGCGATTTTTATACCCTACACCACCATAGTGGGGAGGGTATTATGCGTTTGTGCAGATGTTTGTAACGCCCAAAAATATTAGTCTAACACCCATCTTAAAGTATACCGATCGACTTAGAATCACTTTCTGAGTTGATTAAACGATGTCCGTCCGTCCGTCTGGTTGGCTGGCTGTCCATGTAAACCTTGTGCGCAGAGTACAGGTCGCAATTTTGAAGATATTTCGGTCAAATTTGGTACAAGGACCAAGCCTATTGAAACTGGCTGAAATCGATACATTATTTCACCTAGCCCCCATACAAATGTCCCCTCGAAATTGGACTTTATCGGTCATAAATGTTTAATTTATCTATGTATCTACACAAGTTTCGCTCCAAATAAGTTTTATATATACAAAATTCATGTCACCAAATTTTGTTACGATCGGTCCATAATTAGTCATAGCTCCCATATAGACCCGCTTCCGAAAATCACTTCAACGTGCATTTAACGCTTAAAAATGTTGGTATACACACAAAATTCAACATAGTTAACTTTAATATAGACATAAATCACACGACCTAATTTCATGGTGATCGGTCCATAATTGGTCATAGCTCCCATATAAGGCCCACTTCCGAAAATCACTCACGAATATAAATTATTGATATTTTAAAAGAAAAATATTTTTACTCACTTACTTGGTGTATTATAAGTCGGGCTTGGCCGACCATACTTTCTTACTTGTTTTGTTTGAAAATATGGATGACATTGCTTCGAGCGAGATGTGGAAGCTTAAAAAACTCAATTTATATATGAATTCATTTATGTCAAACAAGAATACCCTTAATATTAGTTAGTTTAGATTATTTTGCCTGATATAATAAGTGAAGATAATTTGATAGCGAAAAATATATAAAAATTTTAACAACACAATACTGTTTTAGCGACAATAGCATATAACTAACTGTCTAATAATAATTTTCATATTTCAAATATAATAAACGCCTACAATCATCATACTAACAAGTTCAAACACTTTGATTAAGTAGTTATGAAATTCATTAGAACCCAGTATATATCAGTAAATTAATGAAATTTGTCGTAGCAAACTTGAATGACTTTAATATTGGGTGTATGACTTAATTTATTCAAAGCAATGGCCATTGATAGCCATGACCTTTTGCCATCTTTCTGGGAACATATGGATTCCGAGTCAAAAGAACTGCTCAGCTTTTGAAGCCAAGAACTAATCATGCCAAAATCGGATATTCTGTTCCGTATGGCAGAGTTCTGCATCGATCGAAACAAATAGTAGTCGGATGGGGCATGGTCTGGATTATAGAGCGGGTGAAACAAAACTTCCCAACCACTTATTTCTAAGTACTTTTTAACAGATATTGTTACATGCAGCAGAGTGTTGTCATGATGAAATATTACGGTTTCATGTTTGGCCGCATATTCTGGGCGTTTTTCTGCAAACGAATCAGTTGGGTTCTGTACGGGTTCTGTGATGGTCTGGTCACATTTCAGCAGCTCAAAATAGAGAGGAGTCCTTTGTTCCCACCAAATACAGAGCATTACCTTAGTGCCATCGATTCAGCTGGTTGGTTGGGCTTCAAGGATGACTTCTTACGCTTTGGCCTATCGCAATGGATCAATTTGTCATCGCAAATATTGAATCATTTCGCACAGAAAAAATCGTCTTTCCTGGTTTCTCGGCTTCAATTCGTTGGTAACCAATTTCAGTGCTTTTGGATAAATTCTGCTGCTCGCAAATATTTTGAAATTGCTGCTTGAGTAGCTCCCAATGATTCTGAAAAATCTTGTTCAGTTTGACAAACATCTTTATGGAGTATTGCCTCCAATTCATGATCTTCAAACTGCTTTTGTCTGACCTGGGTGATCCTTGTCTTCCGTTTCAAGATCACCACTTTTGAACCTAACAAACCATCACTCGCTTATGATCCGAAGAAACACATTCACTTTGGTAAGCAATCAATGTGCTTCAGCGTCACTTTTTTTCAAATTAAAGAGGTAAAGCAAAACCTCCCGCATATGACGCAAACAAAATGCAGAAATTACAAACGGAATGACTAACTTGTATATACCCTTACCCCTCATGGTGAAGGGTATAAAAAGAATATATATTCTGGATCGTTATAGATAGCGAAGTCGATATAGCCATGACCGTCTTTCCGTCTGTATGTTGAAATGAACTTTCCATAGCTCCCAAATAACTTACATACATGATTCATACATCAATATATCGGGAATTCTGCCGGCTCAGTTGTTATTTAAAATCGAGAAAATCGGTCCACAAATGACTGAGATATAAGAAAAAACCTGGGCAACCTCGATTTTTCACCTATATCTGGATTACTAAGTCATTAATAGAGACAATATGGATATCTAATAATAGATATTTCAAATACCTTTGCAACGACGTATATAAGACCATAGTAAGTTGGACCTACAATGGGTCAAAATCGTAAAAAAAAATTTAACCCAATTTTTTTTTTTTCACCAAAAGTTTTTTTTTCCCTAAATATTAAAAAAATTGAAAATACAAAAAAACAATTCGAAAAAAAATGTTTACAAAAAAAAAATAAATTTTGTTTATCTAAAAATATTTAAAATTTTTATTTTGAAGTATAATTTGGTGAAGGGCATATAAGATTCGGCACAGCCGAATGTAGCCCTCTTACTTGTTTTTCTTTAGATTGTTATTTTTTGTATAGAATATCACATCGGGCTAATGACCTGCTCGGTTTTTCTGGCACATGCGCACAGTTTTACCGAAATTTTCCATGACCATTTTGCATAAATGTGGCAAAATTTCATTGATGCAGCTTTCAATTTCCTTCCTAAATATAATGATCATAAAAACATCCAATGTGTTTGATGATGTAGGAAAATTTATTCTTCAAAATAACTCCTCTATGTAATGACAACTAAACTTGTAGAACTCATAATAACTGAGATATTTGGTAACAGATTTTGTGATCTTAGTGGGCACATTTAAATTTCAATTTTACTGCGGTGATTTTAATATCTCGGTTACTATGAGTCCTACAAGTTCAGATGTCATTACAGAGAATACATTTTCGTACATCATTAAACAATGATTAAATTTGAAAACTCAGTAAAAACTTATTGAATTACAATTGATTTTTATCAGCAAAAGAAATCTTCGATGTCCGAACTAATATTTCAAAATAATCATGTGACAAAAATAGCGGTGCTTCTAAAGATCGCGTTTGGTAATGAATAAGATTGAGTTTTTCAGAATAAACTACGATTTTTCCACTATTAATGCCAGACATTGTTTGGGAACTAAGAAAATGCAATTATCAAACACCGATCATTAACTATCTTGACAATGCGATCACTTAAATATCGACTGAAACAATTGACTTTTAAGTATTGAAAATATCGAATTGATTATTCGAACAAATTAAGAAAATCTATCATCAAACACAGATCACTTAAAGGTCGGCGGAAAGAAATGAATTCTAAGTATGTATTCAATACATGTAATTGATAATTGACAATACGATTTTCGTCCATTATAATAACATTTTATAACCTTCCTTTCTCTGTTGTAATATTACCAGCTATTGATTGTGATATTTCTTTTTTATTTTTTCGTTAACATTCGTATTGTTTACAGTTAAATCAACGAACATGGTTGTAGTCTGAAGCGCCGACTACTGATCTAAAGTTTTCCATAACACAGTGCGACACGAAAAAAAATAACCATATACGGAAACCATTATTTTTTTATTTTTTCGTTAACATTCGTATTGTTTACAGTTAAATCAACGAACATGGTTGTAGTCTGAAGCGCCGACTACTGATCTAAAGTTTTCCATAACACAGTGCGACACGAAAAAAAATAACCATATACGGAAACCACTACGTGATAAAAGATCAAAGACCAAAAAAAAACGATTTTGATCTTGAAGATGAAGTTTTTTTAATTTTATAAGTTCAGAATTTTTGTTCTTTATGACAAGGGTTACATCTTTGCCTCAGATGGTAAATCAAAATTCCGAACTGTTTGCAAGATATGAGCCTGAGGCCCCAAATCTTTGGAGGCTCATAAAATAAAGTACATGACTTTCAAAACTGGGATACACGGGTATTTTTTTTCGTCTTTTATCACGTATATGGTTATATTTCCATGACTTAAAAAATTACACACAGTATAATCGATTGGGTCACTGCAGTTATTACTAATTCTTTTTTTTCATATATAAAAAATAACCTTTCAAAAATCGATATGTTAATGAATTCTGTTTGGAATTACATAATTGAAACGTTCATATTAATTTAAAATTAATGTTTTTTTAATAAATGTTTTTAATATTAACTACTTAATCTATTTCATTTCATTACTTTATTTAAGTACAGTCAAACACTTTAAATGTAACAATTTCCAATAGCAATTGTATTGATTGGCTCTATTCGTTCATGCAAATTCATTATTCCAAAATCGTTCATTATATTTTTTTTTGCATGTTTTCAGTGATTTATTTGATACGTTGATAACTTAAATTCAATTAATTTATTAACCTTGATTTTCTATAACTTTCTAGTTTACATTTACATTTCATTTAATCTGCGTAGATTTTTCAAATGCAAATAGATCATGCACACACTCCCCAAAGTAGATACATAGGTAGCTAGAACTTTGAATGACATTTCAACAAATGATTCATAGATTTACTTATACATTCGACTATTTAAGTAAATTTGTATTTAAACTATTATAATTGAATAGTATAATTGTTGTATTACTCGTATTTAGAAATTTCTACAAAAGAAATAATAAAGCTGAGAAAATCGGGGGTAAAGTATAACAGTTAAACAAAAGTGTAGTTTGCAAAAAAAAAAAACACAATTGAAACCGACATTTTTGCTTTACTCATACGGTGGTATTAGGTTGGTAATATTGATGCGTTACAAGAAATAATGACTTGAATTCAAGTTCAACTCCTAGTTTATTGAAGTTCCAAGTTACAAAGAAATCAGATGAGTAGTTTGTGGGCTACATCTGAAATCTGATCAGTTGTTTATAGGTTAGAATAATAGTTTTATTTTTTTCAGTTCTAGTCAGTGTCAGATTTGTTGTGATTGAGTTTCTTATACCCTGATATTACACTTATCCTGCTGAACTGTCGCCAAATGTATGTGAAATTTAGAGGTGACAGTAGATCTTTAAATACTTTTATATTTTGACAGATCTGAACCATAAATCTTGGTTTATTGACAAGATCTTATGTATGTATAACTTTAAAATTAATTTTAAAATCTTAGTTCAAGTTTAATCTAAAAATTAACCAGATGCTAACAATTTAATCTCAATTTTTAGGAGCCACCTTAAGGTGCATCACTGTATTGTGATCACTGTTTGAAACACCGGCAATGGTGTTACCATATGTTTGTTTATTTAATGATTTTGTTTTATTTTTATTTTTTTCATTTACTGCAATTGAAAAAAGTAACAAAAATAGCAACAAATTGTAAGCTTCCCTTAATTTTGTTATATTTGTCATTATATTATATTATTTTTTTTGTTGTTCAAAGTGTTTAAATAAGCTTAAGTAGAAAAAAGCAAAAACAATAATAACAAATTGCAATGATAACAAAAAAAAAAAAAAGAGAATATAACAGAGTTTTAAAAGAATTGAATAAACTTAGTTTAAACTTGAACTTTTTATATTTCTTTGGATTATCAATATACACTTTATTAATATACTGCAGTTAATCAAATATCACTGTAGTCAAACTTAGTTTAAACTTGCAAGATTAAAAAATATAAACAAATTTAAATGGGCGATTGTCTTAAAACTTCCTATATTTGGTAGGAATATCCATACTAAATAAATGTTATTAATATACTGTTAAACTTGGTTTGAATTTGAAAGATTCAAACTAAAAAGCTGATAATATCTACTGTAGAAAGACCACAAAATTTAAATGCAGTAATTCTTCTAAGGATTTCTATATTTATTTGGAATTATAATAAAAAATAAATTAAATAAATGTTATTAATTTACTTCAATTAAACTCGGTTTAAACTTTTGTATAAACAGCTGATAATAATAAAGTAGTAAGATCAACAAATTCAACTGGAGCGATCTTGATTTTGACACGGAAGAGAAAGGTCGCACAGGCCTGCCAAAAAAAGTTTGAAGACCAAGAATTGGAAGAATTACTCCATGAAGATTGTTGTAAAACTCAACAACAGCTTTCAAAATCATTGAGATCTACTCAATCAGCAATTTCTTAACGTTTGCAAGCAGCAGGATTCATACAAAATTGTTTACATAGGAATTAATGCTTTAACGCTACACAGTAGGGCAGAATCAAATTATTTTTTTCTAAACGGCTGGATAGATTGGGATAAACGTGGGCATAGCCAAGGAGTATTCGAGTTTATGTTATTAAAATGGACCCTACAAATGCTCCAGGGACGTTGCTATGGAGGATCAAAGTAGGGTACCTTCGACGTGTAAAATGTTTAAACAAGTGTGATTTTTTTGTTTCCCATCCGATTTCAAAGATTTTTATATTTTTGGAAAGCACTTAGGTCTTGCTATTTATACTATATGCTGTATATCACTTATAATTTCTGAATTAAAGGCATTTCAAAATTGAAATCTTAAATTTTAGCCATACCTTGGTCCACTTTTTTAAAAATATAGGACGTACTTTTGGACCGAAAAAACTGGAAGTTTTTTGTTAGTTAGAAAACTTTAGATTTGTGCTGTTTTTTGGGCGAAAAGGCACCTAATTTTTTTTTTTATAAAAAAACTCTTTCTTTAAGAAAATATAACAGTTTTATGCTTTTCTGTAAGGTATCTTTACGGAGAACATGTTTGTATAAAAAACATGTTCTATTTTTCGAATATGTCGCCCCTAATTCCTTCGGAATTTGACCTATTTTTATATCAAAATTCCAGCTTTGTTCTAAAATCCCAAAGCTGGGATCAATAAACGGAAAGCAGCTTTGGAAACCCTGAAGTGTTCCCTATTTATCTCCAAAGTATTTTCCCAGCCCCAAAGGAAATGTGGACCCTATGCCCAAAATTGTAAAAAATACCATTTTTGGGATTTTCGCTGAAATTTTTAGGAATTGCGGGATTCCATTTGATCTTTTGACAAGTTTTTTTACACTTTGTTATTTAGAATGACAAATGTAAAAAAACTTTGAAAATTTCATTGAGTTTTGTTAATAAATAAAGATCAGAAAACGGAAAGCAGTCCTGAAAACCTTGATTTGTTCCCTATTTATCCCCAAAGTGTTTTCCCAGCCCCGATGGAAATGTGTACCCTATTTGCAAAAATGTAAAAATACCATATTTGGGATTTTCGATTCATTTTGGCAATTTTTTCTAAAACTTTGTTATTAAGAATGAGAAAACGTTGAACATTTCATTGAGTTTGGTTAACAAATAGAGATTTTATTACATATTTATTGAGTTTCACATTTATTCCGAACTATTTTTTTTTTGTTCAGATAAGATAATTTTTGGTGTTACAAAAAAAATTTCAAGCTAATATCTCAATTAGATTCAAAAATATGCCACTTTAAAACTCCATCCTTCTAAAATATTGTACTTTTTCATAATAAAAAAATTTGTATAAATTTTCTTAATATTTTATTCAACAACAAATCAATAATTGTTCAGTCACATTAAAATAGCTAAAGTATTTCCTGTTATATCTTATGTATTCGCTTTGTAATATCTTCAGCATAATAGTATTTTCTATACAAAATCTTCGGTATAACAGTATATTCTTTAGTATAACACTATTTTCTATAGAAAAACTTTAGTTTAATAGTCTCTGCTATAGAAAATCTTCTGTATGACAGTATTTTCTATAGAAAATCTTGAGTATAACAGTATTTTCTGCAGAAAATCTTCAGTATAACAGTAATTTCTATAGAAAATCTTCAGTATAACACAATTTTCTACAGAAAATATTCATTATAACAATATTTTCCATAGAAAATCTTGTGTATAACAGTATTTTCTACAGAAAATCTTCAGTATAATTATATTTTCTACACAAAATATTCATTATAACAGTAGAAAATCTTTAGTATAATTATATTTTCTATAAAAAATCTTCATTATAACAGTATTTTCTACAGAAAATCTTGAGTATAACAGTATTTTAAATATGAAAATCTTTAGTACAACACTTTTCTACAGAAAATATTCATTATAACAGTATTTTCTATAGAAAATTTTCAGTATAACAGATTTTTATAAAGAAAATATTCATTATAACAGTATTTTCTATAGAAAATCTTCAGTATAGCTGATTTTTATAAAGAAAACCATCAGTATAACAGTATTTTCTTAAGAAAATCTTCAGTATAACAGTGTTTTCTATTCTCAAAAAATTTAAGTTCTACGATTTATAGAAGACTATAAAAATCGATTAACCAATATGCCTAAAAATGTATATTAAGTTTATTATCTCGAGATCTTTTCATGGTTTCACTTTGATTTGTATACCCACCATCAAAAAACATGGGGGGTATATTGATTTTGTCATTCCGTTTAAACCATATCGAAATATTGGCCGTAAAACCAAAAAGTATGTATATTCTGGGTGCTCATAAGATTCTAAGACGATCTAGCTATGTTCGTCCGTCTGTTAAAAATACGATAGGGACCAAACGAAAGAAGCTACTAATTAATACTCTCTGTTGATAAGGTTTCTTTGGTATTGAAAATAGGCAATATTGGTCCATGATTTCACCTAGTCCCCATACAAATGAAACCACCCCCCCCAACCCCCGGAATACTGTTTGAGCAGTCACAAATATTTTGATTATGCGGCAGTTATGATAAAATATCCACAAATTATTTCTAAGTACTCTGAAATTATACTGTAAAGTTTGGCGAAAATTGGGCAATATTTTTCGCTAGTCCCCATACAAGGTCCCCCACAGAAAATTACTTGAACATTCATAATTGTCTTATAATAATTTATATCGTGATGAAATTGGATATAAACAAGTTTTATTTGAACTTAAATCTTTCTACCAACTTTTGTGAGGATCGGTTCATAATTGACCCTACCCCCATAATCTGGATCGTAACAGCAAAGTCAATATAGACATGTCCGTCTGTACGTCGAAATCAACTTTCCGTAGCCCCCAAATAACACACATACATGATTCAACATCAATATGTCGGGAATTCTTCCGCCTCGGTTGCTATTTAAAATCGGCCCACAAATGGCTGAGATATAAGGAAAAACCCGGAATAACCTCGATTTTTGGCATATTTTTGATCTATATCTGGATTACTAAGTCATTAAATATAGACAATATGGGTAGCCAATGATAAATATTTCAAAGTCCATTGCAACGATGTATATAAGGCTATATGTAGCCTTAACGATGTATATAAGGCTATGTAAGTTGTGGCCCACTGCACAATCAGGAAATATATTTTTAACACGAATTTTTTTTCTCCATAAAAATTTTTTAAATAAATTTTTAAAAAAGAATTTGAAAAAACTTTTTTTTTAAATCAATTAAAAAACTATTTCGAAAAAAAATAAAAAAAAATTTAAATTTAGTTGATATTTAAAAATTTTATTGTTTTTTTTAGAAGAAATATCAATGAATTTAACTTGATTTCCCTTTTAATTGAATACATTCCTTTACAAAATCATCTCTCAAACGCAATAATAAACAACAACTCATTTTCACTAGTAGAAATACAACAAAAAGCCCACTCTAGATAGATAGACAGACATAGCTACATAAACATTTATATGGAATCCCAACGAATTTGTATTTCTCATTTGATTTCAAGCTACTGATAGTGAGAACTAACGAACGAACGTAGTACCTAAACTACTTGTACGCTTTGACTTCTCATATTTATTGAGTTGGAACTACAACAAAGAGCACAAAAAAAAAACAAAAACAAATTAACAAAATATAAACAACAGAACCTGTCGAGCTTAATTGTATTCTAAAGTGACCGGCGACCACTTTTATAATCACAATCAAACCTTTGTAGACTGTAGACGCGCAAAGACCACCACAAAAAAAACCTAAACGAGTTAAACAAAACTTAAAAATATTGAAAAAATAAAAAATTTAAAAATCTAAGTTTTTTTTTCTAAAAATTAATAAAAACCAATTTCCAATTGTATTTCTAGAATTATTATTCAATAACACAAATATTTAAAACAAAAACCAAACAAACTAGTGAATTT
Source organism: Calliphora vicina (assembly GCF_958450345.1). Classification (NCBI taxonomy): domain Eukaryota; kingdom Metazoa; phylum Arthropoda; class Insecta; order Diptera; family Calliphoridae; genus Calliphora; species Calliphora vicina. The sequence goes on along the minus strand of NC_088781.1, from coordinate 22,359,823 downwards.
TTAATTTGCTGATTTAATAAATAACAAACAAACAAAAAATAAATAAATTATTTAAAAATTGTGAGTGAATTCGTTAAATTTACAAAAACCAAAAAATAAAAATCAACAGCATAAAAATGAAATTATTTATGGCAGTATTGTTCGCCACCTTGGCTTTGAATGGTGTTTTGTCATTACCAGGTAAGTGGGTCAAAATATTATATATTTTTGTACTTACCTACATACAAATGTCTACATATAAGTAAGTAAAATAAGTTCCACAACACTTGTTCACTTGTTTTCTTTTATTTTGAATTTTCTTGATTTATGAGTTGGATTTATTTATATTTTCCCTGTGAATTATTTCTTTAGCCTTGTTCTTTTTATTATTATTTTTTTTTTGTTGAAAGAAATCAGTTCTTTTTTGTTAAAAATGGGTTAAGATTAATTAACGTTATGCAGTGTTGTTGAAAGTAAATAAACATATTCGTATTAAGTTGATAAATTTCTTTTTGGGGAATTCATTTGCAGTTTCATGTTGCTCACTCAAGTCATTATTTTTTGTTTTTGGGTTAAATCAACAGGAAATGGATCGTATAGTGTTGTTTGATATGTTTATGGATGCACTAATGTTAACGTTATTTTAAAGTGGCGAAACAATTTCAAATAAGGGAATTTCTTAAACATATTTTTGTCATATTCAATTAAGAAAATAAACAAATATTTATTTAAATTGATGAATATATTTTCTCATTAAATATGTATGTCGTATAAAAGTCTTTATTCTTTGGACTTATAATGTATAGATTTCTTCCTTCTTAGATTTCATTGACTTTTATAGAAATGAAAGCCATTAAGTTTTACATTCACCAAGAAAAGTGGTGAAAGTAAGCTTGCCATTCCATGTGTAACATTGAGACGTATTTATTTAAGACCCAAAAAAGTATATATATTATTGAGCCTTATGAAATTCTAAGTCGATTGTGCTATGTCCGTCTGTCTGTATAAAACACTCTCATGTCAAAAATACATAAGAGACATTTATAAAATTTACACCATAATGTTTATAATTTTTCTAAGCAGTTTGGTATGATTGATGATTTCTCCTAGCATCCATATAAATATCTTTCCGGATATAGTCATATGGCCTATAGAATAGGCGTATCCAAAGAAAATTCAACAAAAATGAGTTCCGAGCAAAAAGGAACTGCAATACAATATAATTTTTGGATCGACCCATATTTAACCATAGACCCCATCCATATAAAGTCCTCTTCCGAAAATCGCTTAAATACTCATAAATCTCTTAAAAATGCGGTTATAGGTAAAAATTTCACATAAATAATTACCATATACATGAAAATCGTTGTACAGAGTTCTATGAGGATGGGCTCATAATTGGTCATTGGTCCTATAAATTGTACGCATATCAGTTATATTTTATCTTATGGATTTCGTTAATATCGGCCCATATTTGACCATAGTAACAGCCATAAAATCGTTATTGATGTGAAATTCAACTACAATAGGCTCCATAATAGGCCATAGCTATCTATGTACGTAGATCCTATATAAACTTCATATCTGCAAAATATATTAAACGCGAATATATCTGTAATTTTTCACTGTTAAGGCATGAAATGCGGTGATATTAGGTGTATAACTTAAAAATGCGGGATTTTTTCAAATTTTAAGCTTTTTTTTGAAACATTTGTACAATATAAATTAATTCATAGGATTGACTATTTTCAACTATGAAATGTTCCCATCTTTCTGGCAACATATGAATTCCGTGCCAAAAGAACTGCTCATCTTTTGAGTCCAAGAACGAATCTAGATTATATAGGATACTCTGTTCCAAAGTGAAGCGTATCCCAGAGAGAGCGTTCTGCATTGGTCGAAATAAATAGTAGTCGGACGAACCACGGTCTGGACTATAAAGTGGGCGTTGCAAAACTTCCCAACCACTTTATTCTAAATACTTTTAACAAGTATTGCAACATGTGGCCGAGCGTTGTTATGATGAAATATTACGGTTTCATGTCTGGCCGCAGATTCTGATCTCTTCTTACGAATAAGTTGAGTTCGGTACAGGTTCTCTGTGATTTTCTGGTCAGATTTCAACAGCTCATAATAGATACGATCCTTAGCGCCATGGATATTTGGCTTTGGTGTCGATTCGGTTCGATTCGGTTCGCTTCGGATTATTGTAATATATCCATTTTTCATCGCAATTAATTATTCGGTGCAAAAATGATTGAGCTCAAGCTGCATTTCGGACATGCAAAATCGTCTTTCGAGGTCTCTCGGTTTCAATTCGTTTGGTTTTGCAAGTTCTGGTTGATCTTTGTCTTCCGTGTGAAAATCAGCACTTCTGAACCGCACAAACCATGTCTCGTACGTTGAAACCGATGGGACACATTCACCTTAAGTTTTGGTGAGCAATCGGTGAGCTTCAGGGGCATTTTATACACATCACCATGAGTGGCAAGAGTATATATATATATAAGAACTTTGACTGGAATACAAGTGACTGAAAGCAAGTGTAATTCAAGCCTTGAATTATATTCAAGCAATTGAATTACAGTTGTATTACAATTTATTTCAATAGCATTCTCCAGTAAAAAGGAAACATAAACTCAAGCCATATCTTCATCTACAAATATGATTTTCTTTCTTCAATTAAGTCGTTGTTTTTAAAAATTGAAAGCTAAAAATTTGTGAAGACGTGAGCCTTGATGCGCTGCACCAATATCCATTAAAAACTCAATTTTGAATTTTTAGGTTATTACGCCCCTTGGCATATCAAGTGACGATAGGTTTTTTGTTTGAAAAATATTTAATTTTTTCATTCATACATCAATATTTTCCCGGTCGGTTGCTATTTAAAATCGGGACAATCGGCCCACAAATGGCTTAGATATAAGGAAAAAACCAGGACAAATTAGATTTTTAACTATTTCTGAGTTACTAAGTCACTAATATAGATCTTTATAACGGCGTACATAAGGACAATGGGTCAAAATCGGGAAAAATAGTTTTAAACCAAATTTTTTTTTGACAAACATTTTTTTCATAAATAAATAATTTTTTTTTTATTAAAATATATTTTTTTTTAATTTTGTATACATAAAAATATTTAATTTTTTTATTTTAATGTATAATTTGGTTAAGGGTACATAAGATCCGGCATGGCCGAGTTTAGCTCTCATACTTGTTTTTCAAATTAAAGATGTATGGGATAACTTCCCAAAACTTAGCACAAAATTCCACATTTTCGAAGCAAAAAACAAGTAAGAAAGTATGGTCGGTCAAGCACAACCATATAATACCCTACACCAAGTAAATGAGCAAAAACATTTTTCTTTTAAAAGTGGGCCTTATATGGGAGCTATGACCAATTATGGACCGGTCACCATGAAATTAGGTCGAGTGATTTATGTCTATATTAAAGTTAACTATGTTGAATTTTGTGTTTATACCAACATTTTTAAGCGATTTATGCACGTTATAGTGATTTTCGGAAGCGGGTCTATATGGGGGCTATGACTAATTATGGACCGATCGTAACAAAATTTGGTGACTTGAATTTTGTGTATATAAATCTTATTTGGAGCGGAATTTGTGGAGATACATACAGTGGTGGCCAGGAATTTAAGACAAAAATTGTTTGCTAAATTCCATGTAATTGTCAATTATTTTTTCAAATATTTCCACAAATATGTATTCATGAGGACTGTTTTAACATACAAGTGTGTTTTATTCGACTGTGTCAATTCATACATATTCACTACAAACACATAAAATTTTTCTACAGCTTGACCAAAAATTTTTTTTTTTAAATAAACAAACATATCATTATAATTTTATTATTATAAAATATTCGGACCAAATTTCGTATTTTTAGTTCCATTAGTTTCGGTCATATCATGTTATTAACAGCGGATGTTCGCTGAGGTGGGTCAACGTATTTGCACATATCTTTGTCCATATATGTTTTACCGATTTTTCCAAACATTTTTCAGAAACTAGAAACATTAATAATAAATTTCATACCCTTAGAGGTCCTTTTATTTTGGCTCTATCGCACTTAAAATTCAGTTGATGAAAAAAATTCAAGTATTTGTCTTAAATTGGTGGCCACCACTGTATATAAATTAAACATATATGACCGATAAAGTCCAATTTCGGGAGGACATTTGTATGTGGGCTAGGTGAAATAATGTACCGATTTCAGTCAGTTTCAATAGGCTTGGTCCTTGAGCCAAAAAAATAATATGTACCAAATTTCATCGAAATATCTTCAAAATTGCGACTAATATTTTTGGGCGTTATAAACATCTGCACAACGCATAATACCCTCCCCACTATGGTGGTGTAGGGTATAACAAACATAAATTACCAAATTTGTATTTGTTTGAAATTATAAATTGAGTAAAGAATACACTGCGGTTGTTTTTAATTTATCGATTTTCTATGATCCTTAGGTCTATTTTGCTTCGTAAAAAAAATATTCTGTAAACTGACAAACTTTTCTTGGTTTGTCATAGTTTTCGGCATTTTATAGATTTTCCAATTTATTATTGAAATTATTGTAAGAATACATACAATAAGGGTACTCATTTAAACGCTTAAGTTTCCCATTTGTGCAAATGGGCAAATTTGCGCGACATGTTTCATGAACCCACCTTTTCAATTTTGTGCAAGTTTATATAGAAAATTTATATTTGTCAAATAAAAATACATAAATTCAACAAAAGCTTTAATAATTTTTTTTAAATTGTATAAATTTTAATTTTAAAATGTTGAATGAAAGTTAAATCTTTGGAACAAACGGTGGTATACATAGTTTGGAGGACTTTGTTTATGTTCTAGCTGTTGGTTAATGTTTTCATACATAATGCCATTTAATACAATCATTCTGTTCCAAAGTTACACAATTTTCACATGCACAAAATTTTTATATTTTATTTGATTTTTATTTCTTATAAATAAAAGTAAACAAAAGCAGCTGATTCATCAAATGCACAATAAATTCAAGTTTGCGAGTCTAAATTGTCGCGCAAACTTATCGGAGTTGTGCAAACGAATTTCCATACATTTTTTGACATTTCATTTGCGAGAGTGTAAAAATGCACAGTTTGCGAGGCTTTTAAGCGTTTACATGAGGACCCTTAATATGTTCTTTGCAAACTCATTTAAATAAAACTATTTTATAATTTTGTTTTATTCCTCCTACCTCTGATTGGCTACCTTTATGCTAATTGTTAACAATTTTCAATAAACAACAGCCAGCACAGCATGTTGGCAATAAAAAGAAATTATTTAAATTACCAACTATTAAAAATATAAATTGAACTTGAGTTAATATGTTCAACACATGACCGATATTTATTATATTGCATTGCATTGATTGCACGAATATTTTGGAACTTTCATTGCGTTGACAAAGTGAATGTTGCACATTCACTTAAAGCAGCAAAAAAAAAGAAAAAAAAACTGGAATAAAGGAAACAATTTGTTGGCCTAAAAATTCTTTTAATTTTATTTATTTGTTATTATTGTTGTGATATAAAATTTATATGATTTTTTGTTGTTGTTGGCCATTCATTCATACATATAAATTGCAAACAATTAAAAGCGAAAATTGTCGCATGGTACAGTCATAAGCAGATGTATGCAGAACAGTGGGATGAAAAATAGAAGGTGCTGGTTTTGTAGATGGAAATAAACAAAAATATATTAAAATTGTGAGTAAGGAAGCAATTTCCAGAAAAAAAAATTATTCTGTTTTTAATTTGAACTATTTTAAAAATTTTCGAAAATTCGAACTTAATTTCGAATATATGTAGCTAAAACAATTATTTGGAACTAGTTAATAACTATATTGAAAAAAATCATAAAATATTTAGAAATTTCGATTAAGAAAATATTGAAAAAAATCAAAACATTTTCGAAAAATAGATTTCAACAAATAGGTTGCAATTTTATTCCAGTATCTAATAGACCATATCCTTATCTATTAATGAAATCTAAGAAATGTTTAAATATCTAAATATTGACACTTTTAATATGCCTCCAAACATGTAAAGTTTTTAGATATTCGAAAATCTTACTTTTTGTAACTAATTTCTTTTAAAAATTTTTCATAAAATTTCATGTTTCAACCAACTTTTATTTCCTCAATCCCCCTGTACATTGGCAACTGCGAGCAGCAGCATTTTGCATACAGTATTGAATTAATTGAGTCATAAAACATTCAACAAATATGACCAGATTTTCCACGAAATCCACATGGGCTGGTAGTTTAATATGAGATTTTAACAAAATAAAAAACACAATAAAATTAAAACAAAATATTATTTTTTCCGTTTTACAGTCATGCATAGTCATGAACGAGCCAGAATTATGTATATTCATGCATATTTAAAAATATACAAAAAAACCTGGCCAAAGAAAATATATAAATCGTATTTAACAAATTATGTATGAAAAATCAACAGCAAAAATATTTTAAAATTGTTTGAAAATTATGCCCTGTTTCTTGTTGTTATTGTTGTAGCTTAACAATAACAATAATAATATGCCAAGAAATTAACACAATTAATGATAAAATAAATATTTTTGTTTTAAAAGCTTAAGAACATTTAAATAAATTACTTTGATGTATGCAACTGGTTGTAGATGATGATTAATGAGTATAATTATTTGAAAGATGTTGCAAAGTATTGAAAAGGGAAAAAGTTAATGACTTCTACATTTTTGCGACCCCATATAGTATATATTCTGGATCGTTATAGATAGTGGAGTCGATATAGCCAGGTTCGTCTCTCTGCTTGTATGTTGAAATCAACTTTTCGTTGATCCCAAATATCTTACGTACATGATTCATACATCAATATATCCGCTATAGTCTCGGTTCGGTTACTATTAAAAATCGAGAAAATCGGTCCACAAATGGCTGAGATATAAGGGAAAAACCAAAACAACCTCGATTAGAACTATTTTTGATCTATATCTGGATTACTAACTCTTTAGTATAGACAATATGGATGTCTAATGATAGGTATTTCAAAGACCTTTTCAGCGACGTATATAACTTTATAGTAAGTCGGACCTACAATGGGTCAAAATCCGGAAAAATATTTTTTAACCCGAACTTTTTTTACCCAAAAATATTTTTTTGTCATAAAATTTATTTCACTAAATTTGAAGAAAACAATTTTTTGCATAAAATTTGTTTCACTAAAAAATTAATTTTTTTTTTAATTAAAAAAAAATTTTTTAAATTTTTTTTTTAAATTTTGTTTACCTAAAATTATTTAAAATCTTTATCTTAAAAGATAATTTGGTGAAAGGCATAGAAGATTCGGCACTGCCAACAAAAGCTCTCATACTTGTTTTATTATGAAACCCTCTTAGAATTGTATTTTGCCACAATTTGTTGCAACTTAAGTATTTTTGTTGTTATTATTGTATTATTTTTCATTGCTGTCTGTTCGCAAATTGGATTTGGAGTATAATACCTTTTGGTACGTTACATTGTTTGGTATTTTGAACCGATTTAACATTTTTCAAGTGGCTTGTCAAATTGTATTTTATTTATTTATTTATTTTGCAACTGAAAAAAGTGTATATTTGAATTTATCTACCTCACAGATTTAGAGGGTGATTTTACTTTATGTTCTTAACAAAATGTTAAAAAAATGTTATCGTTTCTTTTTATACCCTTCACCATGAGTGGCAAGGGTATATATAAGTTTGTCATTCCGTTTGTAATTTCCACATTTTTCATTTGCGACCCCATAAAGTATATATATTCTGGATCGTTATAGATAGCGGAATCGATATAGCCATGTCCGTCTGTCCGTCTGTGTGTTGAAATCAACTTTCCGAAGCCCCCAAATAACATACATACATGATTCATATATCAATATCTCCGGAATTCTTCCGGCTCGGTTGCTATTTAAAATCGAGAAAATCGGTCCACAAATGGCTGAGATATAAGGAAAAAACCAGGACAACCTCGATTTTTTACCTATTTTTGACCTATATCTGGATTACTAAGTCATTCATATAGACAATATGGATATCTAATGATAGATATTTCAGAGACCTTTGCATCGACGTATATAAAACCATAGTAAGTTGGACCTGGGCTGAGATATAACCAAAAAAACCAAAACACAATGTAATTTGTTATTGTTTTCCATGACGTCATGCAAATATATGTATAATAACAAACAAATCTTTATTTGTATGTATGTATGTATGTGTTTTTTTGTCAATCTTCAGCAATGCGAATTTATATACCAGGTGGTGTCGATTCTACAACAAGTACAACATTTACAAAAACCACTTGCAATTTGTTTTTGTTTATGTGGTTTAAGCTGTCAAAGTTTGCCTGTTGTTTGTGTTACTTTTACGTTTGTTGTAGCATTCGCCGCAACAATCACAGGATAATTGACAGCTCAAACAGCATTAATCAGCTGTGCTATCAACACCACCTAGTATATAAATTCGCCTTGAGAGAGAGCTTTTTATAATGTGTTCTCAAAAGAGCAACTCTCTCACGCGTACACAGAACCAGTGTTGCTATATGTTTTTTGAAGAAAACTTTTTATTTCTAAGTACATACTAAAATTACAAAACCCAATTCGTACATATATGTAATCAAACTGAGATAATTTATGTGAATTTAGTGCTGGAGACACTTTCAATATATTCAAATCAATCTCCCCATTTAGTGAATGAATTTGGGGACTATCATTTTGAAATCATCGGTTCAACTTATTGATATCAATATTCCAAAAAAAATATTTTTTTAAAAATAAAACTTTTTGCGTCTCAAAAACCTTGCTAAAAAGGGAAAACTTGACATATGGTAACACTGCACAGAACACATATTGTACAAAAACAACAACCACGTTGTTTGAGCACGTTGCTTTTGCGCTTATTTTATTTTTGTTGTTGTTTGTTGCTATTGTCAACAAATAATTGAGCAACACAACCACTCCCAGCAAGGCGAATCTATAGAATGTGACGACAGAACTACAACATGTACAAAAACAACATGTACTTTGTTTTTGTTAAAAGATAGTCGAACTGTCAAAGTTGCCTGTTGTTGTTTTTGCTTTTGGGTTTGTTGTATTTTTCGCCACAACAATCACAAGTGAATTGACAGTTCACTTGTCTAAACAATTCGCCTTGACTCCCATATTGTTATTCTATTTTTTTAGCCGTTTTTAAACATGAAAGTAAATAACAAACATTTCAGAAAAAGCTTTTTGTTCGATTGTTGTGTTTAATTCTTTTAATACCCTTCATCATAAGTGGCAAGGCTATAACATATGTATATTTAAGTTTGTCATTCCGTTTGCAATTTCTATAAAATTTTATGAAATTTCAACAGATTATGTAAACGATTCTATATTGGATTTGCTGTTACGGTTCCATATGTGTTCTCCTATTTTAAGATTTAATTTTAATCTTATATACTGGGATGGAAAATTATATTTTTGTTCCGTATTAAAATAGTATTAAAAAATTACTTTCTTCATCACCAGAGTACTTAAAATTTTAATATTACTGTAGCTTTATGTTGTAAACAGTCATCTGTTATCACAAAATTGTCTATAGAAAGTGCTGTTGAATACGAGATTTTCTATAGAAAATGCTGTTATAATAGACAAGATTTTTAAAGAAAATGCTGTTTTTCATACGATTTTCTATAGAAAAAATTCTGTTATACACAACATGTCCAAAAAATATAGTTATAGACAAGATTTTCTATAGAAAATTATTTTATTTTCTATAGAAAAATGTTACACTCAAGATTTTCAACAGAAAATATAGTTATACTTAAGATTTTCTACAGCAAATATTGTTATACACAAGATTGTTTATAGAAAATATTGTTCTACGCAAGATTTTCTATAGAAAATATTGTTCTACGCAAGATTTTCTATAGAAAATATTGTTCTACACAAGATTTTCTATAGAAAATATTGTTCTACGCAAGATTTTCTATAGAAAATATTGTTCTATACCAGATTTTCTATAGAAAATATCGTCATACACAAGATTTTCTATAGAAAATATTGTTATACTCAAGATTTTCTACAGAAAATGTTGTCCTACACAAGATTTTCTATAGAAAAAATCGTCATACACAAGATTTTCTATAGAAAATATAGTTATACTCAAGATTTTCTATAGCAAATATTGTTATACTCAAGATTTTCTACAGAAAATATTGTTCTACACAAGATTTTCTATAGAAAATATTGTTCTACACAAGAAAATATTGTTCTACACAAGATTTTCTATAGAAAATACCGTCATACACAAGATCTTCTATAGAAAATATTGTTATACTCAAGATTTTCTACAGAAAATATTTTCTATAGAAAATATTGTTCTACACAAGATTTTCTATAGAAAATGTTGTTCTACATAAGATTTTCTATAGAAAATATTGTTCTACACAAGATTTTCTATAGAAAATATTGTTCTACACAAGATTTTCTATAGAAAATATCGTCATACACAAGATCTTCTATAGAAAATATTGTTATACTCAAGATTTTCTACAGAAAATATTTTCTATAGAAAATATTGTTCTACACAAGATTTTCTATAGAAAATGTTGTTCTACATAAGATTTTTTATAGAAAATATTGTTCTACACAAGATTTTCTATAGAAAATATCGTCATACACAAGATCTTCTATAGAAAATATTGTTATACTCAAGATTTTCTATAGAAAATATTGTTCTATACCAGATTTTCTATAGAAAATATCGTCATACACAAGATCTTCTATAGAAAATATTGTTCTACGCAAGATTTTCTATAGAAAATATTGTTCTATACCAGATTTTCTATAGAAAATATCGTCATACACAAGATTTTCTATAGAAAATATTGTTATACTCAAGATTTTCTACAGAAAATGTTGTCCTACGCAAGATTTTCTATAGAAAAAATCGTCATACACAAGATTTTCTATAGAAAATATTGTTATACACAAGATTTTCTATAGAAAATATTGTTCTACACAAGATTTTCTATAGAAAATATTGTTCTACACAAGATTTTCTATAGAAAATATCGTCATACACAAGATCTTCTATAGAAAATATTGTTATACTCAAGATTTTCTACAGAAAATATTTTCTATAGAAAATATTGTTCTACACAAGATTTTCTATAGAAAATATCGTGGACAACCTCGATTTTTTACCTATTTTTGACCTATATCTGGATTACTAAGTCATTCATATAGACAATATGGATATCTAATGATAGATATTTCAGAGACCTTTGCATCGACGTATATAAAACCATAGTAAGTTGGACCTGGGCTGAGATATAACCAAAAAAACCAAAACACAATGTAATTTGTTATTGTTTTCCATGACGTCATGCAAATATATGTATAATAACAAACAAATCTTTATTTGTATGTATGTATGTATGTGTTTTTTTGTCAATCTTCAGCAATGCGAATTTATATACCAGGTGGTGTCGATTCTACAACAAGTACAACATTTACAAAAACCACTTGCAATTTGTTTTTGTTTATGTGGTTTAAGCTGTCAAAGTTTGCCTGTTGTTTGTGTTACTTTTACGTTTGTTGTAGCATTCGCCGCAACAATCACAGGATAATTGACAGCTCAAACAGCATTAATCAGCTGTGCTATCAACACCACCTAGTATATAAATTCGCCTTGAGAGAGAGCTTTTTATAATGTGTTCTCAAAAGAGCAACTCTCTCACGCGTACACAGAACCAGTGTTGCTATATGTTTTTTGAAGAAAACTTTTTATTTCTAAGTACATACTAAAATTACAAAACCCAATTCGTACATATATGTAATCAAACTGAGATAATTTATGTGAATTTAGTGCTGGAGACACTTTCAATATATTCAAATCAATCTCCCCATTTAGTGAATGAATTTGGGGACTATCATTTTGAAATCATCGGTTCAACTTATTGATATCAATATTCCAAAAAAAATATTTTTTTAAAAATAAAACTTTTTGCGTCTCAAAAACCTTGCTAAAAAGGGAAAACTTGACATATGGTAACACTGCACAGAACACATATTGTACAAAAACAACAACCACGTTGTTTGAGCACGTTGCTTTTGCGCTTATTTTATTTTTGTTGTTGTTTGTTGCTATTGTCAACAAATAATTGAGCAACACAACCACTCCCAGCAAGGCGAATCTATAGAATGTGACGACAGAACTACAACATGTACAAAAACAACATGTACTTTGTTTTTGTTAAAAGATAGTCGAACTGTCAAAGTTGCCTGTTGTTGTTTTTGCTTTTGGGTTTGTTGTATTTTTCGCCACAACAATCACAAGTGAATTGACAGTTCACTTGTCTAAACAATTCGCCTTGACTCCCATATTGTTATTCTATTTTTTTAGCCGTTTTTAAACATGAAAGTAAATAACAAACATTTCAGAAAAAGCTTTTTGTTCGATTGTTGTGTTTAATTCTTTTAATACCCTTCATCATAAGTGGCAAGGCTATAACATATGTATATTTAAGTTTGTCATTCCGTTTGCAATTTCTATAAAATTTTATGAAATTTCAACAGATTATGTAAACGATTCTATATTGGATTTGCTGTTACGGTTCCATATGTGTTCTCCTATTTTAAGATTTAATTTTAATCTTATATACTGGGATGGAAAATTATATTTTTGTTCCGTATTAAAATAGTATTAAAAAATTACTTTCTTCATCACCAGAGTACTTAAAATTTTAATATTACTGTAGCTTTATGTTGTAAACAGTCATCTGTTATCACAAAATTGTCTATAGAAAGTGCTGTTGAATACGAGATTTTCTATAGAAAATGCTGTTATAATAGACAAGATTTTTAAAGAAAATGCTGTTTTTCATACGATTTTCTATAGAAAAAATTCTGTTATACACAACATGTCCAAAAAATATAGTTATAGACAAGATTTTCTATAGAAAATTATTTTATTTTCTATAGAAAAATGTTACACTCAAGATTTTCAACAGAAAATATAGTTATACTTAAGATTTTCTACAGCAAATATTGTTATACACAAGATTGTTTATAGAAAATATTGTTCTACGCAAGATTTTCTATAGAAAATATTGTTCTACGCAAGATTTTCTATAGAAAATATTGTTCTACACAAGATTTTCTATAGAAAATATTGTTCTACGCAAGATTTTCTATAGAAAATATTGTTCTATACCAGATTTTCTATAGAAAATATCGTCATACACAAGATTTTCTATAGAAAATATTGTTATACTCAAGATTTTCTACAGAAAATGTTGTCCTACACAAGATTTTCTATAGAAAAAATCGTCATACACAAGATTTTCTATAGAAAATATAGT